>NC_092825.1:0-304915 GCF_039878825.1 Excalfactoria chinensis | reverse complement strand
TGCCTCACCGGGGGCCTGGCCGTGGATTGTCAGCCTCCAAAGTAAGTGGTTTGCGGGCACGGGGCACATCTGTGGAGGATCCCTCATCACCCCGCAGTGGGTCCTCACGGCGGCGCACTGCTTCGACCACGCAAGGTAAGGGCCGTCCCCTTCCCTGCAGTACGGACTGTGGGCACTGCTGGGTGCCCTCCTGAGGCTCGGCTGGTGTCAGCTTGCAGCAGCCCTAAACTCAGCAGCCCTCGTGCCCGAGGCACACCTGGGATGTGGCAGCCCTTGTAGGGCTGCTTTCCTCCCTCCTGCATAGCAGAGATAGCAGGAACGGCTGCCTTGCTGCAGGATGTTGCCACGTTCCTTCTGACCCCTTTCTCCACTCTTTTTCCAGCCCCAACACGCCGTGGCACGTGGTGATCGGGGGCCACAATTTGAAGCAGCTGGGCCCCGAAGCTGTTGTGCGCAACGTGGTGCGGGTCATTCCACACGAGTACTACCACAGGGACACCATGGCCAACGACATCGCGCTGCTCGAGCTGGAACAGCCCGTCCAATGCAGCTACTACATTGAGCTGGCCTGCGTGCCCGACGACTCGCTGCGAGTGTCAGAGCTCACAGACTGCTGGGTCGCCGGCTGGGGACACATGGGACTAAGATGTGAGTGCCCACAACGCACGGGTGGCCCCAGTTAAAGCTTGGCACGCTGCTGAGACGGGTCAGGCATCCCTGATGGCCGCAGTGAAAGCCAGTGATGCCATGGGGGTGTATCCATAGAGAGGATCCAGTTCCCAAAGCAGGGAAGCGTCTGTGCATCTCGAGACACAAAGCCAAGCCGTAGGGAAAGGGGTTCACACACAAACAGGATAACCAGCAAGGAGCTGATGGTGCCGGTTGTGCTCTCTGCTCACAGCTCTACAGGAATACATCGAACCATACCGTGTCCTGCAGGAGGCCAAAGTCCACCTCATTGACCTCAACATCTGCAACAGCAGCCACTGGTACGCCGGGGCCGTGCATACCCACAACATATGTGCTGGTTACCCGCAGGGCGGCATCGACACCTGCCAGGTAGGAGCTGCACACCAACACAGCGCTGTGCTCTGCCTACAAGCCACCCTTCCAACGCTGGGTGTCCAGCAGGGCTCACCTCCCCTCCCCATCTGAGCACCTCACCCAGGCCCCACATGGCTGGGACTCAGCCCAGAGAGCCCCCCTGCTGCATTGTAGGTCTGGACCAAGTCCTGGAACTCCCCTCTCCCCGTCCTGGATCACTGCACAGAGATGAGGGAAAGCTACCCGCCAGCCCCACAACCCCCTTCCAGAAGCCTTTCTAGGCTGTGGCACCAAAGCAGAGCTTTTCTGTGCAGGGAATGTAGCTCTAGGGAGTGCTGTGAGAGGGGAACCAGCTCTGCTGCTATGCGGCCACGCAGTAACATTGGGCTTCTCTCCTCCACTGCAGGGTGACAGCGGTGGTCCTCTCATGTGCAAAGATAAAACTGCCGACTACTTCTGGCTCATTGGTGTGACCAGCTGGGGGAAAGGCTGTGGGAGAGCCCAGCAGCCCGGAGTCTATGCCTCCACTCAGTACTTCCGAAGGTGGATCCTGGTACACATGGGATTGCTTCCAGCAGAAGCGCCTACTTCAACGCCATATCCAGTCTATGTCACAACCTCCTACCAGAGGCCCAAACCAACCTACTCGAACCCATTTAGACCGTGCCCATTTCCACGCCAGAAACTCGTGGATTTCTTTAATATGCTCCAGGAGCTCCTGCAGGGTTTACGAGGAAAGAAAGCTTGATTAGCTGCATGACCCACAGCAGGCTGCAATGCACCACGAGCCTTTTCCTTGGGGTAATGCCCAATGGCAGCCCCAGTGCCAAAGTCCTGCTCTGCCCCATCCACCCTCCCCTGACTGCACACACAGTTTACCCAGTTGGACAAATAAAGCTTATTTTCACAGCCACTCGTGTCTCTGCTCAGTTCATCTCCTGTGCCAGGCAAAGGCTTCCATACTTGGCACTGCCAAGTGAGGCTACATGCAGACTGCAGGCCACAAAAGGGAGAGAGCAGCCCATGAGGGCTGAAACGGTGCCTGCTCAGGGTGCAGAACACAATGGGACAAGGGTCCACAGCTTGTAGGTGACCAGAAGTCTCAGGGACAGCAGCTGGTGAGACCAAGTGTCCCTCAAGTGCCAGATACTGGTGCAGTGTGGGTGTGTGTGGGGGGTGTGTAATGTACCAGCCAACTTAATGCTGGGCCAGCTCAAACCAAATCTGGAAAGAGCCAATGGCTGCCGCACTGAGTGTGCAAGGAGCCTGAATCCAGCCAAAGGCATTGCATGGATGCAGTTCCCATGCTGTTATTTTGAAGGATCTATGGGCTTGCTCTGCAAATCTAGAGAGTAAAGTGCATATATTTGGCGCTGCTGACCACCAGTCCCAGTAGATGGAGAGGCATTCATGGTCATGTTTATGCAAGGACATCGCTCTATCCATGTTAATGTGTTTTGCCATCCACATCAGTGCCATGGTATGTGTCTGTCTGCACCTGGAACACACAGCACGTCATCACGTGGGAACAGCAGCAGCCACATCCATCAGCCTGGGTTGGGAGACCACATCATTAAGCTCCAGTGGGCCTACAAGGACAAATTCCCTATGCCTATAAGCCTACTGGATCTGTCTGCCCCACAGCAGAACAGAGATGGGAAACTCAAAGGAACTCACAGGGCTGCACAGAGGCAGCACCAGCTGGGCTGTGAAAGGAAGGGCTGGTGGTTGGACTTGCACTGTGCAGCAACTGAACTGCCCCATAACAACACTGCGAAAAGAACCCAAACTCAAACCTTAAAAAAAGAAGAAGTCTTTAGTAATTGTTTTCTCCAGCAGGTACCACTAAAGTCTCTGGGCAGGAGCCTTCCCTGCAGGTACAGGAGGGGCTCAGCTCTCCTAGCAGGCTTTGTCTTGAAGAAGGATCCTCCCACTGCTGCCTCGATTGTGACGTTCAGGGAGTCAGGGTCCAGCCGAGGGAGATCGTGCCCATCACCATTGATCTCAGGGCACGAGACAAATTGCTTTGCTCTGCGGAGGTGAGCTCTGAGCAGCCCCTGGCAACTGGAGCAGAGAGAAAAGATGGAGCCTAAATGCAGCCGTTAGGAGGAGGGGGGCTTTTCTTCAGGGCAGCTCTCCTCTTGATCCGACGAATTCTCACTCTTCTTCTCCAGGTCAAAACTCTGCAAAGAAGGAGGACAAGAAAACGCTGAAGAGCAGGACAGCTACACCGCTATGGCTCTTGCAAGCTCAGGCTAAAGCAGCACAAGCTCTTCAGAAGGTCACCACCTTATCCCTGCCCACCCAGATATGAGCGGCACACCAACCCTGTGCTGTCAGCATAAGGCAAATCTTTCAGCTCCTGGGAAATTTTCACCCTTCAGTACAGACTTTCCCCAAGGGGTTGAGCTGTTGGAACCACCTCATGCTCTACTCCCTGCCCTCCTCCCCCTCCTTTCTTACCTCCAGTTCTTGCATGACCTCATCCATGAAATCTCCTGAACTCTGTTTGTAAGTAACTGCCAGCTTGATAGCGTCATTGAAGAGCTGACAAGGAAGAACACTTTGTCACTCAATGCAGAGTGATGGGATTCTTTAACGTATGAAAACCGTTCCCACACCCCACAGGGCAAAAAACCCTCAACTCTACAACTACTTACAGTCAGTGGGACCGTCCCACGTACCAAAGAGAGGTACTACCCCATTTCCTACCCCGTGCTCATAGCAGCCTCCATGTCCCTGGGCTGTACAGCACTGAGACAAACAGCTGTGATTTACCTTCACTACGTTGGTGCCATCTGCAGCAGACACAAAATAAAAGGGCAAACTGAACTTCCGGGCGAAGTTGAAGCTTTTCTGGGTCATCTTCATATCCGCTGAGGGGAAAAAAGAAACGGAGGAATAGTAAAGCACAGGGATAGAAAGAATGGCAACAAATGCAGGGATGGTGGAACAGATGCAGACCAGAACCTAAAGCAGCAATCAAAGCCCCCTCCCCCTTTGCAGTACAAAGCCATGTGGGCCATCCACAAAAGTCAGAGGGTTTTAAAAGCTACGGTGTCACCACGCAGCTGGCAAGAAGATAAAGACAGGAATGGGCCCTTGTTGCTTTATTTGTGATGCTTGATGCAGCCTGGAGGAAAGGCTCATATTAGTGGGATGAGTCTTGCCCTAAGCTCTACCACTGAACCAAATGAACTTCCCTAAACCTGGCTGTTTGTTTGGTAACACACAGCCCTGAGGGACTCACACTAAAGGAGGATGTACTCGGACCCAACAGAAGCACGACATCCCTTCACAGCCAGATAAGAACAACATCACAGTCCCGAGGAGCTCCAGGACAAAGGCATACCATCAATTTTATTGGCCACCACAATGCAAGGGATCTCCGGGCGAAACTCCCTCAGCTCCTTGTACCAGTTGTTCAGGTTCCTGTAGGTGACTTTCCGCTGCACATCAAACACCTTCCAAAAGAGAAGCAGCTATCACAGGTGCAACAGGACAGCTGCTGATAACACACTGCACCAAACGCGTGGACAGAATCCACAGCTCCCCCAGAAGGATGTCATGGGAAACTGCTCTTTGTTAGGAAGCATGACAGGGAAAAGGCAGAACATCCAGCAAGCCCTGAGAAACACAGCCAGGCTTTCTCTTTGCATGATGCAGGCAACAGTCCCTTGTTTGCCTTTCCATTCTTAGCACCCACAATGTAAAGAAGCAACGGGAAAGATCTGTTCTGCTGTCAGTAGGGTCAGATGTGAGGATTCTCCATTGTAACAATTACATTAAAGTGTCAGCGGAGTTGGCTGATAAAAGATACAAGCAGTAAAGATACAGTGAAAAGTCAGAGCAACACCACAGACCAAGAGACTGAGCGGATCAGGAGTCAGGAAACAACACTCATTTGAGCTATAGAAATGGGAAGCTCAAAGCACAAGGAAACAAGGAGGGAAGACTGAGGTTGGATGTCAGGGGGAAGTTCTGTACTGTGAGAGTGGGGAGGTGCTGGAACAGCTGCCCAGAGAGGCTGTGGATGCCCCGTCCAGCCCTGCAGGTGTTGAAGGCCGGGTTGGATGGGGCCCTGGGCAGCCTGGGCTGGTATTCAATGTGGAGGTTGGTGGCCCTGCCTGTGGTGGGGGGTTGGAGCTCCGTGATCTTGGAGGTCCCTTCCAACCCGACCCATTGTGTGATTCCATGAATGCAGTGCTCTGCACAACACGTTAAGACAGTTTTGTTCTATACAACTCAACGGACACATCATGGAAGAAGAAAAGAGTGCTCGCTCCTTCACATCCCCTCTGACAGGACTGCATCCAAGAGCTGCCTTTGGTTGTACACACCACAGTACGGGAAGCGCAGCGATGAAATAAAGGAAGTTTAGAAGGAAGCAAACTCAGAGAATGCAGTCGGAGCACTGCAGGAAGGACGCGGGAACACGGAACACACCGACCATGCTGGCTTTGTCAGGTAAGAAAAGAAGGAACAATGTGGGTTAATTTGTAAAACAACTGGAAGAGATAAAAATAGTGCAGTGTAACTGCAAAAAGTAACACCAGGCCAGACGTCAGCAGGGACTGGTCAGCCCAAATCCCACCAGATCATAGAACCATAGAATGGCCTGGATTGAAAAGGACCCCAATGCTCATCCAGCTCCAACCCCCTGCTGTGTGCAGGGTCACCAACCAGCAGCCCAGGCTGCCCAGAGCCACATCCAGCCTGGCCTTGAATGCCTGCAGGGATGGGGCATCCACAGCCTCCTTGGGCAACCTGGGACATCACCCTTACCATGATACAAGCATGAGCCTTGTGGTAATAGGATGCATGCATGCTCTGGAACCTCTCTTGTCCAGCTGTGTCCCAGAAATCTGTAAGATAATAGGATAAAAAATAAAAGAAACAACGGATTTAGGATGACACAACGTCTCAACTTTTGATTTTCTCACTACTTAAACCCAGGATGCAAACCCCCCCTCATTGAATTCAAGCCACAGATCAGGTTTCATCTCACTGATTTGAAACATTCCAGAGCCAAGAGTTAACACAAAACCAGGACCAGGCTGGGCACAACAGCATCCCATGGGAGCTGCTCCGTGCTGCAGCAGGGAAGAGAGTGAGGCTGAAGGAGCTGCAGAGGCAAATCATCACGGGGTGTCCACAGCCCCCATTCCGCTGCGCTGCTGGTGACAGGAGGAAGAAGCAAAAGGATGGGATTTGGTGCCTGTGCTTCTCTTCGGATTCTCTTCATAGAATCACAGGACGGTTTGGGTTGGAGTGTCCTGCTGGGTGTCCTGAGGGCTGTAAAACCAATCCAGCTTTGCTCAGCTGTGCCAATAGCAGCTGTCTTAAGGTGCTGACATGGCTCAGCTTGATGGGCAGGGACAGCTCCCAGCAGCCCAGCTTGCTCCCAGCCTGGCCTGCAATGCTTTCAGGGAGGGGGAATCCAGAGTCACTGTGCAACCCTTTGTCTCACTGCCCTCACCAGTCAGTCATTCATCCTAATTCCTTCTCCGTGATGACTGGCCATGACAGGAAGCAGTGAGCGACCCCCCCGTCCTTACCCAAACCCAGCGGCCTTTCCTCACCTTGTTTCCTCCCCCCGCTCTTTCAGGGGGCGGCGATGGGCGCCGCACGGGGCTCCGCACTTACCCACGATCACGGCCTTCCCGTCCACCCGCGCGCGGTGCCGGTACAGCGTCAGGGCGAAGGTGGAGAGCTGCTGGGGGCGGCTGCGCCCGCGTTAAGGACCGGTCGGAGAAGCGCTCCCCGCCGCCGCCTCCCGCCTCCCGCCCCACCGGCCGCGCGGATACAACCCGTCCAGCAGGAACCGCTCGAGCAGCCTGCGGGGAGACACGGCGCCCGTCAGGAGCCCCGCCGGGACCGGGCCGGACACGGGGGGCCCGAGCGGCCACGCACTTGGATTTGCCCACGGCGCTGTCGCCCAAGCAGATGATCTTCACGGCCTCCTCAGCGCCGGCCTCACCCGGGTCCTCACCCGGGTCCTCGTCCCGCTCCTCGTCCCGCTCCTCATCCCGGGGCCGCTCCGCCGCCTCCGCCATGGCTCCTCCGCTGCGTCCCCGCTGCTACGCGACGCGCACGGCGCCGCCCGATGCCTCGAGTCATCACCGCCGCGACGTCGCGTGGAGTTGACGTCATCACCCGCGCGACGCCGCTGGGCAGGAGGGCGCTATGGCGGCCGCGGCCTGCACCAAGCGGCCCCTGCAGCTGACGCTGGCGCTGCTGAAGCCGGACGCCGCGGCCCACCCGCTGGTGCTGGAGGTGAGGGCACATCGGGCCGCACCGCCCGGCCCCCCCTCGGGCCGCTTTGGCGACGTGCGGCCCCCCCAGCCCAGCCGCTGCGCCTCTGCCCGCAGGCCGTGAACGAGACCATCCTCAGCAACCGCCTCCTCATCGTCCGCAACAAGGAGCTGCGCTGCGGCCGGGAGCGGAGCCGGAGCTTCTACCGGGAGCACGCGGGTGGGACGAGCGGGGCTGCGGGGGGGAAGGGAGGGGTCAGGGAGAGTCGAGAGCGGCCTTCGGTGTCTAAAGGGGCTGCGAAAGGAGGGAATGGACGCTCCGGGGGCTCTGTGTGGCTGGACGGGGGGAGGTGGTTTCTAACTGGCAAAGGGGAGTGAGGCTGGACGTAAGGAGCGAGGTCTTTGTGCTGAGGGTGGTGAGGCACTGCACAGGTCACCCAGGGAAGTGCTGCTGCCATGGCCCTGTAGACACCCTCAGTCGGGGGCTCTGAGCACTGATGAGGCTCTGGGGGTCCCTGATCATCAGAGGGAGTGGGCACAGATGGCCTCGAAGGGGCCCTTCCAACCCAAACCACCCTGGGATTGTATGAAGGTCCCTTCCGACACAAACCATTCTGTGATTCCCCTCGGGCTGCTTTTCCCAGCACACTGGGTGGGTGCTGAGATTCAGGCTTGTTTCTCTCCCACAGGACGATTCTTCTACCAGCGGCTGGTGGAGTTCATGGCCAGGTACCTGCTGTGCCACATGGCGGGCAGTGCAGGGAGCAAAGAGGGGATGGGGTGAACCCTCAGCAACACGCCCACATCTGGAGGGCTCCACCACAGCGTGGGATGCATCTCGTTGGGAGCGTGTGCTTGTGGTGTGCTGAGGGGGAAGGCTTTGGACTGAAGGGTGGGCATTTGTCATGGAACAACTCCGGTGCGACAACAGAGGACACAGTGGGATGGCATCGCGGCATATTGTGGGTGCCATCCCTTAGATGGAGGTCGTGCAGATGCTTTGTTCCCAAGCTGTCACTGTCTACTGTGAGCTTGTCATATGTGTAAGAATGAAGAAGCTGGACCTTGTTATAACCTTACCTACTTCTGCTCTTTCCTGATCCTTTTTTCAGTGGCCCCATGTGGGCTTATATCTTGGCCCATGAGAATGCCATCTCCCTCTGGAGATCACTGATGGGACCCACCAAAGTGTTCCGAGCTCGATACTGTGTCCCAGACTCCATCCGAGGAGCTTATGGCCTCACTGACACCAGGAATACCACCCATGGTTCAGGTAGGCCTTCTTGCCTGACCAATGGGCAGGAACTGGAGCTTGGTGAGAGCTGAACAATGCTACTTTGTCTGCCTTTCTGTTCACAATTTGCTCGCTTCTGCAGACTCCACATGCAGCCAGGCCTGGCACTTTACATCCTCAGCTTCTGCCCTTCCTTTTGAAGTAGTGCATGTTTTAGGTGCAAGATTAACACCTCACCTCTTTCCTCTCTCCTTTACAGATTCTCCAGCATCAGCCAGCAGAGAAATTGCCTTCTTCTTCCCAGAGTTCAATGAACAGCTCTGGTACCAGCAGGAGGAGCCGCGTCTGCGCTGTGGGCAGATGTATTACAATGCAGAGAAGCGCGTTCACTGTGTGATCAGGGATGAAGAAACAGATTTGACATGAGTTACCTGGGGGTACGGTCTGCTGAGCTGGCCATAGCTGCCAGCCACACTGTTTGGGTCAGCCCCATAACAAGACACAGAATCATGACGTGTCTTAAGGACTGTGGGGAAAGGAAAAACAGATGAGCGTTGTGCTGGGCTGCTTGGGACTGTTTGTGCAGCATTCAGGTGCTGGGACGCTCCTGAAACAACTTCTCCAGTAGTGGCACTCAAAGTCAATGTAGACATAAAGCCGTGTGCTTCCACAGCCCTCGTCTGCTTATTTGTGTATGAGCAGTGCAGGTGAATTCCTCCAAAGACTTGGCAGCTGGGGGATGACCAGCTTTGCTGATAATGGGCCCAGATTGTTACTGTCTGCTCTGTTCCCTTTTATGAAGGAAGGAGTTAATGGGATGAATATGGAAAAAACACACTGTTGAGCAGTGCAATGGTAACTCTTCTGTTACTGCTTTCCTGGATCCAAGCTGGAAAAGGTGGTCTTCAAATTCATATCCCAAATCTTATACTGAGCATCTGGTGGAGGGCACAGTTGGAACTTGTTCTCAGTGGGAAAGCAGTTCCTTTTAGTCTGGTCTGACAAGGTCATGGCAGATCTTCTAGAAGTGATTGCAGGAAGGTGTGAAGCAGCCCAGTGCCTGTGAAGGGTCGTATGTGTTTATGTGTTTTGCTTTGGTTGGTGGCTCTGATGGAGCCTGATAGTGTCTGTCAGAGCTACGAATATTGTGAGTGTGTAATAAAGGCAAAAAATGTATAATTCAGTGCAGGTACAGACACCACAGGAGCTCTGTCTGGAGCTCTTTACATTCAGCCTCATAACAGAATAGCAGGTGGTGGCTCAGAGGCTGAATTGTTTCTGGGTTTGCTGTGAGCCGAAGCACAGAGTTCCACCTCCTTTGTACAGTTGTGTTCCAAGTGTTTCAGCTGTCCGGATCATTGGTAGGTTGCTGCGTGGTGGGGCACGAGGCCTTGGCTTTGGGTTACTGTGCAAGGTTCTGTGCTCACTTATGTTCTCCTGTCATTTCAACATCTGCCCGTGTGTGGCTTTTTAATCCATTAATCCATTTAAACTGTCCCTTAATCGTTTTTTCCAATACAGATGATTTCCTTTTTAATCGGGATGCTGAGGGAGCTTTCTTTCGTGTAATTCCAGACGCAATGAATCAGGGAAGGGACCCTGGGAATGTATTTAGAACGAGTCTGTTTGCCTGACTCTCCCTTCTGATGTTAAGCATGAGTGTCAGTGATACTGAAGCTCTGTTGATTGAGTCCCAGGTTAATTAGCGCCCTGTTCTGTGGATCACAGACAAGTTGCTCTTTGGTTAGTTTAAGACAGACGTGTTTGAGAAAATGTTGTCAAAGTGCTGCCGTCCAGCTTCCTTGGTTCAGTGCATTGATGCTGTTGTTCTTTCCTTGCTATTATAGGAGATTAAACGCAGCCATTATTTTGTTTCAGGTACAGATCAAAAGAGTCTGCTGAATATGGCTGCATTTCTGCCTTGCTGCTTTTATTTTCACCAGCAGTACCCAAAGGTGGATCTGTTCATGGCATGAACTTACCCAGACCCGAATTCTTGCTGTCATTAATGACTGATACGTTATTGGTTCCCCAAATGCCTTACCTTGTGTGCTACCTTGTGTCCTTGTTCTGGTAACTGCTGATCTTTACTATTTTTCTTCACCTTCCTTCTTTACCTTGTTTTCCTTTGTGATGTTAATCGGGGATGTCATTACATGGTAACTCCTATCTCTTTGTTCATCTGAAACGTTTATTTTTTGTAATCCCTGAAACAAAACCTTGAATTTCAAGTAGTGATCCTCCATCCCAGTGTCATGTTTTCACATCCTGTTACAGATCCTGGATGGCGTTGCTTGGGTAGCTGTCAAGTTAGTGCTGATGTGGATAAGGAATTGGTCGAAAGGCTGCAGACAGAGGGTGGTGATCAGTGGTTCTTTGTCCAGGTGGAGGCTGGTGACGAGTGATGTGTCCCCAGGGGTCTGTCTTGGGACTGGTGCTCTTCAACATCTTCCTCAATGACATCAGTGATGGAATCGAGTGCACCCTCAGCTGTTTGCTGGTGACACCAAGCTGAGTGGTGTAGTTGATGGAGTGGAAGGAAGGGATGCCATTCAAAGGGATCTCAACAGACTTGAAAGGTGGGTCTGTGTGAACCTAATGAGGTTCAACACAGCAAAGTGCAAGGTTTTGCACTTGGGCTGGAGGAATCCCAGGCATTTATGCAGGCTGGAAGGAGCAGTCCTTGAGAGCAGCCCTGCAGAGAAGGACCTGGATGATAAACAGAACATGAGCCAGCAGTGTGCTCCTGCAGCTCAGAAAGCAAATGAGATCCTGGGCTCCATCAGCAGAGGGGTGGCCAGAAGGGACAGGGAGGGGATTGTCCCTCTCTGCTCTGCCCTTGTGAGGCCCCATCTGCAGCACTGCATCCAAGTGTGGGGCCCCCAGTACAAGAAAGACAGGGAGCTGTTGGAGAGGGTCCAGAGGAGCCACAAAGATGCTCAGAGGGCTGCAGCACCTCCCTACAAAGACAGGCTGAGGGAGCTGGGCTTGTTCAGCATGGAGAAGAGAAGGCTGCGGGGTGAGCTCAGTGCAGCCTGCCAGGAGCTGAAGGGAGCCTACAGACAGGAGGGGAGTCAGCTCATTGGAAGGGTTGATAACAGCAGGATGAGGGGAAATGGTTTGGAGTTGAAGGGGGGCAGATTGAGGTGTCGGGGGGAAGTTCTTCACTGTGAGAGTGGGAAGGTGCTGGAACAGCTGCCCAGAGAGGCTGTGGATGCTCCGTCCATCCCTGCAGGTGTTGAAGGCCGGGTTGGATGGGGCCCTGGGCAGCCTGGGCTGGTATTCAGTGTGGAGGTTGGTGGCCCTGCCTGTGGTGGGGGGTTGGAGGTTCATGATGCTGGAGGTCCCTTCCAACCCGGGCCATTCTCTGATGGTTCTATGATTGTATGTCCTTGGTCCACCTGAGTGGGGGTGCTCAGTCCCATTTCCCCAATGAAGGTATTTGTGCAAAACAAAAGATGTTCTAAAACTTGTCAGGAGATCTAATCCTGCAGTAACTGGTGTTTGATGCGAGAGGTCACGTCAAACATCTTTTATTAACATAAGGAAGCCGTTGCATTTGGGCTGGCAGCAGATGTTCTCTATTTTGGGTACTCTGCTGAAAGTCTTTTTTCCTCCCTTGCTTGGAAAAGAGCAGGATGTGCTTTTTTGCTGCGTCTGTAGTGACATTCAGCATCTGTTCTGTGCACCATCTGTTGCCATTTATTCCTCTGATGATGAGTCACCGTTGGTTTTGTAACTTCAAATGGTTTTAATTCTAAATAACTTCTCATTCAATTTCTCACCTTTCTTTTCTCTCCCGGGTTCCCTGCCCCTCATTAATCTGTTCTTATGGAACAAATGGAGAACTTGAATTATTCTTTTATTTGTTTGCACTCAAATCAAACGCTGCCTAAGAAACCCTGGTGGTGCCTGACAGATTCTGTTCCTTCCTTCAGGAGGATTTTTGCTTTCTTTATTTGAACTCCAGGTGTTGTGGCTTCACATCATAAAGGCAAAATTTCCAGATGCTGGTTTAGCACAATATTACAGATTCTGCTGCTGCAACAACTGCGAGGTGGGACGTTGGGATTAAAGAAGGGGGAAGAAGCATTAGGCTGAGCCTGGGAAGGGGTTTCATTGCTATGACTCAAAGCAGGGCAAGGAATTGGTGCCGTCTGTTGAATTTTGGTTTGCACAGTTTGCTATTACTTGGGCATTTCATATTGTCTGCTCACACACTGTTCCGTTGTTCAGCTTTTTCACCTTCTGATACTCCAGAAGCTTTGTGTGCACCTTTCCTTGGCTCAGGGTGTGGACACCGAGACGTAAAGTTGTTTTCCACTTGCCCTTCTCCTTGCTCTGTGCTATGATGCAATGGGTTGGCGCAGATGTAAGCAGTCTCGAAGTTACGTTCTGAGTGATACACCAAACTTCTAACAGCTCCCTCCGTGCCTCATTTAGCAGAGTCACACAGGCACATGGTGCAGAAAAGTGGGGTGCTCTGGGCTTTCTGCCTGGCAATGGCACCCCTGTGGCAATGGCACCCCTGTGGCAATGCCTCTGTGGAGGGAGCCCAGTGGGGACGTGCCCCGAGTGGATAAACTGAAGCAAGAAAACTTTTCTCTCTAATTTCAACCTTCTATTTAAAGCATCTCGTTCAAAGTGCAGTAATTAGTTCCTATGTTGGACTTGGTGCTCTGGGCAAACCCCACAGGGTCTGTGCAGTGTGAGGATGGAGCAGGCTGAGGGGGTGGGGGTGACAGTGGTGGAGCTGCAGCTGTCCTGTACGCAGTCAGTGGGCAGGAGCTGCTCGGTGGTAGTGGGAGAGCCCTCAGTTGTTCCTTTCTAAGCAGAAGCTGCCCAGTAAGGGATGCTGTCCTTGTGTTGGTACTGGGCTTCTGTGTGGGTGTTACATGGGCCCCAAACCCTGCACTGAGGGGTCGCTGTCACTTTGCATGGCCTGATGCACTGTGCCTACTCTTAACCCAAGATAAACATAAGTCAGCTTTGGCACGTTTTAGAGCTGGATCAACCATTACTGCCTTTTTTCCTGTGCTATGAGTACCAGCAGTGAATTAAACAGAATGAAGAGGCAATCAATGGAGTCCCTTCGCCGCTATAGATCAGCGTGAGGCACTGCTGTTTTCTTTCAGCCAAAAGAAAATCTGTCATTTTAGAGAAAAACAACTCGCTGCATTCCATTAGTGCTTCACAGGATGCGGTGTGAGGTGCTTGACCTACCTTGGGCAGAGCAGGCTGGAAATGCCACTTCTTTCCTATCCTTGCTTCTGGGCTGGCCTAGATAACAAGGAGCTCCAGGCAACTCCTCTGCAAAATCATGTCTCAAAGGAAGCTCCTTCTCAGAGGAAAGCAGTGAGAGGAATGTGAAACGCTGTTCTTACAAAACCCAATAGAATTTAAATGGAGAGAAAAAGTGGAAAGGAGGCGCTGGTTCTGACCCTGCTTAGAACACAGTCGTTGAGGCTGTGGCCATGTGGGTGCTGAGTATCTGCAGGAACAGAGTCCATGCATGGGGTGTGGATGCAGTGCTGGAGGGATTTTCCATGGCATCCAGTGGGGATGGCTCTCTTTGTGGCTCGCATCTATTACCTCTCCTCATCACCCTAATCCTAACTGTAACCTTAACCCTAGCTCTAACATAAACTTCTGGCAGAGCACCTTTAGCACCATCGTAACTGCATCAAGGACAGCCAAAGCCACTGAGCAAAACCAGCACAGGCCCACTGCAGCCAATGGGGCCAACAATGCCATCAGCAGATTACTGATCTCTGTATTCACACGTGGCCACAAAAGGTCTGAGCAGCTGGACTTGCCTCACCAGTAGGAGTGTGTTCAAAAACGTGGGAAGAAAAGTGTGTTCAGCTTGTGTATGTCAAAGCAACAGCAGCATCACAAAGGCAATGAATGGTGTGACACCATCTGGATCACCAGTTTCAGAGAGTAATGTTTGAGCAGTCATCCTCTACCTGAAGGCCAACGACAAATGAGACATCACGGGTGTCTGTCCAGGGCCTTGTCCTGTTTGGCCTCTTCATTAGTGACACAGAGGAGATGGTACCCATGTCAAATTTGCAGGTGACATCAGATCAAGAGGACCAGTGTATATGCTAAAGGGTTTTCATTCTATAAGGACCTGGACAGGCTGGAGGAGTGGAATTCCAATGGGAACCCCATGAAATTCAATGAGAACAATGCCAGGTCCTGTGCCTGCAGAAAATGGCAGCAAACTGGACATAGGGCAGAAGCGTGCCCTGGTGGCTCTGGGCATCCTGGGGCCCTGGAACACCCCCTGGAATGGGGACTCCCCATTGCCCTGGGCAGCTGTGCAGTAACGACCACTCTTTGGAGAAGAAATTGTTCCCAAGATCCAATCTAACATCCACCTGTCAAAACAAACAGGGAAACATGACTTGGAAAAGGCTACAGTTTTACAGTGGTACCTTTGGGTTTGGAAGTACAGTGCTTACGAGCGGAGACATTAAGAGCTCTGCATCCATTGAAGAGTCCAACTTCCAGAAGTGCTGAGTGCTCACGGGAGCTGGGGCCATCCCTGCGGCTGCACACCCCAGTGCAGGTCTCAGCAAAGCCCTGTTTCAAACATCAGTTTCTCCGAGTGCTGCAGCCTCCATCCAGAAACCCGGGAGAGCAGACAGGTCACGCAGGAGTGATGTGCCAAGGAATTTCAGTGTGGAACAAGGAAACATTCAACGTTTCTACAGAAGAGAAGAAACATTTTTTGAGGTCAAAGCCCATGGCTGCCACAAAGTCCTTTTCTCACAGTCCTTTTGCCATAAAACCCTCAGACCATCGGGGCTCAGAATTATCACTTTCCATCTTCGTTTTCCATCCTCCCTGGCACCATTTCCCCCCCACTCCAGCACTGACTCCCTGCCACGCTGAATTATCACGCTGTTTCTCCATCGATTCTGTTGGCACCTTCCTCTGATGGCGCTGTGCAGCACCTCCGCTCCTGAGGCTTCAGATACGGATGTTGAGTCGCCGTCCCTGGAGGTGTTCAAGAAACGTTTAAGTGTTGGACCCAGAGGCGTGGTTTAATGGGGGGGCATTGGTGGTGGGTGAACGGTTGGACTGGATGACCTTGGAGGTCCTTTCCAGCCTTGGGGATTCTATGGTTCTATGACTTCCTCCCTGCTGCCATCTTCCCATGTCCTGGATTTCCCACTTTGCATTTCCGTGGTGCTATGCAAAACTGCTGCTCATAGCAGGAGCTGCCTCAGACTCAGGGCAGGCAGCACTCACCTGGTATGAGGCCAAATAACCCTCCTGCCTGGCCCTTCAGGAAGCCACAGAGCTCTGTTCCACACATCAACCCGGCACAACGAGTGCCTTAATAAAGTATAATCAGTGCATTAACCCAAGACAATCAGTGCTTTAACCCAGCACAACCACTGCCTTAACCCAGCACAACCAGTGCCATTGGTTTATGCTGCAGGTGTGTGCAGGGCCAGCCCTGCCCATTGCTGCCCCTCTGCTGCACAGTCTGGTGTGACCGCCCACAGTGTGGTGAAGAAGGACATAAGGACTGCAGGTCCTTCACTTTTTGGTGAAGGTTGAGTGTAGTATCTGTGCTTATCAGCTCATGAGCTCAATCAGCTCCCAGCCCTCCCAGCTGGCCCTTCCCCATGGCATGGGGTACCCAGTGCACGGTCATCTGAGCTGCAGCCCAGGTGCTCGAGAGCTGCTGAGGGCTGGGATGGGAGGACAGGACTAGAGAGGTCAGACTGGTCTGGACCAGAACAGGGAATCGTGGGGAGCACTGTGCCAGGAGGGCTCTGTTTGGCAGGCTCAGGTCCCACTTGTGTGGACTGACAGGGGGAACGCATCTCTGCTCTGTGCTTTGCTATGGAGCAGTGCTGCCTCTGCCAGCCTCTCCCTCAGGACCTCTCAGGCTTAAAAGCTTCTCCTCTGCTCACAGGCGCAGACGACTCCACCTGGTGCAGGTAAGACACACTGGGCAGCATGTGGGGGCAAGGACAGCTTTTCCCTCTCACTCAGCACTGCAGGTTTGCTGCTGGACTTGGATGTAAGGAGGGCAGAGCCCCGCTTGCAGTAGGATGCTCACAGGGCTCTCACTCATGATGGGGTTCTCTCCGGGTCCTTCCCAGCACACTGCATGGGGACCGTGCCTGTGCCGGCACCCAGGGCTCAGGGTGGTCCAGGTGTTTGGGCAGGTTGTGGGAGCTGCTGCTGCCTCCAGCAAAACCAACCAATCCTCATCGGGAGAAACTCCTCCTGCGCTGCTGCCGGCTGCCCCAGTCCAACCGTCAGGCAGGGACTGACCACACCAAGGGCTCGGGATCCCGCTCCCACATTCCTGGCTTTTCTCTGCTCACCTGAGTGCAAATGGGCCAGCAGAGCTTCAAGGGGAGAGCTGCATCTTCCTGCAGGAGCACGAGGTCTCTGGGGTGGGAGCGCAGCATGCCTGGCCTCCTGCAGAGCAGAGGGTGGTACAGTGCACCCCAAAACGCTGGGGCTATGGGAAGGGCACCGAGGTGAAGTGAGGCACCTTCCAAGGGGGGGGGAAAGATTTTCCGACCACATTTCCCCTTCTCTGTATAAAGGGCCAGACAGGGGGTGAAGGGTTGAAATGTCACTGGCTGCTGCATTGATCCAGAGCACAGTGGAAAAATTAGGGTCTGCCTTCCTATGATTGCACTGCATCCCTGTGCCTCCACACCCAGCACAGCCTGAGTTTGCCAGGACAGGGAGAGCCTCATGGGCAGCTCCCAGCCCTCCCAGTCCCTCCTGCAGGGAACTCGTGGTTCCCTTCTGCGGCTGGAAACACCACGAGCAACAGACCCACAGAACCACAGGGGTTGGAAGGACCTCGGGAGATCACTGAGTCCAACCTCTGCCAAAGCAGCTCCCTATAACGGGTCTCAGGGTTGGATGTCCTGACAGGTCTCGAATGTCTCCACAGAAGGAGACTCCCACACCTCCCTGTGCAGCCTGTGCCAGTGCTCCGTCACCCTGATGGAAGGAAGCTCTTTCTGATGTCTGTACAGAACTTCCTATGTTCCAGTTTGAGGCCGTTGCTCCTTGTCCTATGGCTGCACATCGCCGTGAGGAGCCAAAAAGGCTGAGCAAGAGACGGGATGGAAAGAAAGAGTAATAATAATCCCTTTTAGCTGGTGCAAAGTGATGGCGCATCCCAGGCAGCTGGCAGAGAGCAGCCCTTGTGGCCATAGCATCTCAAGAAGGGTGCGACTTTGTGCAGGAAGCAGGAAGGAGGCGATTACCAGAAGTGCAGATGGGAAGGAGAGACGTGCTGGGTGTTTGAGACAGTGGGTCTGATGGGCAGGAGGAGCCGGGATTTGTGAGTTAGTCTGGATGCAAACTGGCCATGGTTTCCTCAGGGTGACTCCTGCACTCGGATCCCCAGCACAAAACAGCAACTCCCTGGACAGTGAAATCCCACTGTCTGCGAAGTATCGTCATGGGAAGCCTTCAGTCACTGTAGAGGTAGGACCGCAGCCATCCCAGCAGGGAAACCCATGCTCTGTAGTCACTGTTCACCCTCCCCACCTCTTCCTGGTGCTCTTTTCTGCCTGTAGACCGACAGCTGCCCCATGGCTGGGGGGAACTGGACTCAGGCGACAGAGATCCTGCTGCTGGGCTTTCCCCAGGGCCAGCCCTTCCTCTTCCTCCTTTTCCTGGCCGCATACCTGGTCACGCTGCTGGGGAACGCTGCAATACTCGCCCTCGTGCTCCTGGACCCCCGTCTCCACAACCCCATGTATTTCTTCCTCAGCCACCTCTCCTTCTTGGACATCTGCTACTCAACGGTGACCGTGCCCAAGGTTCTGGCCAACAGCCTTCGCCCGCAGGCGGCCATCTCCTACCGTGGCTGCCTGGCACAGACCTTCTTTCTTCTGAGCTGTGCGGGGGCTGAGTGTGCTCTGCTGGCCGTCATGGCCTACGACCGCTACGCCGCCATCGTGCACCCCCTGCACTACGCACACACCATGCACCGGGCTGCATGTTGGGCCATGGCCGTGGGCTGCTGGCTGTGGGGTGTGCTGGACTCAGTGGTGCACACAGTGCTGGCCTCCCGGCTGTCCTTCTGCAGGGACATCCGCCTGCAGCATCTCTTCTGCGACGTCCCCCCGTTGCTGAGGGCCGCCTGCGGCAACACGAAGCCCAGTGAGTCGGCCCTGCACGTGGCCAGCATCTTCGTGGGCTTCGGCCCCTTCCTGCTGGTGGTCGGCTCCTACCTACGCATCCTGGTGGCTGTGCTGGCCATGCCCGCGGCCGCCGGCCGACACAAGGCCTTCTCCACCTGCTCTGCCCACCTGCTGGTGGTCACGCTCTACTACGTGACAGCCATCCTCAACTATAACCGGCTTGGCACCAACAGCTCGCAGCTGGCCAACGTGGTAGTGTCAGCACTGTTCTGCATCGTCACCCCCGTGCTGAACCCCCTCATCTACAGCCTCCGCAACCAGGAGGTGCGAGCGGCCCTGTGGAGGGTCCTGGGTGGGTGGTGGGGCTCCCGGGGCTGTGAGGCTGATGTGGGACCCCCCCAGTGAGAGTGGGAATTGTGGGGCCGTAGAATGACTCAGGTTGGAAGGGACATTAAAGACTCTCCAGTTCCACCCCTACTGTGGGCTGGGTGCTCCCCACCAGCTCAGGCTGACCAATGGCCCCATCCACAGCCTCGGGCATCTCCAGGGTGTAAAAAGGAGAAACCCCACCAGACTGAGTCACTCTGGGTTTCCTGATTTATTCACTCAAAGTTGGGTCACCACCGCAGTGAATGTCAACCTCCTTGTGCTTCGTGATTGCTTATACAGCATTACCTTTCCGATTAGGTAGGAGGCTGTGGATGCCCCATCCCTGCCGGCATTCAAGGACAGGCTGGATGTGGCTCTGGGCAGCCTGGGCTGCTGGTTGGTGACCCTGCACACAGCAGGGGGTTGAAACAAGATGATCACTGTGGTCCTTTTCAACCCCGGCCATTCTATCGTTCTATGATTACGTGACTTAACATTTACAAAAGTGTCCATAGAGTTCTTCAAGTCATCTACCGAGTCCCAAACAAATGACTTCATTGGCACAATCTGCTTTCTTAGCCTCACTTCTCAGTTCAGCTTTGGAAGTTTATCTCCAGGTCGCCGTGTCTCACACTCCGCTTCTTATGGTTCCATTCTCCAAAAAACGCGGGTTGTTCCATTAAAGGACTTCGCATCAGACTTCACAATAAGCATTTCCTTAACTAAAAATCAGCTGTCTCTCTGTCTACGTATACAGGCACACCTGTAAATCTCATCCTTTATCCTTTGTCTCTCTGCCTTCCTTCCAGTTAGCTGGACTGGGTTTTAGACCAGCCATGGAAGGGGATGCAAATGGGATGGAGCTGAGAACCTCTGCTTCAGCTCACTCAGCAGCAATGCAATCCACATAATCACATGACTTAATTCAAAGAAGAAAATGCTTATTTTATTAAGCAGGGATGTGACACCCACAGCTCTGGGCAGCGATGCCAGGGTCTCTCAGCCCTCTGAGTGAAGAGTTTCCTCCTAACATCTAACCTAAACCTCACCTCTGTTAGCTTAAAGCCATTCCTCATTAAAGCCAGAGGAAATGGCTTTAAACTGGAAGAGGAGGGGTTTAGTGCGGATCTTTGGAAGAAATTTGTAACTGAGGGTGGTGAGACACTGGCACAGGTTGCCCAGTGAGGCCCCTTTCCCCAGAGCCATTCAAGGCCAGGCTGGATGGGGCTGTGAGCAACCTGGGCTGGTGGGAGGCGTCCCTGCCTACAGCAGAGGGTTGGAATGAAGTGTTCTGACAGATCCCTTCCAGCCCAAACTGATCTGATTCTATGGTTGCATGCTGAGCTCAGCCCAGGACCCACTGCAGTCACATTGCTACAGGAGGATGCTGCAATTGGCAGTTTCCTGCGGTGCCAGACATGGGCTGGGAGCAGTGCCTGGGGCCGACCAGAGCACCCAGCCGTGGGCTTGGCACCAGCACAGAGTGCAGAACTCAGCCCCAGCAGAAGTTCCACAGGCACAGCCTGCTGCTGGGGGTCGGCACTGCACTGGGACGCTCCTCACAGGGAGCTTTGGTCCTGGGGGTGGTGCTGGCACTGACTTGCACACCAATAGATGCCTCCTGCAGCAGCTGTGAGCATCCAGCCCAGAGCTGCTTTAGATGAGGGCTGGTTTGCTTTGGGTTGTCACAAGGGGAAATGGATTTAAGTTGAAAGAGGGTAGATTTAGGTTGGATGTTAGGGGGAAGTTCTTGACTAGGAGAGTGGTGAGGTCCTGGAACAGCTGCCCAGGGAGGTTGTGGATGCCCCGTCCTTGGAGGTGTTCAAGGCCAGGCTGGATGGGGCCCTGGGCAGCCTGATCTAGTAAATGTGGAAGTTTGGTGACCCTGCCAGGCAGGGGGTTGGAGCTTCACGATCCTTGAGGTCCCATCCAACCCGGATCATTCTGGGATTCTGTGATTTAAAAATGCTGTGTTCATTTCCTCTGGTCCCGCTGCCCTCACACTCTGCTTTGTCATCCTACCTGCAGAAACAAGAGCCCTCCTTGCTGTGTACTGCGTGCTGTCACAAAATAAGGGGTCGTGGCCATGAGCAGTTCAGAACAGAAGAGTTTATTGCTTGAGCTACAGGGGGGAGCAGAGTGTGGCACAGAGAGACGCTGCTGCCGTGAGCTCTGCCCAAACCAGGCTGCTGAAGGTTTGGTAGACCTCAAAGTGATGCAACCAACCCATGGCAGGGAATCAGGATGTGGCCAACAGCACAAGCAGTGCGAATCCTTCAGGCAAGGGAACCCCACCCAGAGTGAACAACTCACTCCTTTCTTCGTTAATTCCTACTTGACAGGTGAGCTAATTAGCTGCAGGTAACTATTTCTGCAGTGGGACTGGGTGACTTCAGCACACCGAGGGTGACCAGGCACCTTAACAGTCCTTAACAGCACTGATGGGGCCCTTGGAAATATTGCCCAGTCTGCGACCAGCAGAACTGCTGGTCCCGCTGCTGGATGGAAGGGATGTTCCCCACAGAACACTCCCCTCTGAGCCCCCTGGGTGTTGACCCGAGTGAAGCTGTTTGCCTTTTTCCTCTTGCTCCAAGACACATTGGACCATCCTGCAGGTGGGAGCCCATCCCAGGAAAAAGGCACTTTCAACCTTCACAGCTCCTGCCCCCAACACCCTCAGGGGGAGGTGAGGGTCACAGCCCAGGGCATCACCTCTTATTCTACAGCTGCAACTGCTGGACTGAGCCCTATGGGTAGAACCACAGGACCAGTGAGGTTGGAAAAGACCTCTGAGATCTCCAGTGCAACCCCAGTCCGACCCCAGCCCATCCCACTGCCCACATTCCCAAGTGCCCCATCCCTGTGCTGACCCAACACCCCCAGGGATGGGGACTCCCCACTGCCCTGTGCAGCTGTGCAGTGCTGAGCGCTCTTTGGAGCACAGCTTGGTTCCCATCTCCCCCCTGACCCTCCCAGTGCACCGTCAGCCCATCCCCTCTCATCCTGTTGCTGTTCCCTGGGATAAAGGTCTGACCTATGGGGGTAACAAAGGGTACTCCTTCCTGCCCTGACCACATCATGGTTGGTGTTCCTTGCCTGAGAACTGCCCTGCTGGAACAGAAATGGACACAACTCTCCTGCATACGCTGTGGTTAATGCATGGGATGACCCAGACAGAAAAGACATCGCATATCACACCCACAAGTTCTGGAACCATCCCACCTTTCTCAATGGGATGTGAAACCGAACCCATCCTGGCCATTTTCTCCCACACTGCTGGTTTATTCACTGCTGTTCCTCGCATGCAGCCACACCAAGCTGAGCCAGATTAAGCTAATAATGCATGAAGGACTGAAGCGGAGAGAGACGAAGGTTCGGGAGGAGGCAGTTGGACCCTGGACTCACTGCAGGAGCTTCACGTAGTTTGCTGGGAAGAGCCCCACTTTGCCATGGCACTGCCCTCTCCACCAGCCTTCATCCACCATCTCGATGTGTGTGATGGTGTCATTGGGATCAAAGGAAATCTCATCATCTCCATCTGCAGGGATTGATCAGAGAAGATGGTGGTCGTGCAAAGGTAACGCTGGGATGGACAGGTTTACACCCCTCCTCTCCTTCTCCCCATGCAGGCCGACGAGTCACAGAGCTTATCTCACCCAACCCCCATCCCTACAACCAGCATGAACAGAGCGGAGCAAGGAGAGTGTTGTAGATGCTAACGAGGCTGAACCTTGTAGTACAAGGAACCTCTCAGGTGAACGATGAAACAGCCATGTTCCAAAGCAAGCTCCTCTTCTACTTTCCATGAGGAAGACATTTAACCAACTGAGCCCAAACCCTTCCACCACAGCTGGTGGGAGCCACCACCTCCCATCCCCTGCCGAGCTCCCAGGGCCCCTGCATGGCAGACTCACCTCCTTGGTAATCATAGAGGGCCACCGCACAGATCCCAGGGCTCTCCACCTCGTAAATGCTGTCCACTCCCCCTGCAGAACAAGGACAGGTAGATGAGACAGAGGCTGAAGGCAGCCACAGAGATCAGTTTGGTGCCCATCTGTCCATCCTGCAGCGAGCCACATCCAACCCCTGTTGGCACAGGGCAGCGCACCGTGGCTCAGCGCACAGCACGTGTTGCTTCTATGGCTAGGAGGAGGGAGCAGCAGTCCTGATGCTTTGGGATCCTCCTTCAGACAAAGCCTGGACAGAACTCCAGCTCCTCCCTTTCACCAAGTGAAGTGGCAATGGAAACAGCAGCCACTCGTGCAATTTGCACGAGCGCAATTCACAAGGACCCACTTCCCTGGCACCGCGGAGGCACCAGCAGCTCAGGCCTCAGAGAACAGTGAGCTGTGATCAGAGCCAGCCCTGCAGCCCCACCAGTGGCCCCTCAAAGGAAACACCACATCAGGTGCAGCCCTCCTGCCCTCACCTTCAGCAGACACCCACTGCCCAACCCTGCACCCCACAGCTCTGATTCACACCTCAGAGCAGGGGGAGGGGCTGGGATGCAGCCAGGTCCCAGCCAACATGGGCTGCTGACCTGACATTAGGACTTCAGGACACCAAGCCCCTCTCTGTCCATCCATCCCATGATGCAAACAGACACCGAGGCTCTTTCCCCCGCGCTCACCCCTGCAGGGCTGGCTCTGGCTGGGCTCCTCGGGAATGATCTCATCATAGTCCTCTCCTTCATCCTCCTCTCCCAGGCTGGAGGTGGCACCCGGATTTCCCACTGGTGCCGGCAGCTCCTCGTAGTCAGCGCCTGCACTGACGCTGTCGCGGTAGTCGGAGTGCTCCAGCAGCTCCTCGTAGTCTCCACCAACATCAAAAGTCTCGCTGTAGATGGGCTGCTCCTCCTCCTCGGTCAGATCTGCTTGCCTTGGGGGCAACACAGGTGCTGCCTCCTCCTCCTCTCCTTTCTCCTCCTGCCATGGAGTGAGAAAACAACAGGAAAGTCACCTGCAAAGCACCCGCTGCAGGCAGCTCCTCATTGCACAGCACCCAACCAGGGACGCCCGCACCACCGCATGCATCCACAGCACCAAAGAGCATCATCCACACCCGGAGCTCAGCCATCAGCTCAGGGCAGACTCTCATGGCTCACGTATCCAAGTCTATCTCACACCATACAGCCTGCTGTACTGCCGCAGCAGTGACCAGCCCCCCCAACCCACCCTGCGTGGCTCAAGGTGCTGTGCAGCCATGTCCCACCACCACCCCAGTGTTTCCCACTCCTCTCCCTGCAGGGCTGTGGGGTGCAGCCCCTCCATCCCCCCTCAGCACCTGCTCTCCTCTTGGCAGGGGCTCCTGCTCAGCTCTCTCAGGGACCCTTGCTGGCACAGGGGCAGGAGGCAGCTCCGTGCGTTCAATCTCTCTTTGTGGGATTTCCTGTGGAGAAAAGTTGCCAGAGCCCTTCAGTCCCTTTCAACCACATCCATCCCCATCACAGCAACTCTCAGATGATTCTCCTCCTGCTGAAATCCGTTCCAGCTGCCACAAACCAACAGATGGACACCAGCAGGTCTGCAGAACAGTCTACTCTGCTGGTCCTGGAGGTATGAGTTGGTGATGGCCACAGGGAGGTGGTGGCCATAGAGAGCTAGTGGCCACAGGGAGGTAATGGCCACAAGGAGATGGGGGCCGTGGGGAGAGTGTGGCCACAAGGAGATGGGGGCCATGGGGAGATGGGGGCTGTGGGGAGAGTGTGGCCATGGGGAGGTGGTGGCCATGGGGAGGTGGTGGCCATGGGGAGATGGTGGCTATGGGGAGATGGGGGCCATGGGGAGATGGGGGCCATGGGGAGATGATGGCCATGGGGAGATGGTGGCCATGGGGAGATGGGGGCCATGGGGAGATGGGGGCCATGGGGAGGTGGTGGCCATGGGGAGGTGGTGGCCATGGGGAGATGATGGCCATGGGGAGATGATGGCCATGGGGAGTGTGGCCGTGGGGAGATGATGGCCATGGCTCACCTTCCTCCTTGCCGCGTGGCCCTCTCGCGCCTGCCGCCTGGCCCGCTCCTCTTCTACCTGCCTCCTGCTCTCCTCATCTGCCAACTTCGCCATGTTCTCAAACCGTGACCGCAGGCTGCTGGCACCACTGGAAGCTGATGCATGGAGGATATCATTGATGCAGGCTGCCCAACGGCTCCTTCCCCCACCCCAAGTACCAGAGGAAACCCATCCCTCCACATCCCCCAGAGGAACCTCCTTGCAGCCGCGTTCCTCAGCCCCCAGCACTGCCCAGTGATGTGCTGCCACCAGGGGACATGGGACCCAGTGAGCCCTGGGTGGGTACACACTTCTCTCACCTGCCTCCACTGGTTGTGTTTTTTCATATCTGGAGGTTGGACCTTCCATCTCATTGAAGCCAGCAGCACTCTGCAAAGGGAAGGGAACCGAGTGTGTTAGGCTGAGATCACCCCAGAGGTCTGGGCACAAGCTTTGCTCTCAGCAATGCCCGTCTTCATCAGTAGGAATGTCACAGCCCTGAGGGGATGGAGTGCCTCTCTGCACTGGGGGGTGTCTGCTGCCCTCAGCCAAAGGCCATGGCTGTTCCTGCAGAGGGGTCAGCTTCTGATCCCAGGGAGCAGAGGTAGAATGAGGGGGGATGGGCTGACAGTGCTCTGAGGAGGGTCAGGGTGGAGATGGGGACCAAGCTGTGCTCCAAAGAGCGCTCAGCACTGCACAGCTGCCCAGGGCAGTGGGGAGTCCCCATCCCTGGGGGTGTTGGGTCAGCACAGGGATGGGGCACTTGGTACGTGGTCAGTGGGCACGGTGGGATGGGGCAGGGTTGGGGATCTCGGAGCTCCTTCCCAACCTCAGTGAGGTTGTAGAATAGCTCAGTGATTCTAAGAGCACTGAACAGACTCACCTTATCCACCCTGTCCTTCTGGACCCCATAGCGGCCTCCAAACCCCCTGGCATAGTCTGGATGGAGAATCAGAAACCAATTTATATTCTAGAATACTACATAGGTCACTCCAAAAGTAATACATCCAATTTATTTCCATGGAAACTACAACAGACACAAAGAGCCCGACCCAGGGACATGTATCTACATCCTCCATCAATCTGCTATTCCACACTCCCAGCCCTGCTCTGGCCAAGTTCGCCCTTTGCTTTGGTGCTCACGATGCCCCCCCAGCTGCCCACACATCCACATTATGCTGCATTTGGGTTTTGGCAGCGTGAACCATCAGCTCTGAGCCCATCTGTACCTGTTTGGGACGCGTGAGGCTGCACGTCCTCCTGGTGGTCCCAGCCCAGAGCACTCTTATCCTGGCGATCTCTCTGGACTCCAAACTTCCCACCGAAGCCCACTGAGTAATCTACAGCCACGGGGATCCCAATTGTGGCATAGGGGGGAGCAGGGAACAGAGAGGAGGAGAAAAGTATCAGTGTAGTAAGTGTGGGGCTGTAGTGCCCACTGTAGTGCCCCTATAGGCTGCTCTGGGCTTAGGAAGGGGGAGATCACCTTTCTGTGAGTCGTGCTTCTCTGTCTGGCTCTTGTAGTCAAACCCCACGGCTGCTTTGTCCACTTTGTCCCTCTCCACACCGTAACGGCCACCAAAACCCTTGGAGTAATCTGAGGGGGGGTGTGCAGTGAGGTGATGGGGAGCTGCAGGGAGGGGGAGAGCAGCAGGGGTGGGGGAATGGCAGCAGAGATTGGGAATGGCAGCAGAGATGGAGGAGGGATGGCAGCAGGGGTGGGGGAATGGCAGCAGAGATGAGAGAACAGCAGCAGAGATGGAGGAGGGATGGCAGTGGGGATGGGGAAATGGCACTAGGGAAGGAGAACAACAGAGCAGGGGTTGGAGGGCTGGGAGCACCCCAAGGGCCATTGAGGATGAGGATCTGGGGGAACGAGGGCACGAGCAAAGTGGCTGATGGCAGCAGGAGGTGGAGGGCGATGGGCAGGGGGACACGGCACGGGGTGAGGCCTTGGGGTCACAGAACATCCAACCGTGGGAGCTCAGCAAAAGCTGAAGAGTCCATTTGTGGATACGTGCTCCTTCCACCTCCGTGTCATTGGGATGGAGGCACAGCACTCCCTCCTTACCCCTCCACTTCCTACATCCCCACAAAGCACCCTGCAGTAACCGCTGTCTTCCTGCTGTCACCCTGCAAACATCACCCCGTTTTTGGCCCCCATCCTCCAAAATCTCAGCCCCTGTCCTACCCTCCCTTCACAGCCCCCATCGCCAAATCCCACCTTAAGAGGGGGAGTGCATCACAGACAAACACTCCGGTGTGCTGCGTTCAGCACGTGGAGCTTTTCCAGCTGATACCTCAGCACTAAAGATTCCAGTACAGGAACATCACCACAAGGACCAGAGCACAGCAGGTGTGTGCGTGTCTGCTGCAACTTCTTTCCTTATCTCTCACACCTTTATTTTGCTCCGAGGTATTTCTATACTTCCACACAGTCCCATGTCTGCAACTGACTCCCTATGCAGGAACACGCTCTGGTGTCACGGCTGCCTCTGACTCTTCACACTTCTTTCCCCAGCAACGATGTTCTCCTCACGTTGGCCTGAAGCACTGTGAGGTTCTTTGCCCTCTGTCCTCCCCTTGGCTGCAGAATATTTCACCTTTGGTTTCATCTCTTGAGGCATTCCCTCTGAACGCAGCTGCTCCTCTGCACACCTCTACGTTTGCCTCGGTGACCCCCAGAGTTCTGCACAGGTTTGGATGCTGTAGAGCCTTTTGTTGCCATATCCACTGCTGTGCTTTTTCCTATATATGTGTGTGTCTAATCACTTCTCATATCCCGCAGTGCTGTGTTCTGCACAGAGCAGTTCCTCAGAGGGACTTTGAAAGCATCAGGAGCACCTCTCACCCATCAGCACGTTGGGGTTGGGGGGTCCTCTCTGCTCAGCAAGGAGCTTCCAGGAAAGCAAAAGAGAGCAGTGATAGGGACGGACAGAGCAGGGCAGCAGGGTGAGCAATGGGAACTCTGCACCGAGTGGGAGAGCTGGGATAACAGGGCTGTGAGCAGCAGCCAGCTGGATGACAGGAGCAGGAGGGCACCGCAGAGCACCGAGGTCCGAGTGTGCCATGGACTTGCCTTTCTGGGATGAGTGCTTCTCCACTTCTCCCTTGTATTCAAACCCCAGAGCCGACTGGAACACAAAGGGAGGAATGGTGTTATGCTGGGGTTGGGTCCCACCAGCAGCGGGGTCTGAGTCCAGGGATGGAGGGCAGCATGCCGTGCATGCACATAGAAAGCACCTGGGCAGGGCCTGACTCCAGGGACAGAGGGCGTTATGTCATGCATGCACGTAGCAAAGCACTTGGGTAGGGTCTGACATTGAGACGTGTGGGATGGAGGGCACCGTGCCACGCACGCACATTGCAAAGCACTTGGGCTGCAGAGGAGAACACTGCAGGTCCCACAGCAGCAGTAGCAGGGATGCAAACACAGCACTGCCTGCAGAGCACAGCACACAGACGTTGGTGCAGAGCTCGTGGCCACCTGTGTGCTGCAAGCTGTCAGCTCCCACCCTGAGCAGCACATTGCAGCATGGTGCACAGCACGCCGAGCCCTGCATGCATCAGGACGTTGAAAACTGCATCGATAGCCCCAGTGCAGCACAGGCATCATCCCTCTGCTGCTCTGCCCAGCACACCTTGTCAGCCCGGTCCCGCTGCACGCCGTACTTCCCTCCGAAGCCCTGAGCTGCATCAGTCTGCGAGGAATGCTTCCCAACATCGGCGACGTACTCATGGCCCACGGCACACTGGGGAGGGAGGAGGAGCAGTGTGAGCTCAGAGCAGCGGGCACTGCTGATGGGCACTGCTGATGATGGGCACTGCTGGTGGGCACTGCTGGTGGGCACTGCTGGTGGGCACTGCTGATGATGGGCACTGCTGGTGGGCACTGCTGGTGGGCACTGCTGATGATGGGCACTGCTGGTGGGCACTGCTGATGGGCACTGCTGGTGGGCACTGCTGGTGGGCACTGCTGGTGGGCACTGCTGGTGGGCACTGCTGGTGGGCACTGCTCTGCTCTGCTGCCGGAAGGAGTGTGGGGTGACCTGAGGGTCCTCATTGATCAGTGGCTGACCAACCTATCGACCAGTGGTTGGCTATGAGCCAGCAGTGAGCCCTGGTGGCCCGGGAGGCCAACGGGACCCTGGGGTGCACTGCACACAGAATGGAGCCTGGGGAGATCTGCCTGATGTGCTTTGAGGGTGGCGGGTTGTTACTCATTGCTTCTCCAGACCCAAAAGGGAGGCACCGGACTGAGCTGTCAGCACAGAGCTCTGTTCTGCTGGGGTAAATGTTGCAAGGACTCGGCACGGCCAAATTACTTGGATGGGTACAAGCACATTTTGAGGAGAGTCTGTGGGCTGAGAGGGGCGCTCGGCACAGCCCCCTTCAGGGCCAGGGCAGAAAACAGGGACACAAAATGAGCATTTAAAGGAGCCCAGGGGAGACCCCCCCCAGTTCTGTCACCTTGTCCATTCGGTCCCGCTCTGTCCCAAATTTGCCCCCGTAGCCATACGAGGCCTTCGGGCCGCTCTCCAGCTCCTTCTTCTTGATGACCTCGTGCTCCTCGGACACTCTGCTCCTCAGCTGATGGATGCTGCGGGGCGGAGAGCATCGCTGCGCTGCGGGCTTCTGCGGCCACGGCCCCTCCTGGCCCCTCCCACCGTCCCCCCCCCCCCCCCCCCCCCCCCCCCCTCCAACTCACTCGATGTGCTCGGCCCGCCCGGAGCCCGCGATGCTCTTCGCCCCCCATCGCTGCTCCTTCTCGGAGATGTCGTTCTGCGGAGCGAATCCCCCCCGTCAGCACCGCCCGGAGCCCGGAGAACCCGGAGAGCCCCGGCGGCACCGCGGGGGTGGGAGGAGGGGAGCGGGGGCGGGCCGATGGGTGCTGCACCCCCCGATACATCGCTGCATGTAGGGAGCGAGGTCTCCTCTCTGAGGGTGGTGAGGCACCGCACGGGATGCTCAGAGAGGTGATGGAGCACCTGATGGAGTTGTGGGTGTCGCCGCTCACCTCAGAGAGTGGGAACAAACCACTCTGTGATCCTATGAACATCCCTTCCAGCACAACCCATTCCACAGTCCTGCTAAGGCCCTCCCCAACTCGGATCATCCTATAGTTCTTAGATGGTCTCTTCCAACCAAATCCATTCTGTGATCTTATAATGGTCCCTCCCAACCCAAACGACTCCGTAATCACATGAAGGTCTCCAACTCAAAGTCATTCTATAGTTCTAAGAACGTCCTTCCAACCAAAACCATTCTGGGATCTTATAAAGTTCCCTCCCAACCCAAATGACTCCACAATCCTATGAAAGTCTCTAACTCAAACCATTCCACAGTTCTAAGGAGGTCCTCTCCAACTCAACCCATTCTACTCCTCTATGAAGGTCACTTCCAAATCCAATACAAACCATCCTGTGATCCTATTGAGGTCCCCTCTAGCCCAAACCATTCTGTGATGCTATGAAGGTCCCCTCCAACCCAAACCATCCTGTGATCCTATTGAGGTCCCCTCTAGCCCAAACCATTCTATAGTCCTATGAAGGTCCCTTCCAACACAAACCATTCTGTGATGCTATGAAGGTCCCCTCCAGCCCAAACCATTCTGTGATCCTATGAAGGTCCCCTCCAACCCAAACCATTCTGTGATGCTATGAAGGTTCCCTCCAGCCCAAACCATTCTATAGTCCTAAGAAGGTCCCTTCCAACACAAACCATTCTGTGGTTCCACAAACTCTCCCCTAATGCAGAACTAAAACCACCCCCGCACCAAACAGACGATCCCAGCCCCTCCGTGCTGAGCCCCCCTGCAGTCACTCACCACAAAGTCGGGGTCGGTGTCCCAGTCGTCACTCTGTGCCTCCACCTTCACCGACACATCGTGGCCCACCACCGCCTTCCACATCTGTGGGGCAGAACGTGGCATCACCGGGACTGTGGGGCCACCGGGGGTGGGACAGGGCCATGATGAGGTGAGTCATCTGGTCCCATAGCCCACTGTGAACAGGGACACCAGCACATGGATCAGGTGCTCAACAGCCCTCCAGCCTAACAATGATGCCATCATTGCAGTTGTGTAACAGTGGGTCACCTCCACTGGTGCAGGTTTGTACATTGGTGGCACACAGGCTCTCATTCATCACTGGTGAAATGTGCCTATGTTGAAAAGCAATGCTTTGTAGCTGAGAATTTGCTCTTTCAAACAGCATTTTTGTGCTCCTTGCCTCTGCTCTGGCTTCCGTGGAGATAAACAGGCATTACTTTCAGAGCAAAGCACAGGAGCCTGGAGGGGGCAATTAGGCCCAGGGGGAGGAAGTTATCGAACAAAAATAGCGAGAAATCTCGAGCTCCTGCATTTCACTTTCAGGATGACTCTGAAAAAAGGCAAAAAAAGTCCCTCCCAGGCAGAGCTGCGCCTGCAGAGCAGCGGAAGGAAGTCCGGTTGCACGGGGCAGGCAATGCGGGGCTGCTCTTCCCATGGCCCAAAGCAGCTTTGCAATGGGGCAGAGAGAAGAACTGCAGTGCTGTGCCCCACACTGCCACAAACGTCACCTCAACCAGGGGAAACCCAACAGGAGGGACGGGGTGGGCTTTGTAGGGACCCTCAATTCACACGTGTTGATGCAGTGTGCTCAGGGCAGCTGCTTCCAGTGCAAGGTGTTGGTGCTGAGCTGGGAAACGCCGTCCAAGCAGCGGGTGGGCCCCCAGAACTGCTCATTGCACAGAGTGAACGAGGGGCTGGGGAGGAGGGAACAGAAAGCACAGAGCAGGGATGGAGTTTGTGGTTGAAAGGAGCCAGGCAGAAAGCAGAGGATGGAGGGAGATTTACTGCAAGGATTTGACCCTCAGGAGTTAAAATAATAACAACAGCACTGATGGTAATAGTGGTAATAATGGAAGTGCAGCCCTCCTCTGCACTGCTGAGCTCGGCAGTAACCCCATTGCAGATCACAGCCAATAAACCACCCCAGCACCACTGCCCAGAGCTGTGGATGCCCCATCCCTGCGGAGCCCATGGCTGTGGATGGGGCTCTGGGCAGCCCAAGCCTGGGGGGATACTCAGCCCAAGACAGAGGGGTTGGAACACGTTGTGTTTAAGGTCCCCCTTCCAACCAAAGGCAGCCCTTGTGTCAATGCTTCTGTGACGATGACGAGCAGAGGAAGCAGGAAGGTGGGTGTGGATGATGCTGAACAACCCAGCAGCGCCTTCCATCTCCTTTTTCCATCCTCACCTTTTACCATCTCTTACCACACACTTCTATGGCCCATTCATGCATACAGCAGCAGCAACAACCCGGCACAGGGCTTCCAGCCAAGGCAGCCATTGAGCAGCTGCTCCAACTCCAACCTGGAGCTCTGGGGTCTGGCTGCTGCTCCAGGTGACTCCTGACCACCTCCTCCCCTGCACCTCCCACCCCACATCCCGGGAACTGTAACAAACCACAGCCGTACCCATGGCCATGGGGATCAGTTCTGTCCTTCCCCATCATCATCCTTCCCCCCTTCCTTCGGTTGGACCGGACGATCTTGGGGATTCCATCCTTGGTGACTCTGTGATTCCCCCAGAGCAGACGGTCATTGCAAGAGTTGGTCCCATCGTTCCCCCAAAGCAGACGGTCAATGTGTGGGAATAATGGTTCTTTAGAGCTTCAAAAAGAACGATGACCCCAGAACCAAGTGAGCAGTAAATGCTGAGCACCGCCAACCCGTGCCCAGGAAGGGGCTCTTTGCCCACCAAAGCACTTCTGCCATTGCTTCTGCCTGCCCCCCGCCCCCAGGACCCCCCGGTATCCTCACCTTGCCCCACCGATGGCTTCACCGTCCTCCGGCCCAGCACCGCCGCTCACAGCAGCCTCAGGGCTGCACCGGGTTCCTGTTTTCTGCACTTCCTCCCCCAGCCCCCAACGCCGCGGTTCCCTCCGCTCCGATGAGGGGAACGCGCTGCTCAAAGAGCTCCGTGTGTGGGTAGGGCTCAGCGGGGCACGATGGCATCGACTGCGCCCAAACCAATGGTGGTTCCAGCTGGGCTCTGCCAGGAAGGGCCTGAAGCCAAAGATTGCAAAGATCCCACAAAAGAAAGCTGTAAATGTGCTGGCTGCAGCGATGGTGCAATGCTGAGCTCAGCACTTCAACCTGCAATTAGAAACCCACATATATCCATATGTGTATGTATGTATTTGTATGTAGATATGGATATATAACCTATAGAAAGTAAACAGCCTGAGGTAGGAATAGGGAAAGGATGCGACTGAAGAGCCCTAAGCACGTTCAGACCAAGCTCTCCCTTTGCTGCTCGCTGCTGGGAATGCCCAGTTTCAGAACAGGCACAAACCACTTCTGCACCAAACGGACCTTCTGAAACCAAGACGACTTCCTTTCTGAATGAGGCCCTGAATCGGAGTCCCCTGCAGAAAACGGGCTCTAAGGAAACATTCACTACCCGCAGTTCTTGTGCCTATTAAATGCAGCGGGGCCATTACTCTTACAGCACCCTATAATTAACTTCCGCTCCAGTGGCATTGTCAGATTACAGCAGTGAATACGAGGTGATGCCTTTGGCTATCAAAGATAAGAGGATGGTGCTGCATGTCCCACCCCAGCCATCTCCAGCCTATGGGCACCAACCTTCCCTGGGGGCCGCACAACCCCATCCCAGTGCGGAGCCGGGTTACATCCACCTGAGAACAAATCAAAGCAAACCCCCACAGACCTTCGGATTTCTTGGAGCTGCTTTTAAAGCACAGAGTTCTCAGCTTCTTTGGTCATGGCAGCAAAAGCTGTGGACGCCGAGAGGTGAGAGGAGGAAGGTCGTCTCTGTGTGTGTCCAATTGGAACAGACAGATCCGATGGGAAGAGCACACGAGGAAATGCACACAGAGGGCCGTGGAGAACTCCGAGGTTCACAAGGCGACACAACACAACTTCCATCTGAAAAATACTCTTTATTCTATACAGGAGCGATGCCCCGGGAAGCTGTAGGAAAAGTTTTTGGTCACAGAAGTGAACGCAGCTGAGAAAGTCCACGAAGATCATGGGGGTAGTGCACACAGGGAGACGTAGTGCCAACGCTCTGCCAGAGATCCCGTTGGTTTCGTTACAGTGATGAATTCAATCCACCTTCAAAGAGGCTTTTGCAGCAGCTGGGACTGCTGGGTTAACAGCAGCATTGGAACCTCTTCTTTCCCACATGGAAAAATGCAAGCTGAGCAGTGCACCACAAAGCAGCCAGGACCCTCCCTGCAAGGACCCTGAACGCATCGCAGCCTGGCCAACAGCAGGAGGCTCAGCTCAACCACCCCTGCATTCAACATTCTCCCTTTGGAAGAGGACTGTCCCAACTCCACGATGCTGCAGGAGTTCTATAGAGAAGCTCAGCTTCCCACGCATCCCACGTGATTAAATCCAGCCACACATTTGGCCTCAGAGTCAGACGAGCCCAGGGCCCAGTGCCAGCACTGCAGAATTCCTCCATAAGCAGCGACACCAAAGGCCCAGAACTTCTTTCCCTTCCCCAGCGCCGGGGGAACCCCTTCAAGTTCTGATCTGCCTCAGACTCAGGCCCACGTGATGGAACCACACAACAGAACCCTCCAGCACAGCCCACATGGGCTTAACCTGGTGCAGCAGAGCAGGAAGCAGGAGCACATTTACTCTCCTTTTGAGAGGTTACTGAAGGGAGAGATAAAAAGCTCTTGCCTCATATTCCATAATTACATTTCCGAAGCTATTTTCCAAGGCTGTCAGAGCAGACATACAGCTGCCTTTCAGTGCAGTGCTCAGCAGGTCCTGATCTACTGATTTTGGCCCTACTTCAACCGTAGATGGAACCGAGCAGGAGATGTGGGTCTGAAATTCACATTCCTTGAAGTGTCCAGAGTTTCCTTAGGACACGCATCTCAAACAGCGCTGAGCCACGGAGCAAACAGGAGACGTAAGGAAGGGAAGGAGCCTCCCTGCCTGGCACACAGCTCCAGAGCTTCCCCCCCAGCTCAACCCACCCAGGATGAGGCTGAACGAAGATCTGAGATACCCCGGAAGCACTGAAGAACTGCAGCAATCCAGGAAGAATTTACACATCCCTACCATAGCAAAATGCTCCATAACATGAGCGGCGCTCCCTCCAGGTACAGGAACAGAGACTGTGATGTCAGCAGGAGGACCCCAGCTCAGAAAATGTACCGCTCAGTCATTTAAAACCACAGAATGAAGGGAGAGATGTCCTGGAAACACCGCGAGCAACAGCGCTGGCTGCTGCCCATCCCAACAGCAAGCAGCCAGGGCACGCAGCAACCACTGGGCAGTGCTGCCCATAGGGGACTTGGAAAGAAGGCGGTGGGTGAAGCGCCTGTTTCAGCTGCCCTGCGGATGGGGAGCGCTGGCCCAGGATCACAGAGGGCTGTGGCTCAAGGAAGGGCCGTTGTTTCCATTCAGAGGTGGCCTGTGAAGCACAGGAAGAGCAGGACGTGAAGAGCAAGCAGGTACATGGCCACCAGCATGGGCAAGTGGGTCCGGGAGCGGAAGAGAGAGCGGAAGAGGCGCCGCAGGCCGGGGATATTCCGAGTCTGAAAGAGGGAAAGAGAGATTGGTCAAGCACCAGGAACGGCCGAGTGCCCAGCCACCCCCAGAGCACTAACCACAAAGATAAGTTCAAGCTTACCAGCACTAACTTTCCCAGACCCATTCCACTGCCATAACTGACCTCCAGAGCCACCCCCCATCAGAAAAGCTGCTCCCTTCAGATATTCTGCCAGCCAGCTCTCTCCAGTTCCAATAGAGAAAGGCAACAGAAAGCAGAACGTCTCCCCTTGACATTTGCTCCCTACAAACATCTCAGCCCCTCAAGTGAAATATAAGCAAAAGGACCAACGATACATTTCTGCTATGGATTCGAGGAATCCCAACTCACCCCTCCCCCTCCAGGCTGGAAGATGGGAATGTGTATTTGTTGAGACCTTTCAGCCTCACCAACGAAAGGGCTTCAGGTCCTGCTGAGCAGGGCTGCCCTATGGTGATGCACCACAGGGGCCCTTTGGGGGTCCTCAGACAACGTCACCTCTCCTGGCAGAGCCACAGAACAAAGGAGAGCAGCAGAGCAAGCCAAGAGCAGGAAGCCACACAAACCCACTACCCAAACTGACTCAAAGATGCCCACAGAAGAACTTTGCTGCTATGGGCTCACAGCTCTCAGTTCATGTTTTCATACAGCAGACGGAGCCCAAACCATCGGCAGCTGTGACAGAAAACTCTTACCTTGCTGAAATTATTATCCATGGAGTCGATCAGCAAGGAATGCTCGTGACCTGGAGCCACGTCGATGCTGGTGCTCAGGGAGGACGTCCACTCACTCGACTCCAACCTGACGCAAAACAAACACACAACCATTAAACCAACGAGCAGAACCACGGGGTGACCCGAGTAGCAACAGCCTGATTTCCTCAGCTATGGCCTCAACATGAAATCATTCCCAGTTTCTGGAGGGTCGTGAAGCTGGAGCAGAGTTGGTATCTTGTGATCCCCATAGGAATTACACACAGGAGGGATCAGCTGCTGCCCGTGGAGTCCTTCTTTCCTCACCCCTCTCCTATCACTTCACAACTCTTCAGTTTCTTTCGGTGCTGTTTTCTCTTTGCAGGAACTACAATCTCTGACTCACCTGAGGTGTCTGTTTGGCTGTCAGTGAAATCTCATAGCATGTGACCTGCAAGAGGCCAAGACGGATGACTGAACTCTTTCTAAAGCCATGAAATTAATCTGGAAGCCAGCTCTGCTTCCAAAAGTGCTGGTTCTTGCTCACTATTTCCCAGTGACAGACTGTCAAGAGTGGTAAGGCACTGTTAAAGGATGAAAGCAGCGCCGTCAGTGTCAGTGATGTGAAATGAGGTGGAGTGAGGGGACTTCCACAGCCTTTAATGCTGGAAGGGGATAACGTTGCCCGAGTTGCATAGCAGCTGTCAGGGAACTTCAGCTCCAGTTTTCTTCATTACTTTTTGTCAACACAAGCACTTGTGACAGCAGGAAAACCACAACAGTGATGCAGAAGATTCTAATAGTGAGATTTACATGAGTTGCTGCATCACAGCTGTTGGGGATGCACGCAGCACAAGAAGCTACAACGAAGTTCAGTGACCAAATCCACTTCTACTGACAACAACAAGACAAAGGCACGGGGCTCACTGCTCCTCAGCCTGACGTCCAGGCCAGGCCAGCCTCCTTTTCTCTGCTGACTGTAACAGCATCTCTCAAGCAACCCAGGATCCACAGCGCACTGGGTATTAAAGAGCAAAATGTTGGCAGCAGAGAGCTTGGAACACAGAAGGCGGCACAGGGGGTGGAATGTGGACCTTCCAGCATTAAATGGCTGCTGAAACACAGACAGGAGCAAAAAACCTGCCAGCCCGAAACTCCAGCTGAGCTTCAGGACCAAGAAGTAACTGAACCTGCGATGCAACGACATCCTGAGGCCCATCTGGGCACCCACCATCGGGACCTACTACAGGGAACTGCTTTAGCAGAGACTGGACTCGATGACCTCCTGAGGTCCCTTCCGAACCCTGCAGTTCTGTGATCACCGTGTTGGTCCCAACCTCCTGCATGACTTTTTGCTTTACCAAAGTGACTGAGTGCAATGGAAGGTGCAAACAAGGGGAATGGAAGCAAGGAAAGTGGGGAGGAGGGATGGCCAGACTGAAGCTGAGCCAAGGAAAGGGGCAGAGCGAAGAGGTCTACCCTAAAATCAGTTGTTTCTCAGTATCCAAAGTTTAGGCTTTTTGGCAATAAATTTACATTTAGGGAAATTTCTCAAGACTTTTTTTACCCCGGACAGACAGCTGATTACTGAGCAGGAAAAAACCTTAGTAATAGCAGAAGAACTTTCATTTGGGTACAAATTATGTTCTCCTTCACTGGGAAAGCTGGCATTCCCAGCCAGAATTTATCCTACCACAGTTTCCACTCAGTTGCTGCATTCAGCCTTTGTCTACAACTGAAGCAGGGGGTTGGAACTGGGTGAGCATCGTGGGCCTTTTTCAACCCAGGCCATTCTATGACTCCACGCTCCTATGTTTGCTCTCCATTGTTTGAAGTTCTGTGCAAAGAGACATTGCTCTGGGATCCCCAGTAGAGAGCTGGGATCTCCTGCTGGGACAGCACTGCCCCTCTGACCCATGCTCCCACCTGCTGATGTGCTCCTGAGCTGCAGAGAGCGCATCCTCGGCAGCCATCCGGCGCTCCCGCTCCTCCTCCAGCTGCTCCTCCAGGTACCTCAGATCTTGCTTGGTGCTGCTGTGCAAGTGCTCCGTCTCAGACAATCTGTCAGATAAAAGCAAGCATGTGCCAAATAGGAACAACTCCTGACCTGCTCAGTTTCTGTTCTATTCCCTGATGCAGTAGGGGAACGGACGCCAGCTCTCTTCCACTTTGCACAGAAAACAGATGTTTTTCATGAACACGCTTGAATCGTTTGGACAGCAGGAAGGAGAAGAATGGTCTCTCAAAGCTCCTGTGTCACATCAGTAAGGAACGTATGTGAGCCCACCTTCCAAAAGCTGCTCACAAAGGGCACTAGGGACCACATGCTAGGTTTCAATTGCACATACATTGTGCTAATATACCTGGGCAGTCACTAAGCAACTGCTCCATCAAATCAGAGATGCTAATTTGGCTGGTGATGGTCCATCATAACTGCTATTACATGATTGGGTGGTGACGCACTGTAACAGGTTGCCCAAGGAGGCTGTGGATGCCCCATCCCTGCAGGCATTCAAAGCCAGGCTGGATGTGGCTCTGGGCAGCCTGGGCTGCTGGTTGGTGACTCTGCACACAGCAGGGGGTTGGAACAGGATGAGCATTGGGGTCCTTTGCAACCCAGGCCATGCTGTGGTTCTGTGATCCTATGTTTGCTGTTCATTGTTTGAAGTTCTGTGCAAAGAGACACTGCTAACCACAGCTGTCCAGCACACGGGACAGTTCTTCCACTCATCAAAGTCCTGCTGGGGAACTGAAGTGCTGAGAGCTCAGATGGTGCAGCCCAGCCAGGCTCCTCTCGACCCCAGGACCTCCATCAGCACTCACACCCCTCCTGGCCTCACATTACCTCAGCTGCAGCTCCTGTAGCTCTGGTGTGTAACTGCCTCCAGGCTCATTCTTTTCTTGGGGTGCTCCGGGAGCAGCATCAGTTGCAAATGACCCCTAAGAGAAGGTACAAACACACGGCAGAAGGCATTGAATGAGGAGGACAGAAGGCAGCCACAGAGCTGCTCACTTAGCATGTAAGCCTGGCCCTCCCCCTCACTTTGACAGAGACCCTCACCATGCTTTTGTCCGCAGCCTGCAGCTCCTGGAGCTGCTTCTCCAGCACCAGGCAGCGGCTCAGAACCTCGCTGTACTGCTGGGGACTCTCACAGATGCTTCGGCCACTACCACGCAGTTGGAGGGAGAGGGCATTTTTCTCTTCATAGACCTGAGACAGCTGAGAAGACAAATCCCGAGTCAGGAGCTCAAACATTTCTGTGACGGCAAACCTGTTTCCCATGTAAGTGAGGGTAAGAATTCTATTGAGAACGTATGTGCTGCCACGGTGCCTGTTTCTAAGGTCTGCTGACCAGTGATGATCTCCAAAGGCAGCTTGTGGGAAAGGTCTCCATCACAGGTGGCCCTAAATCATCAACACGACGTGCAGGATTGCTCCTTGCTCCCCCCTTCCCTTCCCAGTATTAAATCTGTGGGACTGGCTGATATAAGGCCCAAAACTTCCAGCCAGAGGAACTTTGCACCACCAGAAATCTTCGGTTCAACGCAGATGAACTGATGAAAAGTCTGTGCACCAACACAGGACGGACAGAGAGAACCAAGGCAGCAGCTCTGCTGTGAAGGACTGGGGAGTTACAGCAGCTGCCAGGTGAGCACAACCCAGACAGACAGCTCTGTGAGCAAGGAATGTTGTATTCTGGGTTATGTCAGGAGAAGCAGAGCCAGCAGAGGGACATCACTACCTGCTCTGCTTGGTACCAGACCACACCTGGCATACAGTGACCAGTTTTGGGTCCCTCATTTCAAAATGGACAGAGAAATGGAGTCCAGAAAAAGGCTACAAAGGTAGATGAAGGATTGGAGCATGTGATGGCTGCGAGAGCTGCACTGCTTTATCTTGGGAAAGGCTGAAGGGTACCAGCAGTTCCCAATTACCCTGAGGGGAGCCATAAAGCAGACAGAGTCGAGCTCTTTGGCAGCAACAGAAAATATAATAAGGGACTTAGTTGTGGCTTGCAAAAACAAAACCATTTTCATGGAAAATGAAGAGCAGCATTGGACAAGGACCCAGAGTGGCTTGGAAATGCCTTTCCTTGGGGGTTTCCACCACTGTGGCAGGCAAGGGCACGGATGGTCAGATCCAACACTGCTGGCAGCACAGCTTTGAGCAGCAGAACAACATAAGGGATCATCTCCAGAAGTCTCTTCTAACCACTTCTGATTCCGTGTTCCTTTGGTGAAGGCCCACATGAACAGAAAGCCATATTCCTCCTCCATGAGCCCCACTGAAGCCTACCCACTTCCCCACATTCCCCAGCCCAAGCACAGCCTCTACCTTGCTGTTCAGCTGCTGAATTCGGAGCTCTTTTTGGTGCAGCTCTTTCAGGCTGTCACTCAGCTGAGCCCTCAGATGTTTGGTCTCTGCTTCCAGGCTTGAGAAGTCCCCTCTCGCTGCTTCTGGATTGATCTGACAGGGAAAGAACAACAAAGAATACATCACATACAAGGATCTGTTTCCATTTCCACTCCCTACATTCTTCCTACACCCAAAACTTGATCTGCATTTTGGGGGGGTGGGGGTAGAAAAGAATCACACACACTTGGTTTTAGGTTCTTCTTTGCATAAATGCACGTGTGTCAAAGGGATAAGAGAAGATTCCCACCCTCCTCCTCCACCAACATAAAACAGTTCTGCCCTCGCTGGTGATGCTATGGCTCTGCACATGCAGCTGGAGAGTAGACCAAGTAAAGTGCTCAGTGGATTCCACTCCACTTTTAGAACTGTCATATGGAAAAAGAGGGCAGAAAGACCAACTTTCAATCCTCAGCCTCTCTGGGCACGAGCCAGGATTGCAGATTCTTGCCTAAAACAAACAGCAATAAAAATCCTGTAAGAGACTTAAGAATTAGAACGCGATATTACAAAGGACTAAAACGGAAGATTTCAGATTCAAAAGAGCGCAAGAAGCAATTCTAAAATCATTGGATTGGAAGAGCTGAGAGCTTCCAGAAGGAACTGCTCAGAGGGAACTCAGGTGCCCAGGAAACCCCGTCCTTTCTACTGTCCCAAACATTGGGAACAAAGGGAGGAGCACATAAGGTTGGGCCTGAGCTTTCTGAAAGCCTTCAAGCTGCACTGTTGGTATAGATATAGACCTTGGAGGACACACAACAAAATCCAATACCAGTCCACGTGATGCCTGACCTCCAAAATCCAAACACAACCAACAGGCCCTAATTTGGCAGTACAGAATCTGTGCATTTCCACCCACCTTCCTTTGGTATTGTTCCTCTACAGCTGGAGCCTTGCTCAGGGGTGGCCTCATTTCTTGTACAACCTGCTGCAAGTGGCTCAGCTGCTGCTCTTTTTCCGCTATGAGCATCAGGCATTGCTCTTTGATGTTGCCATTCTGCTCTTCCCAGGTAGTTTTCTCTTGCCTGCAAAGCATCATGCAAAGGAAATTACCACAGAGTCAACAGTGCCACATACAATATCCATTCACCCAGCTCAGAACAAGCCAAGGAGGATTCCAGCCACGTCCCGTCATTATCAGACGCCAAATAAGAAGTTGGATGTTGAAGACAAACTAAAGCAAAACCATTTCAGCACAGAAACCCTAAGATCAGGGTTAAGGAAGTTGTCTCCATCTCAGTTGAATATGCATGAGATTGAATATCCATGTCATTGCATGGATTCCAACACACAAACGTGGGCCTTGGCTTCACTGGTGCAGCAAGAGCCACCCAGGAAATAAGCCTCCAGGTACAGTCATTCTCTCCCTTGTTACTTTGAGATCTCTGAAGAACCTGAAATTACTTTTTTCCCCCTTTCTAGAACAGAACACATTTGCCTGAGTCTGGTCCAGGAGGGGATGACAACTCACCAGCCTTAAATTACAGCCTTTCTTAATAGAAGACATAAAGCAAGTGAAACAAAGGATTAAACCATCATATAAAATGAGTATTTTCTATACAATTACATCAGATAATAAAGGGTGTTCATTTCATTGTCAGCTCGGAATGGAGAGCCCTATGATTATATACAAATAAGCTGCAATACAAGAAATGGATGATGCTTCCTCTGAAACAGATGATACTGGCCACCACTGGAGGAAATAAACCATAGAATCTTAGATCACAGAATGGCCTGGGCTGCAAAGGACCCCAATGCTCATCCCATCCCAACCCCCTGCTGTGTGCAGGGTCACCAACCAGCAGCCCAGGCTGCCCAGAGCCACATCCAGCCTGGCCTTGAATGCCTGCAGGGATGGGGCATCCACAGCCTCCTTGGGCAACCTGTTCCAGTGCAGCACCACCCTCGGGGGGAAAAACTTCCTCCTAAGATCCAACCTAAACCTCCCCTGTCTCAGTTTAACACCATTCCCCCTTGTCCTATCACCATCCACTCCCATAAACAGCCATTGCCCCTCCCGTTTATATGCTCCCTCCAAGTAAAACCCAAAAGGCCATTAAACTGCTTTACATGGGCATCTCCTTCCAGCATTTTGGGCTGTAAATCTCCACCCTAATTCTGATGCAAGGAGCTGAGCAAGGAAACCTGTGCACACTCCTGCTGAGGCAGGTGATGCAGCAGAGGTAACGCTGAGGTGCTCAGTGCTTTGCTTTCTGAAACGACCCCTTGCCATCTCTGAGGCAGTAAGGGAAGGCAGTTCTCACCTCAGCTGCTGAAGCTCCTGCTGGTAGGAAGCACACTGTTGCTCCAGCTGCTCTCGGTGTCGGTGCTGTTTATCTGCCTCTTGCTGATATTCCTGCACTTGTGCCTTCAAGCGAGAGTTTTCAGCTGATTCTACCCCAACTTGTATGTATTGCTGCTGTAGATTCTTCAGCTCCCTCACCTTTAAGTCAAGGGAAACGTTGTTACAAACGTTAACTGAGCAAGCAGCTGTGTCTATTATTTACAAGCGTTTAAGAACATTTTTCACCGCAGCATCGCATTCAAACGACAGAGACAATGGGAATTTGCATCAACCACTACAGCAACCTACTAAGAAAAGCTCAGCAGAAAAGCACATCCAAGAGGTCTGCTGTGTGGAAGAGCACAGTGAGTTCTGAGACCTCCCATAAAGACACGACACAGGTTAGCAGCTCTGCGCAGATCAAGAAAGAGCAAGAAGAAGAGACGTCAATCTAGAAATAACTGAGATGTTGATGGACAAGTGGAAGCAATGGAGAGTATCACAAAGTATCTATCACAGAACTGCAGAATATCTCAGTTGGAAGGAACCCACAGGGATCTCTGAGTCCAACTCCTGGCTGCACACAGCACAGCCTCAAATCAAACCACGCGTCTGCACAAACTTCTCTTGCTCTGTTTGAGCTTCGTGCGGTGGGTGATTGCCCACCCTCTGATTAGTCAAGGCCACTCTGCAGGACCTCTCCATCCTCAGGGGACTCTGCAGCTCCTCCCAGTTCAGTGCTGTCCACAAACTCACTCAGCACACCTTCGAGTCCTTCACCAAGATACTGATGAAAACACTGAAGAGCCCCACAGAATTCCACCAGTGACTGGTTGCCAGCCTAAAGAAACCCCATTGACTACAACCCTCTGAGCCCAACCTATCGGTGCTCAAGAAACACTTAGATGTGGTACTGAGGGACATGGGGGTTATACTGGTGGTGGGTGGATGGGTGGACTGGATGATCTTGGATGTCCCTCCCAGCCTTGGTAATTCTACGATCAGCCAACTGTTCTCTCACTGCATTATTCACTGGATAGCTGCATGCTGGAAGGACACTCAGAAAGAGCCTCAAATCTTTACTGAAATCCAAAACAATGACACTGACTGGCTTCCCTTGGTCAGCCAGGTGGGTACTCTGCCATAGCAAGAGATTAAGTTTGTTGCAAATTAACAAAACAAAGTAAACTAAGAGAAAGCAGTAGTGGAAAATCACAGTAAGAATCAGTCACCCGAGCAGCAACTGGATCTGATGGAGTCCACAGGATCTGATGGAGTGCACCCAAAAGTGATGAGGTCACTGGGAGGCAACTCTCAACTACTTCTGAAAGATGGTGATGATCAGAGGGGCTTTTGAAGGCTGGAAGAAATGCCATCCCTACCTTCAAAAAGGGCGAGGAGGAGGAGGATGGAGGAAGGCAGCCTGCTCAGCCTCACTTCAATCCTACCAAGGAGACGGAGCAGCTAATTCTGGAAACTATTTCCAGACACATGAAAGAACAAGTTGACCCGAGGAACTGTGGAAATCCGCCACTGGAGATATTCAAAACTCAAGCAGACATTGCTTTTGTCAACCTGCTCCGGCCAACCCTGTCAGAGCAGAAGGGTCAGAATAGAAGACCTGAGAGCTCCCTTCCAAACTCAGTCCTTCGGAGATCCTATGGGGACAATCATATGCTTTTAATACTGTGAAAGGCATGTCTAGCAGTGCTGAATTTTAAGATCTGAAGAACCTAATCTCCTATAAAGCTTTAAATAAGAGCAGGAAGAGAAAACAAGAACTTACTAATCTGTCTCTGTCGTTCTGCAAGGAGGACAGAGCCTTCTTAAGACTCAGCACCTCTGATGGAGTGGTGACAGTGCTCCCTTCTGCTTGCTGCCTCACTTCTTCCACCTTACGTGTTTTGTCCAGTTCATCCAGCAGACGGTCTCTCTCGCCCTGCAGGCTTGCCATAGCCTTGGAGAAAGATCTGACTTGGTTGGAAGAGCCTTCCAGTTCTGAAGACAAACGGAGAAGCTCATCATCTTTGGCTCTGATCTTCTGCTTAAGATCCTCAATCTGAGCCAAGAGACCTCGTTCATCAGCAGCTTTCTGCATTTCTGTAAGCTCAGACCTCAACGTGTCCCGGTCCCAGGCAGTGGAGTTTTGTTCCTCTTGTAACTGAAGGACCTTCTTCTGAAGATTCTCCACTAGATTTTGTTGTTCCCCCAAGTCTGCAGAATACTTCTGTTTCAGAGCTTGAAGCTCCTCGTTGGTCTGGTCCCAGCTATCCTGAAGAGAGCTCATGGACTTCCCAAAAGACTGAATTTGGGCTCTGAGATCTTTGTTTTCATCTGTGACTGCAAGAAATTTCTGTTCCATTTCCATGAGGTCCCGTGCCAACTCTGCCACTCTCTCCTCTGCCGTTTCTGTTTCATTCCTCATTATCCCAGCATCATGATGCAGGTGCTTCAGTTCCTTTCTGAGCCGGTCCTCAGCCTCTCCCACTCTCCTGGTTGCATCCTTCTGAACACTCACCAGTTCCCCCTCAAGTTCAGTTATCCTTTGCTGTGAGAGTGCAAGCTTACGATGCAGTTCTTGTGCCTCTTCCTCTTGGGCCTTGAGCTGTGCTTGACACTCCACGATAGGACTCCCCTCAGTTAATGCTGTCATCTCACTCTGAGCTCGGGACAGAGAGGATGTAAGGGTTTCAACCTCTTGAGTCATACTGACTTTCTCCTCTCTCAAGGCTTCCATACACTTCTTGAGATCGTCCTGAGTACGCTCAGACTCCTTCAGCTGTGTTTCCATGACTGCCTTCTCCTTTTCCAGAGCCTGGATTCGCTGAAGCTGAGTTTTGAGGAGTTGCTTCTGTTGGGAATCCTTAATTGAAATGACTTGGTTCAGATCTTCTCTGTACCGCACCAGGTCTGCGCTCAGCTTGGCGTTCTCCGAGTTGAGATCATCCATCTGGCTATGAAAAATTCTGATTTCCTCCTTCAGCTTATTGTTTTCAGCAGCAGCCTCTTGGATTATCTGGTCTTTTTCCAAGATGATAACGAGGTGGCGCTCCTCCAGCTGTTTGTACTCTCTCAGTATACGATCTCTGTCATCTTGCAGAGACGACATGGACTTGGTGAAGGAGTCCAGTTGTGCCTTCTGCTGTTTACTTTCCTCTCTGATTATTTTCATCTTTTCAGTGAGATGATCAAGTTTATCATTAAGTTTGCTCTTCTCAATTTCCAAAGCCTTTTTATCTTCTTCCTCCTTGCTTAGCCTACTCTCCAGCAGCGTAATGTCTTCAGAATGCTGCTGCTGTAATTCCGATAGAGCGGCCATAACTGCTTCTTCCTTGGCAGACAGCAAACTAATGATCTTTTGATCTTTAGCACTCATTTCTTCATGCAGCTTATTTGTCAGGTCCTTGGAAGCCTGCAGATCAGCCTCAAGCTGTTCACAGCTGAATTTAAAATTCTGGATGCTGTTCTCTTGTTGCTTGACCGTACTCTCCAACTCTCCTCGACCCACTTCACATCTGGCAAAGGAACTCTGCAAGTCAGCAAGCTGGTCTTTCAGGCTCCGGATTTCTGACTCCAGCTTCTGCTGTTCATCCTGGGACTCACTGTACAGTTTCTGAGACTCTTCCAACTGAGTTAAAAGCTCCTTTTTTTCTGCCTGCAACATTTCACATGCCTCTTGATGCTGCTGAATCTCCCTCCTGGACTCTGATTCCCAGTCTTTCTTATTGCATTCCAGCCTGAAAAACAGAGAAGGGAAGATCAGTCCCAAATCAATGAAGTATTTCAGGATCCAAAACCACAACAACAGTTTTTACTGAGTATATTAATTGAGAAAAGCCACTGAATTAGTTTTCCAATGATTAGCACTGAATCAGGCTTCCAACGGGAGTGGTTGAGTCACCATCCCTGGAGGCATTTAAGAGACTTGATGTGGCACTCAGGGAAATGGTTTAGAGGTGAACTTGGTGATCATCTTAAGGGTCTTTTCCAACCTAAATGATGCTATAGGCACATTAGCAGTGACACACAATAGTCCTCTCTAGAATATGCAGCTACTAAGCCCCTCTCAGTCCCACTTATACCTTCAGTCTTTCAAAGGAGAAATTAATTTCCCTGTACAGCAGGGCTCAGATTTTGTTTGCTACAAGGAAAGGTGCTGTTCTCATATTGTTGGTATTCATTTCACAGTCATTTCACAACATACAACATTTTGATCAAACTTTGTAGAACAGTTTTCCTCATGAAATAATGGTTTGGAAATTCTGAAATTCAAAAACAAGGTTAACATTTTGTTATGCTTCTCCAGCTCCATCTTCCCCTCAATATCTAATTTGGGATCAAATTGGAGTTATGTATCTCCACGCTCTATTGACGTACCAAGCTTACTCTCTAAAATCAACAGCTTCCTCACAGAATCACAGAATGTCCAGGGTTAAAAATGACCTCAAAGATCATCCAGCTTCAACCTCCCTGTCATGTGCAGGGTCACCAACCAGCAGCCCAGGCTGCCCAGAGCCACATCCAGCCTGGCCTTGAATGCCTGCAGGGATGGGGCATCCACAGCTTCCTTGGGCAACCTGTTCAGTGCATCACCACCCTCGGGGTGAAAAACTTCCTCCTAAGATCTATCCTAAACCTCCCCTGTCTCAGATTCAAAACATTCCCCCTTGTCCTGTCACTGTCCACCCTCACAAACAGCCATTCCCCCTCCTCACCTCTGGCTGCTGACTCATTAAAGGAAATACACTGACTTAATTATCACCGTTTTCATTACCTGGATATATGAATCTGAAGTTCTTCCACTTGTGTAGTCATCTGCTTCATCTGGTCCTTCAGCATAACACAAGTTTCCTCCTTTGAGCGTATTTCTTCCTCTTTCTTTTGAATCGTTTCTGTGAACTTCTTCTCCCATGTTTTGGATTCATCTATCACTCTATCCCTATCATCCTGAAGGGAAGACATGCTCCTGGTGAAGGCTGCAAGTTGGGCCAGCGTTTTGTTCAGGTTGCCTTCCAGCTCCTTGGCTTCTCGATCTTTTGTCATCAAGGAGCCCTGAACATCACGAACCGTTGTTTCCATAACGTCTTTCTCCCTCTGCAAAGCTGCCAGTTTCTCTTCCATATTTTTCATCTCCTTTGAGTGCTTGTCTTTCTCCCGTTCCAGTCTTCTCTCAAAGTCCTCATCTTTTTTCTTCATTTGAATTAGAGCACTCTCTTTGTTTGCCCGTAACTCTTCTTTTACTTTGACGCTCTCTGCTAGGACTCTCGCCGCCTCACTCTGAGTGTCATCCAACACTACTCTGCAGTGAGCAAGCTCTGTCTGAGCTTTCTTGGTGTCTTCTGCTGCTTTAGCTAAAGTCTCTTTGGCTGCTTCCAAATCTTTCTGAGACTCACTCTGGACAAATTCCAGAGCTTTAACAGTTCTTTCTAAACTACTGATCTTCTCTTGGCTTTTGATACAATCCTTCTGCAGCTGCTTAACCTCCTGCTGCTTCTGCTTCAGCAGCTCCTGAAGCTCCTTCACGTGTGTGCTACTGTCTTCCCTCCAAGTGCGTTTCAACTTCTCTAGGTATTCCTTTTGGTTTTCTGAACTCGCTTTACTTTTCTCCATGGCCATCTGACGTTTCTCCTCCTCCAGTTCACGTATTGCTCTCTGCAAACTCTGAAGCTCACGTTTCAGTTGTTCATTTTCAATCTGGGAGTCTGTTGCATCTTGCTGGTAATTTCCAATACTGCCATTAAGTTCTGCCAGCTGATTCATGAGCCTTTCCTCCAAATCATCTTTCTCAGCCTCCAGGGTGTCCTTCAGTTCTGTCATCCTAATGAGGTCCTCCTTGGTGTTTTGGACCGTTTCTTCCATCTTTGCTACCGTGTCGTGGAGAACTTTTAATTCAAGGACTTTTGCTTCCATTTGGGTCTCTAAGGCCCTTTTCTCACCTTCTAAAGTCTCAACACTCCTGCGGATATCATCCAGCTGTTGCTCTGAAGCCCTCCTGTTCTCCTCTAGTTCAGTGATTCGCTCTGTGAGCTCAGCTATCTCCTTTATGTAGCTATTAAGATCCTCAGGTGGGCTACTACCTTCAAAAGCTTTTTGTTCCAGCTCTGCATTCGGAGACTTTGGTCCAACACCTAAGTCCACTTGATTTTCAGTCCTCTCTATTGGTGGTGGTGCAGCAACGGCCTGATTTGTTTCTTCCTCTGTTGTCTTCAGGGAAACATACTTGTCTAACAGCTCTCTGCTTTCTTCCAGCTTGGATTCTGTTAACTGCAAGTGATGTTTTAAGTCTGTGATCTCCTGAGTAAGAGACTCCTTTTCAACCATTACTGCCTCTAGCTGAGTAGAAAGAGACTGATAATCCCTCCTAGAACTCTCCAGCTCTTCTTTCAGGCTAGTGTTTGAAAGGAAAGCTCCATCATCAGTCCTGTGCAGATCCCCAGCTGTGGACTGAGCCTCTGCTCTGAGCTTCTCATTCTCCTCCTCTAGTTCCAGAATCTTTTGTTGCTTCGATTTTGCAAATTTCCTCATTTTCTCCTTCATTCCATCAATCTCCTGTTCAGCTTCCTGCAGCTGCTTATCCGTTTCTTCTTTTTTTGCTTCAGCACTTTTCAGCTTCATGAAAATCTCCTGCTTTTCCTGCCTCACGGTTTCCAAAACACGCTGAATCCTCTCAGTCTCATTGCTCACATTCTCATATGACTGCAGGAGTGTTTCATACTCTTTCTGAAGCTCCTTGTGTTTCTCTTGCCACTCAGTGCTCTCAGCGGCTTGCAGGCATTTCAAGGACTCCATCTCCTTCTCCTGCTTCTCCTTCTCTAAGAGAACTCCATCGAGTGTCAGTTTCAGGTTTTTACAGCACCCGTCAAGATTCTGATTTTCTCCAAGGACTTTATTAACTTCTGCAATAAGTTTTTCTCGCTCTTCAGTGAGACTTGCTATTTTTTCTGTTAAAGTGTCTGTTTCTTTAACATGGCCACTTATTTGGCTTTCCATAACATTCAACTTGACACAAAGATTCTCAATAGTAGTTTTGGCATTCGCCAATTCCTCTTTCAGTGACTTACTCTCCTTTAATGCCTCTTTCCTAGAGATAAGTGCAGCCTGCAACTTTCTCTGCATTTGATTCTTCTGTTTAGCTGCTTCTGCATCATCTTCTTGCTTGTGCTGAATTTCAAGCAGCTCGGTTTGCAGTTGCTTGCTCTGTTCCTCATGTGCCTGAGCTTGAGCTTCAATCTGACTGCAAAGACTCTTGATAGAATCTTCTTTTTCCAGCAACTGTGCCTGTGCATTAGCCAGAGCTTCGCTTTTCTCCCTTAACTGCAAGCTAAGGAGTTCCATTTCTTCATCCTTTTGATGCACAAGTGTTTTCAGGTCTTCCAGACTGTTTTCTCTAGAATCTTCCCCTTGATCTTCCTCCATTTCTCCCTGAAGTCTTGCAGCTTCAGCTTGTTCAGAGGTTCTAGTCAGCCCTTCTGCCTCTGGCAACAACTGCGCTATGCGCTCTTGCAAATTAAAGACTAATTCTGATTTGCAGGCTAGTTCACCTTCCATACAGCCAACCTTCTGTTCCAACTCCTCCTTCTCCATCTGCAATTTTTCAAGTTCTGCTTTAAACTCTTCCCCAGAAAAATCCATGACTTGCATGAATTTGCTGCTTGTAGAATTTCCTGCTTGCAAGCATGAAGAATCCAAAGAGCCCTGATTACCAGGAACACTCTCTGCTGATCGTCTCTGTTCCTGGAGCTGTCTGAGCTGAGCTTGGATGCTCTCCTTCTCTTTCATTTGCATATCAAATTGTTCTTGCAGGATGTTGTAATCATCTTTCTGCTGTTTCAGCTGTTCTCTATGATGCCTGTCTTTTTCTTGAGCCTTCTTTATAGTGTCTTTGCGAGATACCAAGGCTTCCTGAAGCTTTTTCTGAAGTTGTTCTTTTTCTTGTTCAAGAGTTGAAACTCTTTCTTTCAGAGCAGACATCTGGTTTTCTCCAAGATTTGTAGCTGCTGTGTTGTTTTCTTCATTTTCTTCATCATCTTTTGGGCCTTCATTGGTTTCAGTTACTTTGTCAGCAATTGTCTGACTTCCCACGATTTCAGCCTTAATTGAATCAGTGTTTGTCTTATCTCGCAAGCTTTGCTTCATTTCCTCAATCACCGCCTGCAATTGCACTTCAGTAGTTTCTTTATCCAGCAGCTCCTTCCGAATGCTCAGCAGCTCAGATTCCTTTTCAGAAAGCAACTGGATTAGATATTCCTCCCTGGGCGAGCTTTCAAGATTCACTCCTTGGCTTATCCTACTCGTCATATGTTCTTCCCCTTCAGCTTCTTGAGCCATTGAGGTTTCTGACTCAGGCTCCATTCTCAACTGTACCAACTCACCCTCCAATTTGCTAACCTTCCTCAGGAGCTCCTTCCTGTTAACAAGTGCTGCCTGCAGCTTTCGCTTCACTTGCTCGTTTTCCTGTTTCAGAATCTCAAGTTCACTTGCTGACATCTCCCCCTCCTTGCGTTCTGCTTCTGTCTCATACTGCTGCTCAGACACTTCACAGTTTAGATACGTATCTTCTGCTTCTGTGTTCTGTTTTTTTCCCTCCTGGGCTTTTAATAAGAGACTTGTTTGCTCTCTGAGTCTCTTCAGCTCAGTTTCTAGAGAAAACTTCTCTTCATTCAGCAGTACCATTCTTTCAGACATGCTGATGCTGATCTCTGTCATCTGCTGTTCTTTCTCCAGCAAGGTTTGTTGCAGGCTCTCTATACACCTGCTACGTTCAGCAACAAGCTGCTCTAGGCTTGCTGCTTCGTGGCCTTTGGAGGCTAAGCTTTGGGAAAGCTCTTCCATCTCAGCCCTGTATTTCCTCAGCAGTTGCTCCAGATCAAGTGCCTCGCACTCCTTCTTCTGGATCTGGCTCCGCATGTCGTTTAGTTGCACGTCCTGATCAGAAAGCTGAAGTTGTGCTTCATCCAAATCTTTCTGTAAAGCTTCGATTTTAACCTCTTTGGATTTAAATTCATTTTTAAGGCTTTGGATTTGTTCCTTCAGAAGACTGCTCTCACTGTCTGACAGCCTTTGCTTTTCAGAAAGAGCCAGATCTTCCTCCAGCTGCTTCACCTTCTCCTGCAGTTCTGCCATGGTAGAAAGGTTCTTCATCTGACACAGGAGCTGATCTCTCTCTTCAGCCAAAGCACAGAACGAGCTGTCAGAATCCTCCATCTTCTTCCTGTATTCTTCAGCCACCTGCTTTAGTCGATTTATTTCTGCATCCCTTTCTCCCAGATCTTTTTTATAGGATTCTTCCGATTCCTGCAGAATCATTTGCAGTTCCGTAATTTGGTTTTGCAGATTTATCAGCTCTTGAGATTGAGAGGTGCCTGGCTCTGGAACTGCTGCAGAGGTTTCCTGTGTTGCTCCCATCTCCCCTGTGCCGTGAACAGAGGTCTCTCGGGGTACTTCTTGAAGACTGTTTTTGTTTTCCTGAAGCACATTAATTGGCTGCATTTCTGTCTCTCCCTGTAATGAGCTGTTGTCCAACTCACTTTGCGTACTCGATAACTTTTGCTCTTCCCTCTCAAGAAGACATGTCTGGGAATCCTCTTCCAGCTGGTCAGCCTCTCCTCCTGCTTGGTTAACTGCAGAAGTTTGGTTGTTTTGGTCCTTGAGCTGTCCCTTTAGAAATGCAATTTCTTCTTGAGCTTCTTTCAGTTCCAGCAGCAAAACTGACAGTTCTTTCTGTTTCTCTGCAGCAAGACATTCTCCAATTCCAGACAGGCTGTTTTCTTCAGCAAACTGCTCACCTCCACTGGAAAAGCCATTTGTTCTTGCCTAGAACACAATACAAGGTTTCAAATTCCCTTTGAATCCTGCCACAGGGGCACTTTTCATTGTCCCTACCCCATGCTAGCAGTTGCAATCAAAAACAGCCTCATTAACAACAGGAAGACTCCTCCGCTCATTTCCCTTCCTGAAGCTGCAGCATGGGACTCTGGCTTTAGGATTAGACCATAAATGAAGCTTCCTGCTTTTGAAGTGTCTCAGTTCTGTGATTCTCAGAGGTGTCCTTCTGGACTTATCCAGCCATATTTCAAGACTACAGATACTGGCATCGTGTCCACAGTCTCTGAACAAGGAGGTTTTATCCTCTGCTTTACCTGTCTGTTTAACGTGGACAAGAATCCATTCAGACACCCATATTTCAGGGTGTATTTACCTCCAAAGTGAAAACATTAAACAAAACATCTGGTCTAAAGTGCTTGGCTTTTTCCAAACATTCATCTTCAGATTTCCTTCCACCCCAAATACAGATGACAAAAGAAGAATGATCAAATCCTTGATGGAAATCACGGATCATCACTCTGCAAACAGCTCAGCACCTTTGCTGCAAAGGCTGTCCATTCAGTCAGACTAAGTTACCATACCCATGCATGCACACAGTATTGAAAAGTAAACAGCAGTGGGTGAAATTTGTACCTCAGGTAGGACCGAAGTGTCACCAGAACGGTTTTGCCCTTCAGAACTCACCATCTCTCCTGACACACCTAGTGATAAAACGTACATGTCACCATCAGCAAATGAGTTGCACAGCAGACAACTGGAAAGAAAATCCATGGGACTGGAGAGTCTCCAAATTCCCAGGTAGGAAATACAAAAGGTCAAGAGTTTGAGCGATGCGTTTAGTCCAGACATCCATCCCCAAGCTCTGCAGATGCAAAACATCCTATATTTACTGCATGCTGATATCACCTAAGTCTACATCATGTGTAACTGCAACAGAATAATGAAGAGGCAAAGACACAGTGAACTAATACGCTTCTGCTCTTCCAAAAAGAACAGGATTTATTTATGAACCCTGTAGTTCCAACCCTTCTTTGAGAAAATAACATTTTTCTAAGAGCTAACAGTTAGTTCTGTTGTGTTTCTAGAAGAGTTAAGCTCAAAACTCACAGGTTTTATGGGTGGCACAAGGCAGTTTTTTTCTTGTTAATAAGGAAAAAATATAGAAAATTATTAATAAGTGCATTAAGAAACCAAGGCTGTAAACTTAATTTAATGTTAGGAAGCACCAGAAATTACAGCTGCTCATTCAGTTTCAGTTTTGCTATTCTATATATATTATATCAAAAGCACATGCATTCAAGCAATAAGTAAGCGATCATCTCTCCACACCGTGCAAGAAGGCAGATGTGAGCACTTAAATAGGATATTCCTGATTTTTAAAACTTGGAACGTTGGGGAGGGACGTTTGGTAACACCTGAGGCCAAAGAAACCTCATCAGCTCTCAGACAGGAACTCGATACTTCATCTTCTGTCTCTTCTGCACATTACTCAACAGCCTCTGCACCTGCAGCCTCCTTCAAAACCTTCTCCTTTCTCATCTTACTTCTTTCTGTTCGTATATTCTCACCTTCCTGCCTTAGTTTTTTCTCTTCCACCTTTCTCTGTGTCTTATCTCCCCTACATCTTTAGATCTCGACTTCAAAGCTCTTCGTTCCAAATCACTTTGAACTTCTCCTGGCAGTTCTCCCATCTCTGCAATGTTGAGCTCAGCGTGCCTTATTCTGTGCCCTTACCTCCAGAGGTAGCAGAGGAGTCCATGCAAGAGCCCAAATCTTCCAGAACCTGTAAGTCTTGTGTTTTCTCCTCAGATCCACCATTCTTGATCTATTGGTAGAAGAAAGACAGTTTTATGCTACAGCCTTTGCATTAGAAGACAGGTATCGTAGCTGCTGCTCAACCAAGCTTAGAGCTTAAACTGTCAATCCCTACCATACACCCAACTCTAATGCCTAGTGGAAATAAAAGACAGTTTAGTTACAATATTAAGCAAGAGACTGGGATATATATCAGCAAATTAGGATATCAGTTCAGATTTAGGACATTTTCCATTCTGCAAAGCCCACTGCCTGCTCTCCTGGCAGGCTCTGGACACCTGCTGGCTGTCAGGAAGCTGCAGGTGAAGTCCTTACTTTGCCATTCTTACACATCCAGCATAAAAAAAAGTCTAGAAATAAAAAATCCACTCTACTTCACCTGGAAAAACAAACTGTGTTTGTTTTTAAAGTTAAGACTGAAAACAACGAATAGAACTAACAGTTGCTGTTAACTACCTCCAATGTAAGCACAGAGGGTTACCCAGTCAGACAAGGGCCATCTCCAGCCCATGTTTTAGAGCACTTTTGTGACTGCCAGTTGAAATGGAACGTTTAGGATGCACCAAAACAATTTGTGCACACAACCCAAATCCCTGCACTGGGATTGACTTCACAGATATTTTGCCCTGAAGTAATAAGTCAGGAGCACAAGAGGCAGTACAGACCTGCCAAAGCATGAACACCACATAAAAGCAATTTATGTGGACTATACAGTTATTCATATACATGCCTGGTGTAGAAATGGACACTTTTAGCATTGGATTCACCAACTGATTTTCAATACCCACCTTGGTTGATATGCTAAAGCACTGTTCTCATCACTGCCACTAAAGGGCTCTAGGAAATAGCTGAAAGGCTTACATCTAGCCTTGGAAAGGCCGTGAGCACAGATGCATTTACATGTGTGTGAACCTGTTGGGCCACCAGCTTACACCCCAATGGCAGGCAGCTGGAACACAAGGCTCTGGGTAAAGCAGGATGTCCCGACTCTACACTTACAAGTCCCAAATGCCAACTTTTGCCCTGACTACTCCACGGCAACAAACACTTAAGGAAACCATCTTCGGCACCTCCACATGTAACACCTTCCATCCCTATTTTTAAATCAATAGCCGATAAGTCAATAAACGTGACACTTTATGTTATACAGTCACTGGAGAAGCAGAGGAGCTGGAGATTTTATACTACCAACTCTCCCTGTGTTGCATTAGGTAAGACCCAGCATCATCTTCTCCCCCTGCTGGCAGATGGGAGCAGAGCAGAGCAGTCTGGAAGGAGCCCAGATCTATCTCTAAGCTAACCATTCTACAACTTAGGATGGACACAGAGGCAGCTATCTCCATCACCTTGCTGACAGAACACGAAGCAAAGCAGAAGGTGTCCAAACCTGCCCGCAATTCTGCATGAAGCAGTTTGTGGTGTGTATTGGTTTTAAATGTACAGATGGAAACAAAATGTACAGAAGGTATATAAGTGAATGAGTAAAGGGAAAACTCACCAACGGTGGTGCCTTGACTGAAGCAGCTGAGGCAGTCCTCCCTGGTGAGCGATCTCCAAGAGATACTGCTCCAGTGGGAGTCAGCCCTTAAATGAGGTCTCAGAGGGGATGGAGTCAAGCTCCACCCCTTCCGGGAGCACAGCTACATCACTCTCACCTGTGCTCCCACAGCTGACCCCATACTTGCCTCAGCTGATTAATCAGAGGTTCAGGCTGTGATTACCAATCTCCCATACACTCCACCCCTTCACAGCGTGAACCAATGATTAGGTGAGTTTTCCCTTATCACAGAGACCCAACGCGACGCTGATACAATTTCCCGTCGCACCGAATGCTGATGTTATTCAAATGATGATTGGATGGGTATTCACGATCTTCCGTGGGCCAGTGCTTGATAGATGTTACTGGAGACAAGCCATCTCGAGGTGCAGGTCCATTTGCGTTTCATCAGTCCACACAAATTGTTCTCTGATGGTCCTAGAGGCTTAGAATCTTAGGGAGAGTAATACAGATGTTTCAAGGGTACCAGGAGAGGAAGGTCTGCCCTCCAGGGCAAGATACAGGCCGTATTCTTGTCTTGGGTCAATACTTCTGCTCGCACCGGATTATGTCCCGGCCTCCGATACCATACCCTCTGGCCAGATATCTGTGGCTGTATAACTATATCTGGCACCAGAGGAGGAGTCCTGATCTGCCATAGGGACATGATGGGTGTCCCTTTAGCAATAAAGACCGGAGTATTGACCACGATGTCAGTAGGCCATGTACCTATCACCGAGGGGGTAACTGAACCTCCCACCTCCAATAGTCTCCCCCAAGGTGCAAGTAGGCCACACCACTTGGGTCCTACTTGCACCTTCCAGGGCCAATTTATCTTATGGATTCCTGGTTTTAGATTCTCAGGGGCAGGGAGCAGAAGATTATTGTCATTACCAACCTGCGGTTTTACCTCATTATCAGCACCTGTAATTTGAATCCTAAGAGGGGAGGCCCATATAGTGTGTAACATTTTCAGAGCACTGGGTCTGCCATCCCGAGGTCTTTCGTTCAAGTCCCGCAGGGTTTCGTATAATCTTTTTGTCCACCCCTGCAGGGACTGGGAGTCTGTCTTCAGGGCAGCCTTAAGAATACCATTGTAGCGTTCAATAAGGCCTGCCCCTGTTGGATTATATGGCAGATGGAATCGCCATTCAATGTTGTTCTCTTCTGCCCAGCGCTGTATCATCGCTCCAGTAAAGTGAGTCCCTTGGTCGCTCTCGATGACTTGAGGTGTCCCATATGCAGACATCAGTTTAGTGAGTGCCTTAATTGTATATGCTTGATTTGCCTTTGGTACGGGATAGGCTTGCAGCAGTCCACTTACAGTATCAACGCAGGTCAGGGCATATCTCGCCCCCTCAGACCGAGGGAGGGGCCCAATGTAATCAACCTGCCATCTCTGAAGAGGACTATATCCTCTAGCAATGTGGGATGTTGTTTCAGGCAACGGTCTTGGTCTCATCTTCGAGCAAGCGTCACAGTCCTGACATGCTTGGACGATATCAGATAACTGTACAGGCAGCCCCCATGCTTTAGCAGCTGCCCACATTATCTTTTGTCCAGCATGCCGTAGCTTCTGATGTAACCATCGGGCAATATTTTCAGATTGTGAATTCCCAATCCATCGAACTCGGGCCAGTGTGTCCGCTTCATCGTTTCCTGGTGACTGCAGGGGTTGATGACCAGAGACATGGTAGACACATACCGTCCTGTGTTTGACTGTATTCCAAATGTCTACCCACATGTCTTTCCCCCAGATCGGTCGGGCGTGGATAGTCCATTCCTGGGTAGCCCACTGCGTAATCCACAGAGTAAGCCCCCGGTACACGGCCCAGCTATCCGTACAGATGTTCAGGATGCCATCACCAGGTTCTTTAGTTATAACCATCCACACGGCTCGTAATTCTGCCCATTGGCTGCTCTGACCATCCCCCTCATCAAACCAGATTGTCTCAGTAGAGGGATGGTATGCTATAGCTCGCCACTTGCTCGGGTTGCCTCTGCTGGACCCATCCGTATACCAGGCATCTTCAGGAATAGGATATCTTCCTTCCTGAACAGGGCTCTTCTCTGGTGGAGCGACCATTGGTTCTTTCGGCGTATCACTGCGATATGTCACTGGGCCTAAGATCTTCTGTAATTCCTCCTTGAGTGGAGACGAAGACAAGCTGCTTCTTTGACTTAGATAGGCGACCCATCGTGCTACCGTCTGTGCTTGGGCCACCCCTGTCTTAGGAAGGTGAGTTAGATCTCTTACCCACCCCTGGATCGGTAATGTAGTTTTAACTATAACCTCTGCTGTTTGCGTTATTGGCTCTACCGCTTGTAACGCTGAATAGGCAGCCAATAACTGTTTTTCAATCATGCTGTATCTTTCTTCTGCTCCGTGCCAAACCTGAGACCAGAATCCAATGGGGGTTCGAACAGAACTCTGGCGTTGCCACAGGCCCCAGCCAAAACCATCCTGGGTAACATGAACGTCTAGTTCAGCTGGGAGGGTCGGATCAAATATACCCAATGCCTGGGCTTGTTTAACTGCCAGCTTTGCCTGTTGGAAAGCATCTTGTTCTACCTTCCCCCAGTTCCACGATTGACCCTTCTTGGTAAGCTTATACAATGGCCTCAACAACTGAGCTAAGTGAGGTATAAAGGAGCGCCAATACCCCAATATACCTAAGAACTCTTGTAGCTGTTTTGATGTTGTAGGGACTGGGAACGCTTGGACTTTATCCACTACTGCACTGGGTAGTACTTTGGTTTTTCCGGACCAAATTACTCCCAGGAATTTTACAGATAGCCCCGGACCTTGCACCTTCTGTGGGTTTATAGCCCACCCTCTCTTTTGCAGATAAGCTATCAATAAATCTGCTGCTTGTCTCACCGCCTCTAATGAATCGGACGTTAACAGGAGGTCATCAATATAATGATATAAATTTACATTATGTGGCTTCTGCCACTTAGCCAGATCACGCGCCACCAAATTATGACAAAAAGTAGGTGAATGCACGTACCCTTGCGGCAGAACCTGAAAAGTCCACTGCCTGCCTTCCCATGTGAATGCAAACTGGTCTTGTGATTCTTCACTAATCGGAATACTGAAGAATGCATTCGCTAAGTCTAGGACACAGTGATACGTTTTAATTTCTCTACTTAGTGTGTCCATTAGGGAGGCAATATTGGGTACGGCTGCATGAACGGGCGGCGTGACCTTGTTTAATTCCCTGTAATCCACTGTCATCCTCCATGTTCCATCCGATTTTCGCACTGGCCATATTGGGGAGTTGTACGGGCTATGTGCAGGCCTTATAATACCCACTCTTTCTAATTCCTGCACTGTTTTTGTTATTTCATCCTGCCCACCTGGGAGTCTGTACTGTTTTACATTAGTAATCCGACGTGGCTTGGGCAGACAAATAGGCTCATGTTTTGCATGGCCTCTCAATATTGTCTGAATTGCCCGGATACTAATGCATCTCTGCCGCAACCGGAACTCTCCCACTGTTGTGTGGAGAGCCAGACCCCACAAGATATCAATTCCCAATATGTACTCCGGAATTGGGGCAATAGATACCTTGTACTCCCGTGGTGGGAGGCGCCCGACCCCCAATTTTACCCAAGTTTGGGTGACTGGAACGGTCTGTCCCCCAAAGCCTCCAATCATTACTTTGTTCCCTCTGAATTTTGTTGGATCTCCATAAATTATAGATGTTTCCGCCCCCGTATCAACGAGGGCCATAACCTTCTGCACATTTTCTCGGGACCAATATATTGTCAATTCCACATAGGGCCTCCGGTCCCGTCTAGAGGCCCTAGGGTGACTGACGTCCCTCATCACGCCATAAACTGGGCCAGATTCAAGTCTTTTACCTCTGATGCCTCTGGTACTGTGACCCGAGGCACCTGAGGTGGCCTCTTTTTCCTATTTGGCACGATAAAGTCTTCTAGATTCCAAACTGTTGTTGGTCGTCGTTCTATAAGCCTTATCCCCGGTCTTTTGGGGCGGTTTTGAAATTTTTGTTCATCCTTCAGCTGTTTCCACAACTGAAGCAGAACGTGATTGGGCTGCCCATCAATTTTGGCAAATTGAACACCTGCTCGGAGTAGATCATTAAACATTTGTTTTCAGGACACCCTAATGGGTCCCGCCCGAGGGGTTCGTGGAGCCGATCTCCTGGCTCGGGCTATTGGAAAAACTTCAGGATCTTCAATTACTCTAATATTGCGCTTGGTTCTTAGGCGCTCCGTTTCCCCCAGGTCCGCTACCAATTGGGCAGCATGTTGGACTGCTGCCTCTGCGGCCACTAGAGGATTCAATATAGAAACCAATGTTCCATACATATGTGAGGGAGCCTGTTGTAAGATTAGGTCCCTCATTCCCGCGGAAAACTTCACCATGTCCGGACTAACAGATACATCTTCATAGACAGCCTCTCGCATGCCTAGTTCCCGGATATAATTTTGTAGGTCTTCCATAGAAGACCACATTCCTGTATGTATTGGCATGTCTGTTTTATTTGACCATACCATACGGCAGGCAGCCATTATCCAATCTACGATCGAATGATTCTCTTCAGGGAACTGGGACCCTGAGTACAATCTCTGCCTCAGGGCAGGATGGACTGTTATAGTTGCTAGTTTAGATACCTCGGAGCCGCTAACTATTACACTTTCAGCTCCCGAGTCCCATAATCGTAACAGCCAGGCTGGGACACTTTCCCTTGGTCTTTGCCTGAAGCGCTGTACTAGATCCATAAGTTCAGTGGGTGTATATGGACGTGCTGTTACGTGTAAATAGGAGTCAGCAGGGGTCCATTGATCAGGAGGCACCCCTGCTGGTCGCTCCTGGACTTTTTTTGTTTTTTGGGTTACCATAGGACGGACTTCTAATAAGTCCGTCTTAAGTGGCTCTTCTAGGTCAGATTTGGTGACCTTAGTTTGATCCGATGTTTCAGGATCCTTGCTATCATCCATTGTAATATATCTAATTTGGGGGGTGTTTGAAAAAAATGATGAATTTTTCCCCGTTAATAGATTAATTTCGCCCTCCAATTTTTCAATGCGGGCTTTTAATAATTGATTTTCATGTTCAATCTTATCTGATTTAACCTCTGCCTGATTTAAAGCATTCAATAAAGGCCAAGCAGCCATGGATGCAGCCATTTGCCTTTCTTTGGTTGTCAAAATATCTTTTTGCAACCCCTGAAAGTATTCAGTTAGATGGTAAGGGGACATATTGCCCGTTACCCGTAAGGGCCCCCATTGTTCTATAATCGTCGCTAATTGAAAATATGGGGATGCCTCAAACCCTGGTATTTGTCCAGGGAGGATTTTCCCTAAGGGGGTGATCTTCTCCCCCTTGAACCAGCTAAACACATTCCACAGGAAAGACATTTTTTTTCCGATATTTGCAGGCTCCTGCCTGGCTCGCCAAATGTATTGGTTTTAAATGTACAGATGGAAACAAAATGTACAGAAGGTATATAAGTGAATGAGTAAAGGGAAAACTCACCAACGGTGGTGCCTTGACTGAAGCAGCTGAGGCAGTCCTCCCTGGTGAGCGATCTCCAAGAGATACTGCTCCAGTGGGAGTCAGCCCTTAAATGAGGTCTCAGAGGGGATGGAGTCAAGCTCCACCCCTTCCGGGAGCACAGCTACATCACTCTCACCTGTGCTCCCACAGCTGACCCCATACTTGCCTCAGCTGATTAATCAGAGGTTCAGGCTGTGATTACCAATCTCCCATACAGTGGTGGAAGCATACAAAGATACAGCCTAAGTCTTCTGTTTGATGGAGAACTCAGCATGCTCCGGTCAGTCTGCCAGACCCCATCGGGGCAGTAGGGATGGGAAGGGTCTGAAAGGCATCCTGTAATGACAGTCAAGCCTTTGGATCTGTATATCCTGAGAACTCTCTATGACTTTGCTGAAGAACTGACTCATAAGAGATAGAAAATAGCAAGAACATGGGTTGGGCAGATAAAGGACACAAGAATTCCAAACAGACAGCAAAGGGAAACGTGGTCTGGTAAGAACACAGGACAAGCAGCATTTGGAAGCTATTTCTGTCTTCCACCATTAATCCAGTTAATAATAACCTTCCAAAGAGGATTGTTAACAAAGGCCATCGGAGCTCAGCTCTTTTAAGGCCAGTCCTTGACCTGTTTTAGTTTTGACTTTTTTCAGCCGCTCAGTCGTTACCTCTGAGTTTTCTGCAGCCGTCGTCGCTTCCTGCTGAGGCTCCTGGAGGAGTTGGGACGTCTCTGAAACACCGAAAAAATACATGAAACAATTTATTGGGAAATTAAAACTCTCATTCAGAAAGTAACATGAAATTCTTTCAGGAACGTTAGAGAACGGGACACAGAGCTTACAGAGTGACAGTGCATCACATTGGCTTTGGACAGTGTGCTTTTTTTACCCTGACAGATGAGAACTACCAAAGCACAATGCAGATTTTAAGCAGCCTTTAGAAAATAAGATATTACTGTTCTTTTCCCCTGAGAAAGGAAAACGGGGAGGGACACGATGATCTCCCTGGTAATCAGTGACAGGATGCATGGGAACGGCACAAAGCTGCACAGGGGGAGATTCAGACTGAGTACTTGGTAGCATCTCTTTACCATGAGGGTGGGCAAACACCAAAGCAGCCTTCCTAGAGAGATGGTTGATACCCCACACTCATCAATGCTCATTTAGTTTCCAACTTCAGCAACGTGCTCCAAATCTCTGTTAGCCCTGACGTGTTCAGGCAGCTGCTGTTGATGCTTTTGGTCCCCTCCAAACAAACAATTCTACTCTGTTCTTACTTAGGTTGAAATCATACGACACCTGATAGAGTTTCAGGATGTTGGGGCTTTTTTTGTTTATTGTGTTTCTTTTTAAACGAAGAAACAAACTTCCCTATGAAGGAGGGGTAACAAATTACTGTTATAGTAGAATACTTCAAATTTCATTGGGATAAAAATGAAATGAGAAGTTGTACAAATCAAAGAAGAAGACACTAAGTGCTCCTGTCCAAGTCAAGAATGGCACAAGAATTCAGCTGCTGTTTGAGCCAGTAGGTTTTCATCCTTCTATTTCTGGAAACTGGCATACAAACACCACTTACAATCGGCACAACGCCGCACCGATATGATGAAACAACCAGCTTGGCAGCTAAGGGGAGAGACCAGCATTGGCTGGCTGGATGAAAAGGCTTTTGACAGTCTCACTCAAAACCCTCAGACAAGCTCCTGCTGCACAGGCTGTGCCAGAAGGCAGCGGTCAGCAGCACTGTGCTACAGAGATCTGCCATTCAACACCATCCCCATCCTCCCGTGCAACTGGGAACTCTGGCACCACGAGCTCCTCAGGAGCTGCCATAGGAACAAAGTCAAGCAAAAGGCAATCCAGAAATCCTTAGGCTACTGAGGACCCCCTTCACCAAAACGCTGCTCTTACTCACCTTGTAGATCCTGCATTGCTGTGCTGCTTTCAGCAGACAGCACCAACAGTTGGCCAACCTCCTGCTTCAGCTGGTTGTTCTCAGCTACAAGGGCAGCATTGCTGGATTGGAGCTCCTGTTCAGCTGCCTTAAGACAACTGATCTGTAGATTCTTCTCTTCCATTTCCAGTCTCTGCTTCTGCTCCAATCCACTGTATCTCTCTAATTCCGCTTGTGCTGATCTTGCCTCTTCCAGCTGCTCTGAAAGACACTGCACCTCCTCCTGCAAGCGATGGGAGCACAGCTTCCTCTCAGCCACTTCCAGCTCCATCTTCTCTCTGAGCTCCTGAGATTCTCGTCTCTCTGCATCCAGCACCTCTTTCAGAGAGCTCAGATCCACTGCCATCTTCTGGCACTGATCTCGTAGCACCTGTAAAAGGATATGGAAATTAATTCATCTCAGATGAGCACAGCACCAAAGCAAAGTCCCTGAACTGCATCTTAAAATCACCATCAGATCTTTTTCATATACTTTAGCAGCAGAAAGAAGGAAATAAAAATAGCAGAACTCTCAATTTATCAGAGAGAAGCAGCCCTACTGTTTGCAACCTGCAAGGAAACAACACTGGGAGAAACAAGAGCTCTCAGTGTGAGTATAGAAAATAAACACGTTTATTTAGAGCAAGAGGATAGGACAGGAAGAAAACAGTAAAGCAGAGGCCATGAATTCCCTTCTAGAGGAAAAAAAGCTGCTCAAGAAAGGGAGGAAGCACTACAACAAAAAGGGAGAATTCAACAATTACGAAGCGCAATTAACAAGCAGAACAAATGAGTGAAATTATGTCCAAAAAATCAAAGTTCAAACAGGGACCTGGAGGTGACACAGTGCCCCACGCTACACCCAGAGACATGGAAGACCTCAGCAAACTGGCAGACACTGAGCAGAGGTTTAAGCCAGCCAGGAAAGAGATACAGACCCCAACAGCCATGCCGGAATTCAGTCTGCCAAACTTCCTTCTCCTGAGCTATGAGTGAGCAGCAGCGCTAACTCCTGGGAGCTCCCTTTGCTCTGTGGGTAGGAGGAGCATCTTCTGCCCCAAGACCTTGAGAGATGGGTGTACCAGGTTCTCCTGCTGACCATATAGTGGGTGTAGGGGGAGTCAAAGGCACAGAGGAGGAATCTGGGGACCATGGCATGAAGGAATTCATCCACCAGCAGGATGAGCAGCAATGAGTACCAAGCAGCTCAATGAGGCTCTTCACCTTTTCTGGGCACTGGGAGGTTCCACCTCAGTGCCTGGTAGGAACACGGGGACAACAGGAAAGCAACGCATAGGAGAGAATAAATCTGTCTATGTGTAAATTGCATCATAACCTGCATCACTCCAGCACTGGGGGTGGGCTGTGAGGAGGGGGGAGGAGGCAGCTACCAAAAAAACATTAAAAAGTCAAAATAAATCAGAGCCCTTCAAGCAGCTTACACAAAAGGAACAAAAAATGGCCTCTTGTTGCCTCTTCAAAACTGCATCCGCTAAACACGTAATGCAAACCTTGTGATGGTGACAGTAAGGAAAACACGTGCACTATCACAATGGATCCCCAAGATGAAGATATTTTTCTCTGCACAAGAGAAACTGACTCATTTCAGAGCGACAGAAGCAGTTTGCAGCCGTTTGGTCAGAAATGAGTTAGTTCTGCTTCTCTCCAAACCTACAATGAAGCAGCTCCCATTTGCTCCAGGTACCCCAAAAGCTTTCAAAGCCCTCACCAACAAAACGCAGACCATCCTGCCATGTTCTCACAGAGCACGTTATAAATAAAGGAAGAAGGATGGTGGGGTTAGACATTACTGAGACCGAGGAGAAGCTGTGAGATTGGAAATACAAAGGCATTCATCACAAGGATCTGCACTGGAAGCAGCTTCACTTGGTTTAGCTGCAATCATGTTACTGCTTACTGGGCAACTATGGAAAATTCGTTATACTCATCCTTATATGGTACAGTCCCAGTTTTCCTGTTTACTCTCATATAGAGGTGGATAGCAGCCACAGGAACACGCTCTTTGTAAGATGGAATAGTCACGACTGACTGCACAGTGTGGGGAAATACAGCAGTGGGAAATAGCAGAGGGGCTGAGCAGCAGCAGCACAGAGCAGGACATGGGGAGGACATGAAGGGATGACAGAAGTGAGGGATGCAATGGAGACCCAAAGGCCATCGGCACCTCACAGAGATTGGTTAAAAAGGGCAGTTCTGGAACTGGAAACAGCTGATTTGGGGAGTAACAAAACAGACAAGGAGAACTCTGTGATGTATTGCACAACATACAGCTCTGGCATCAAACACACCAAGCAGAGTAAAACCAGACACAGCGTGAACTTGTGGACTAACAAAGAGGTGTAAAAGCATCTCAGCAAACACAAAAATGGCTCCAGGTGGATTTTGGATGGAGGAATGAGCCACAAACACCAAATTCCTCCTGTCTGGAGACCTGTGGTGCTGACAGCGCATTGTATCCCTCATCCTCATCCAGATGGAAGCCAAGAACTCTACAGGGGGACCATAAAGCCAAAAACAGAGGCAGATATCATGAGATGTGTGCAATAATATTATTGCTGAAACATTCTCTGTGTAGTGGCATTCATTTTATTTCCTTTTCTACCGCAATTCAATCTGAGCTATTCTTTGAAAGGAAGGGATGCGTTAATGAACCTGCTGGCTGATTCCGTGCCGCAATCCTTCTGCCAGCAACGAGCCCACCCGGGAACTCCCAAGCTTTGTTTGTACAAAGCTCCTCCAGCCATTCAGACACATGGGAGTAAGGCAACAAGTACATGAAAGGGCACCTGGTTTTGTTGTTCAGCCCCACGTAGCTCCTGCTGCAGCAGTTCCACCACCTGTGTTTGTCCCAGCAGAGCTTCTTCTCGCTCCTCCAGCTTCCTCCGAAGCGTCAGCAGGGTCTGTGGGAGTTGGGTCCATAAGAGCCTCTGAGAAGCTAATGCAGAAGGACCACATCCCTCAGTTTCACCCACCCACCCACTTCTTGCAACAGTTACTTTAACGGCCCAAATAACTTTGCTCCTACTGATGTTTACCATGGAACCAAGGTGCAGCAAGGGGAGCTCACTGCTGTTTCACAAATAGGGAATGGCAGCATTACAGCCGTATTCAACAATAACTGCATTCCTTCCTGCATCAAGGGAACAATACCTACCTGCAACAAGCTCAGCAGGCTAAAGGGGCAACCCTGGAAGTGTGAAATATCCATTCTAAAAGCAACCAAGCATCCCCAAGCCATCAGCTCCCGTCTCCTCCCATCCCTGCTCACTTTGCTGAGAACAGCTTTCCCAGTGACTCACAAAATGCATTTTCTTTTCTCTTCATAACAAGGAGATGATCACAAACATACCTGCTGCACCTCTGCTTCCTGATCTGCCTTGGCTGCTGTTCTCAGCGATTCAGCTTGGTGCCGATGAACCTGCTCTTTGAGCAGAGCTTCCTTCTCCTCAATTACTTCCTGCAGCAAGCTCAGCTGAAAACAGAAACCAAAACACTACAGAACCCAGGGAGGAAAAAGGAACAAGCAAACATAACCAAGAGGGCTGTGAGTGTGACAGATGTGCAGGCATCCCTTCAGCATCAGCACATCACACGTGCCTGGCGATGCCGGCAGCCTGGCAGCCCCCTGTGTGGCTTTGGTCAGACAGTAACTTCATCAGTTGTAACATACAGACATTAATTGGTGACAGTTCAGATCCCGTATAGCAAAGATACAGAACTTCCATTTATAAATATGCAGAATGATCAAACATAATCACTATGTAAGTACGAGCTGGTACAACTTCTGGTTTTGTAACTGCAGGATCCAGCCCATTTCACAGATCAGAAGCTAAAACGACGTCAGAGCACTAACATCAGCCACTCCATAAATGATCACAGCAGCAGCAGCAGCCATGTGATAACAAGCTCATCTGCTCATCCCTAGCAAAACAGAGAGGGGCATTGGTGGGGATGGAAGAAGCTCCAAAATTCATCCCATGACAGCAATAAGATGCCAAAACACATCCACCAACACACAACAGCAGGCAGGAGCCCAAATCCCAACTCAAACCAAGGGCTTTCATGTCCAGCCCCATCCAGGAGCTGCTTCCTCACCTGCTGCTCACAGAGCCACCATTATCCAAGAGGGAAACTCAGTAAGAGAACTCAACTGCTGAGCAGCTTTTGCACAAAGTGGTGGATATTGCTGAGGGATACAGGGTGGGAAGCAGCCAATTGTGCTCTGGGATTGCACAGACTGTGGGGCATTTGGAGGAAGAACCGAAAGCATGGAAATGCATGGATCTAGGATGTTTGGGGAGGAGCAAGCATGAAATAGGCAGCAATGGTATTAAAAGCAGGGCCATCTAGCCCAACTGCCCTGCAACGCACAGTGTGTGCTCCATCAGGCTGCCCAGGGCCTGATCCAGGCTGGCCTTGAAAGTCTCCAGGGATGGAGCACACGCTGCATCTCTGGGCAATCTGTGCCTCAACCATCCTCACTGTGCAAGACTTTTTCATTACATCCCACCCAAATCTCCCCTCCTTGAGCCCGAAGCCATTTCCCCTCGTTCTATCACCGCAGCCCCTGCTCAGTACTCTGTCTCCTTCCTTCCTGCAGCTCCTTTGCAGACACTGACAGGTCACTCTCAGGTCCCTTCACAGCCTTCTCTCGGTGCTGCACAGCCCCAGCTCTCAACCTGTCCTCATAGAAGAGCTGTTTCATCCCTTGGATCATTTTAGTGGCCCTCCTCTGGACACGCTCCAACAGGTCTGTGTCTCTGCTGTGCTGAGGACTCCCCATTTGGACTCCGTGCTCTAGGTGAGATCTCCCAGCACAGAGCAGACGGGCAGATCCCCTCCCTCAAAAGGGAAAGATGGGGAATAGCACCCAAGGTCAAGACCAGAAGCAAACTTGGCTGCTGGATGGCCAAGGGAACTCCAGCTACACCCGAGGGACCACAGCAAACCCACGTACCTGTGATGCATGCTTGATTTCAGCATCTTCCAGATTCATCTTGGCTAAAGCCAGCTGCTCCTTCAGATCCCTAACAGCCTCTTCTTGCTCCCTGAGCTGCTCTTCCAGACCTTCAGCTTCATCCCTATGCTCTTCTCTTGCATTTTGGTTATTCTGACACTGCAAGAAAGAATCAGGAAGCAAAGAAACTTCAGAAAACTATCGGTATTACAGTCAAGTTTGAAAAAAACAAAAGACCAAACACTCCTGCATTTGACTTCCAACCATATGCTTTTCTTTCTTTTACCACTTACAAAAAGAAAACCCTTTTACTTTATCTTTTTCACTTTATTCCTTCGCCAGTAAAGCCCTCTCACTTCAATAGCTGTGCCACCTTCTTGGTGCCCACCTTCCTAATACGGCTCTAAGAGGAAGTTATGTTTCTTCTAAGCTCGGCTCAGCACTGTCACGAACTTACTTCGCATACCTTCAAGACATTTAAATCACTGACAAAAGCATCAGAGAGACACGGCCCTAAAACAGAGCCCTGCAGAACCCCTGCAGCCGGATGGAACCCCACCTGTCAGCCAACTGCTCACCCACTGCACTGTGGTTTTGGCTACCCGTATGCTGGATGCTTTGCCCAGAAGGACGCTGTGAGAAAAAGGAGCACGGTCTTTAGTATTTCTAAAAAGCTTATGTGGTCAGCAGAACAATTTCTGAAGTCCTCATAGACTCAGCAGCGTCTATGATAGCTCCTATGACAGCAGCTTCTTTAACGTCCTGGTATGGGACATTCCTGCCCCTGCTCTTACCCAGGTTCACACAAACAGCTCCTGTTTACCATGAAACATCGCAAAGGCACAGGAAGATACAAGGCTTAGAAATACCACCTTACATTTAAGTTACTGCCTTTCAACTACTCCTTCTGTCTTGTACTCCAGCCTACCTTCCTTTTGCTGTGCTATCAGAACAGGTGACCTTTGGAAACCTCCAGCTCACACACAGATGTGATTTCTGCAAGAACTTAACCATAAGAGTGTACTGAAGATACACAACATGAAACTGACCGATACCCTTGAGGAGACTAAGCTGTGCACCCCAAGGAGGTCTGCAGTAGGATTAAGCTGTGCACCCCAAGGAGGTCTGCAGTAGGATTAAGCTGTGCACCCCAAGGAGGTCTGCAGTAGGATTAAGCTGTGCACCCCAAGGAGGTCTGCAGTAGGGAGAAGCTGGACAGATCAGGTTCCTGCAGCGGACATCCTTGCTGGGACTATGAATCTCCTGCTAACAACAGAGACAGGACCTACAACACAGGGCAACCCCAGACTACCTGCAGAAGCAACATCTTTCAGCTAGCCCTGTTCTCCCAACCTTAGCACACACTTGCTCTTCTGGCAGGGCCTGTGCAGGCAGCAGAGGGCCCTTCTCTGTCAGCTCCTCGATGCGTTTGTTCAGAGATGCCAACTTGGCTTTGGCCTGAAGTTTCAGCTTCATCAGCTTCGCATCCGCAGCCTCACGTTCCTCCTGGAAGAGAAGAACACCAACGGACTGTGCTTAAAATATCGGTGCTGTCACCACCCTGAAAGCACCACCGAGAAAAGCTGCAGTTTTGTCAGGTCTGCCTCTTTGCCCAAACCCTCCTCACTACCAATGCGAATTAAAAGATCCAGGAAACAAACTTGCTCTGAAGTGCCATAAACAGCAAAACAGTTGCATGCTTCTGCTCCTCTCCAAGGGATGGACCACTCAAGGGGCATCTCCTAGCAGTCAGAACAAGCTAAATTTGACTCCCACTACAATATGCAGCCCCTCAGCACTTCCTCTCCTGCAATGCCTCAGGATAAGCAATACGTACATTTGTTTAAATGCTGTAAACCACCGGACTGCTGGGTGGCTGCAGCGCAGCCTGGTAGGCCTCAAATGCTCTCAACTGAAGGAAAAAAAACCCACTCACATAAAAGATATTAGCACCTATTAGAGCAATGACGAGCCCAAATGTGCATGGCATGCGGATGCAACATCTTTACTGGAGAGGCAGCTACAGCTCAGCAAAGGGCACAGAAGCAATCCCACACCTCTGCGTTTGGGGCCCACTCTTTTGAATCCCAAGGCCCCGTGAAACTGACACCTTCAGTAGTGCCGGCATCTCATTGGCAGGAGAAAACACAAAGCGGCCTGCACAGAAAGCTGACACAGCATTTCAAACTTGCTGTTAAGCCCTTGGCAGAAGAGATGATACCTTGAGCACAGTTTCCTTTTGCTGGAGCAGGGCATCCTTCTCTCGGATCAAATCCTTCAGCTGGACAACCAGCTTTTCAGTCTGCGCTAACCGCTCCAACAAGTCCTCGGGTGCCTCCTCCATGCTTCCTCCTCCCAGCTCTGGAGGCTCTACCTGAAACAGTGAGATGAGTGCTCTGGAGGAGGAAAGTCCAAGCAGAGCACAGCACAGATCCAGGGGTCACCTTCAGCTCCACTCCTAAACGCTGCCTTCTTGTTCCTTGCAAACATATCATGCAGCCTACAGACTATATGTGATGATGGATATATGTGATGATGTGAAACAGTGGGAAAAGATCCTTGGGAAAAAGATGTTGTGGATGCCCCATCCCTGCAGATATTCCAGGACAGATGTGACTCTGGGCAGCCTGGGCTGTTAGTTGGCAGCCCTGCACACAGCAGGGGTTAGAACTGGATGAGCATTATAGTCCTTTGCAACCCAGGCCATTCTATGATTCTATGTCTAAATGTTCTCCTGGCACCCAACTGTGTAGAGCTCCCCTTCCTGCTGTACAGAACCATTAAAACTTGGAAATCTTTCTTCATTCTCATTCTAATACTTTTTCCAGCATCACTTTGAGATTAAGAAACTTAAGTAGATTTTGGTTTGCCCCACATAAGCGCTGACTTAAGATGTTGGGAATACAGAAGCAGATTGGAATGTTGGCTCAGAAACTCACTTCAGCACTCGACAGTGAAGGAAGAAATAGCTCTCACTGCAGCCAGATGGTTTATGCTCCCCAAACTAATTCTATGTCAGGTTTGGAAGCCTTTCCACTACGGGGCACTTACAGTGACAGAGGACTCAGACTCAGGAACTGCATCTCCACCGTCCCCAGACAGCTCTTGTAGAACACTATTTGCCAAACCTGACAAGCGGCTCAGCATCTTCAGCCTGAAACAGAGCAAAGAGTCGGGATACAGCCAAACTGCTGGGGGAAAAAAGGCATACCTCCGCGCTGGTCAAGCTTATGGAGAATACAACTCCTCTGCCAAGAGAACACAGCGGTTTACATCAGCTTATTGAGAACTTGCACTTTTACCTTTACAGTCCTCTTCCCCATCCCACCTAGGGAGGGAAAGCAAGCAGCCGTGTGGTGCTGAGCTGCCTGCTGGGGTTAAACCACAGACAGCTCTGGATGCTGAGTGCGCCTCTGGGAGAGCAGACTGAAGAAAGGTGGAAAAAATGATGCACCACTCAGAGACAGAACACCAGGGTGGCACAGGAGGAGGGCAAGAGGTGCTCCAGGCACGGAACAGAAGCTCCCTTCAGCCTGTGGAGAGGAGCCCACTGCAAAGCAGGCAGATGTGGCCTGAAAAGGCTGCAGCGCATGGAAAGGCCCTGCAGGAGTTGGCCCCAGGCCTGAGTGCAGCCCGTGGAGGTAAGTCTACGCTGGAGCACATCACTGGGCAGGAGCTGCAGCCCGAGGGGCCTCACAGTGGAGCAATCCATTCCCGTGGGAAGCCCGGGCAGGATCAGTTTGGGAAGGATGGAATCCCATAGGAGGGACCTCACAGCAAAGCGACAATGAGGGAGTACAGAGGTGAAGCATTACAAACTGAATGCTGCTCCCATTCCCCCACGCTGCTTGGAGGGAGGAGGCAGGAAGAGTTTTTAGTTTGCTCACAGTTCTCCCTGCTCTAGCCTGACTGCAACAGGACATGAAGTATCACATCAGATACAAACTCAAGCTTACATGAAGTTTATAAGTCTCTGCTTAGCCAGAAGGAGACTTCTCAAGCTGGCCATACACTCAGTCTCCTTTATCTCTGCACACAGACCCTTCCTCTCACATTGCCACTTAAAGCATGGAAACACCAACAAGGAAGAGAACACCACTGCATCCCTTCTGCGTGGCAGTCCCAGCTTCCAGCCACCTGCCTTTAAACTAAGTGTGCCAATGTGTGTTTCTCTATCAGGAAGCAAAAAGGCCACGTGAACACCAACCTCCTTCATGGGCTGAGGAGCTCCTAGGTCTGCTTGTTCAGCAGGGCGGAGGTTTCCAGGGCAGTGCTGCTCCTTCACACCATTCCTGTTTATCTTGTGGGTCCCGGAAAGTCGCAGCAACAAAAAGTCCTGGGAGGCAGAAGAAAAACAATTTATTTGGCAGCAAGGAGATAAAAGCTCTCTCCTTCCTACACAGCACACTCTGGGTCCACTACAACCACTCATCTGCGATAAGCACAGAACGTGAAAAGTCCTCCTTGTTTGGAAAATGTGAGTTCTCCTGTCCTTGCAAAACCCTCGCTCTGATTTCTAACGCTTTCAGAGCACAAACTTGGTCTCTGCAGCCTGCAGAACAGAACAGCTGGGAAGCAGCAAAGCAAAGAAGGCAGGCCTTGGACTCCTGCAAACAGGACCAGGGATGACACTTCTGGTGAAGGACACCACAACAAAGCTGGAAGTGCACGCATTCTTTATCAGTGCCACAAACATCCTGCCTGTACTTCACACGCATCCCAGCTGGCCTACATCCATCACGGAGCTCCAAAGTAACACAGGCTCACAGGGAAACTACTTCTGTCACCATTAACTGCTCACCCAGCTGGTAACAGAAAAGACTGAACTCAGGAGCAGAATTACTGTCCCAAAGCTAGGTTGGCAGTCACATTGGTCTCACTGACTTGGGGAAGAAACAGCCCAGTGCTCCCACTTCCCATCTGCTTAATTACCATCATCAAGTCATTCGGGTTGGAAAAGACCCCTAAGAACAAGTCCAATCCCAAGCTGACACTACCAGACCCATCACTAAGCCACATCCACCACCTCTTAAACTGCCTGGCGCAGCCCATCACAGCACCTCACCTTTCCTGGCCCTTTCCTTGCATCCCGTTACTTATCACCTGAACACAGGGACAGACCCCCCTCGCTGCAGCATCCTGACAGGCAGCTGCCCAGCAATGAGCTCTCCTCTCAGCCCCCACTTCCCCAGATGGGACCACCCGGATTCCCTCAGTGGCTGCTCAGAGGTTTTTCTCCTGCAGCCCCTTCACCAGCCTCATTTTTTGATCGCATTCCTCCAACTTGTAGAGAGACGGACCCCAAACAGAACGCAGCACTGAGCTGCAGCCCCAGCAGTGCCATGCAGAGAGATGGGCACCTCCTGCTCTGCTGCCTGCACTGCTGCTGCTACAAGTCAGGACGCCGCTGGCCTCCTTGGCCACCTGGGCCCGATGCTGGCTCGTGTTCAGCTGCCAACCAACACCCCCAGGTCCTTTCCATCCAGGCTCTTTTCCCCAGGCCAACACTGCTGCATGAGGTTGCTATGACCCAGGCACAGGACACTGCATTTGGCTTTCCTGAACAGCACTGATCCATCCTATTCAGATCAATCTGCAGACAGTCCTTCCAATACCCAAAGGGGAGCTGCAGGAAAGAAGGGGACAGACTCTTGAGCGGAGCCTGCGGTAACAGAACAAGGAGAAACGGCTTCAAGCATAAAGAGTGTAGATTTAGCTTGGATATAAGGAAAAAGTCTTTCACAGTGAGGCTGGTGAGGCACAAGAACTGGTTGCCCAGAGATGCGATGAGTGCCCCATCCCTCAAGACCATCAAGGCCGGGCTGGAGCAGACCTTGGGCAACCTGATGGAGCTGTAACGGCCCCGTGCACTGCAGGAGAATTGGACAAGGCGGCCTTTAAAGGTCCCTTCCAACTTCTATGACTCCTAACGTCAGGCAGATCAGTGTTCCTGCCTAAGCTGGCACCATCTGCAGACCTCCCGAGGGCGCACTCCATCTCCTAAGGGGGCACTCCACCTCCCAAGGGGGCACTCCACCTCCTGAGGGGACACTCCACCTCCCGAGGGGACACTCCACCACCTGGTGCAGATCACCCACAAAGCTGTTAAACCTGCCCCAATCCCGAGCCATGAGGAGCACTGCTGGTTAACGGCCACCAATGGGGTTTAGCCCCACTCCAATGCCTCTGGGCCCAGCGACACAGCCCCTCTGCCCCCATAGAGCAGAAGCTCTGCCATGAGAAGCCAGTTCTTGAGGAAAGCACTGTGGAAATAACAGCAAACACTGCACTAAAGCTGAGCACAGGGCGGGAAGGAATCACACACGGCTGAGCAACTCCCTCATCAACAGCCGCCAGCAAACACAGGATGCACGCAGCTCAGTGCACGCCCCACTGCCTCACCCAGTGTGCAAACAGCACAGCGGGCAGCCACGGCTCCTCTGGGCTCACACTGACTGCAGGCGGTTCTGCCAGCCCTCCGGGCTCACACTGATCAAGAAGGAACGGTGTTAAACTGAGACGGGGGGGTTCAGGATGGATCTGAGGAGGAAGTTCTTCCCCCAGAGGGTGGTGACGCACTGGAACAGGTTGCCCAAGGAGGCTGTGGATGCCCCATCCCTGCAGGCATTCAAGGCCAGGCTGGATGTGGCTCTGGGCAGCCTGGGCTGCTGGTTGGGGACCCTGCACACAGCAGGGGGTTGGGATGGGATCAGCATTGGGACGGGATCAGCACCGGGACGGGACCAGCACCGGGACGGGATCAGCACCGGGACGGGATCAGCACCGGGGTCCGTTCCAGCCCAGGCCGTGCCGTGTTTCTATGACTGCAGTTGGGTTCCGCAGCCCCTCTGTGCTCCCGGTGGCTTCACGTCAGATCCCCACTTATGCACACCGGTGTCAGACGCGGCACACGCTCCTCCGCTTCCCGACCGCCGCTCCCCGCCGCCCCGCCAGGCCGCTCCGCTTCCACCCCCCGACCCCAGCGGGATGAACCGCGACCGACCGACCGACCGACCGCCGCATGGCCTGGCCTGGCCCGGCCCGGCCCGGCCCGGCCCGGCCCGGCCCGGCCCGGCCCGGCCCGGCCCAACCCACCTCAGCCACAGCCGCCACAGCCACCTCAGCACCGGAACGCGCCGCCGCGGCTTCCGGCCTCTAGCCCCGCCCCCCGAAAGAAGAATAGCCAATCAGCTGCGGAGATGAGGAGACCGCCCACAGCTGATTGAGAACACGTGGCACTAAACCGCCAATCCCGAGCCGGGCACCGAAGCCCCGCCCCATAACAAGGAAGCGACTGGTCAGTCGAGGCGGGGGGCGGGGCCTCGCCCTGCTCTGGCAGCCACGCCCCCCTTGGCCACGCCCCCGTTCTTCCCCGTGGCCCCGCCCCCTCCCGCCTCCGGCCTCGTGTCTCGTTAATGAGCCGGGACGGAGCCGCTGCTCTAATTGCGGGCGGCCCGCGGCTCCGTTAATTCACTTCCATCCTCTTTACGCTCCGTTAATGCGGCCTGGAGAACTGTATACAGCCCTATGCAGCCCTATACAGCCCTATACGGCCCAATACAGCCCTATAAAGCCCTATACAGCCCCCTGTGTATAGAGCCCCCCTGTATATAGAGCCCCGTGGCCCCATAGTGTCCTGTGGCCACCACATGGCCCCGTGACACGGCACAGCCCTATGCTCCCATACAGCTCCTTGGCCCCATTCAGCCCCTTGGCCCCATACAATTCCATGACCCCATACAGCTCCTGCTCCCATATAGCCCTGTATTCCATGCAGCTCCTTGATCCCATATAGCCCTGTATCCCATACAGTTCATTGATCCCATATAGCCCTGTATCCCATACAGCTCCTTGATCCCATATAGCCCTGTATTCCATGCAGCTCATTGATCCCATACAGCTCACTGATCCCATATAGCCCTGTATCCCATACAGCTCCTTGATCCCATATAGCCCTGTATTCCATGCAGCTCATTGATCCCATACAGCTCACTGATCCCATATAGCCCTGTATCCCATACAGCTCCTTGCTCCCATATAGCCCTGTATTCCATGCAGCTCATTGATCCCATACAGCTCACTGATCCCATATAGCCCTGTATCCCATGCAGCTCCTTGCTCCCATATAGCCCTGTATTCCATGCAGCTCCTTGATCCCATATAGCCCTGTATCCTATACAGCTCCTTGATCCCATACAGCTCATTGATCCCATATAGCACATGTTTGGTGGCCACCCCACGCTGCTGTTTGGTGGGCACAGGGCTGCATGCTGACACACACACATCTCCACGTGATGCTGTGCATGAGTCCCTCATCTGGAGCTGGGGTTAGAAACTGAGATGGTATGGGACAGGATGGGACAGAATAGACTGGGAATGGGAATCAGATAGGATGAGTTGGGATAGGAATGGAATAGGAATAAATGGAATGGGATAGGACAGGGATGGCATGGAGTGGGATGGGGTGGGAATAGCTTAGATTAGACTGGAATAGGAATAGAACAGTTCAGTTGGCTGAGACCTTTGAAGATGACCCACAATCTACAAGTGTATAAAAGCAGGCAGAGGGGCAGAGCTTCACCCCACCCCAAACCCCACATCTGGCAGCATTTCCACCTCATCTCTGAGTCTAATTATACCAAGGTTATAAATAGGGCAGCGTCCAAAAGCGGTGCAGCTCTGAGGCATCTGCTTAACCTCCTCAACCCAACGCAGCTCCCAGAATAGCAGCGCTTTGCTGGATTATCTCACACCTTCTTTCCATTCTAAGCAGAATGTTTGTGTCGCTGAAACTTTGGGGCCCGTTGCTCAGCCTCTAAGCAGATTAATGTTCCTAATGGGCTTGGGGAAGGTCAGAGGTTTCGGGACTAACATTGAACGTGGACGGGAGCAAAGGGGGGCACTGCGGTGAGAGCAGCGGGACGGGGAGGACCGACCCTGCAGGGCTCCTCTTTCTGGCCATGGGGAACAACAGCAGCTCCACGGTGGACGACCTGCAGGCCGTGGAGATCCACCACTGGTACAAGAAGTTCATGACGGAGTGTCCGTCCGGGCAGCTGACGGAGCACGAGTTCAAGCAGTTCTTCGGGCTGCGCGGGTTGGACCCCCAGGCCAACGAGTACATCGAGCAGATGTTCCGAACCTTCGACATGAACAAGGTGAGTTCCCTGCGAGAAAGAGTGCGCCCTTTGGAACCAGAGAAACAACTGTGGAGTCATTCAGGTTGGAAAAGAGCTCTGGGATCCACAGCCCATCCCATCCCACTGCCCACGTCCCCAAGTGCCCCATCCCTGTGCTGACCCAACACCCCAGGGATGGGGACTCCCCCCTGCCCTGTGCAGCTGTGCAGTGCTGAGCGCTCTTTGGAGCACAGCTTGGTCCCCATCTCCGCCCTGACCCTCCCAGCGCACCGTCAGCCCATCCCCTCCCATCCCATCGCCATTCCCTGCGGATGGAGACCAACCCCTCCTTATTTACATCCCTGCTTACTGAGGATGCACCCAATCCCCCCATCCAGACCATCAGTAACAGCCTCTACCAGCACTGCAGTCCTGGCAGCATTGGGCAGTTTGGGGTTGTCTGTTACAACACCACCAAGGGAATATGGTGTAAAGCAGCAGAATACAAGGGGCAAATCAGTGCGGGTCAACAACGGGTGACAGCCAAGGGGAGTAACTCATTATCTAACAGCCAAGGGGAGTAACTCATTATCTAACAGCCAAGGGGAGTAACTCCTCATTATCTAACAGCCTCGTTCAAGTTCACCTATGAACCCTGAGATATCACTGCAGGGCGTTAATTGGTTTGGGCTCCTTTGACCCGTGAGATGTCAGTGGGAGGTGGTGAGACTGAAAGCTGGAGCTTTCTTGAGCCTTTCATTGTCCTTCTAGAACACATGCATTAGACAGGAAAGGCTCAAATTCCAGACTCAAATACCATGTAAGTCTTTATAGCACCCTGGATGAAGTGGTTTCCAGGTGTCCCATGGTTTCAGTCAATCCCACGTGGCTCTTCCCAGTGCACCAGGACCCCTGGCTGCCTCCCCAGATGCTCCTCTTCCCAACTCTGTGTCCCAATGATGACAGTGCTGAGAAGCAGCTCTGTTAATTAACAGCTGTGTGTCTTGTTCCTGTGCAAGCTGTCCCCTCCCTGCTGCCCTTCCTTGGGTGGTTCAGATGCAACCACCCACCCAGGGATGCAGCTCTGCTCAGAGCTCTCCCATGAGCTCCATGTGTCACAATGAACCACATCTTGAGGCCAAGTTCCACTTCAGATTCATCATCCTAAGACAAAATACAGTGAGTGTGATGGTGAGGGGAATGGAGCAGGGATTCCCAACCCGGATCTAAGCCGGCTTTAAACCTTGGGAGCGCAGAGTGGTGCCGGGTTCCAGATCCATGCTTGAGGATCCTCATCCCGTCACGGAGGCACTGAGTGGGTCCCTGTTTTGTTCTGCCCCAGGATGGGTACATCGACTTCATGGAGTACGTGGCAGCCCTCAGCCTGGTGCTGCGCGGGAAGATGGAGCAGAAGCTGCGCTGGTACTTCAAGCTGTACGATGTGGATGGGAACGGCTGCATCGACCGCCATGAGCTGCTCAACATCATCAAGGTGAGTCCCCAGCTGTGGTCCTGGAACACCCCCAGGGATGGGGGCTCCCCACTGCCCTGGGCAGCTGTGCAGTGCTGAGCGCTCTTTGGAGCACAGCTTGGTCCCCGTCTCCACCCTGACCCTCCCCAGTGCAATTTGAGACCATCCCCTCCCATCCCACCACCATTCCCTGGGAGCAGAGGCTGAGAACACAACCTCCATTCAGGAGAGGGAAAGAGGAGGAGGAGATGTAGGGAGTGCCCGCCATCGGTCCCTCCTTTTAGGGTCAGCCCCTAAAAGTGTCCCCACCATGAGCCAGGGCTGAGCTCTACAGGCTCTGAGGAGCAGGGCCTATCCTGGGGAGGACCAGGCACTGACAGCCAGGTTTGGTTGGGACAACAGCAATGGCTTCGTGGCAGCAATCACGGGTCTCCATTTGGGCTCTTCTGTTGGAGCTTAGAAAGATGCTGAACCAATAAAGGATGAAGAATTAATACAACTAATGCTCCTCTTGGAGCTAAAATTGGCCAATTTGCTTATCTCGATTAATAAGTGTTACAGGCAAGACAATGTAAGGCAATGGCTACCACGGAGAGTGAAAGGGGAGAAGGTAAAGAGGAAACACCAACCTCTCCCCCTTGGTTTCCCTTCTTTTCCCATTTTCTATGGTCTCCCTTTGTTTTCTCTGCTTTTCACTTGGTTTTCCCTGCTTTCCCTTGTTATCGCTGCCTATTTTTATCCTTTTCCATTATTTCCTGTCTTTTTTCCTTGTTTTTCATTGCTTTCCACTCTTCTCCCCTTATTCTCCCCGCTCACCATTCCTTTCCCCCCATCCTCCCGATCTTGTCATTCTTTGCCCTTATTTTCCACTGTCATCTTTTATCCCCCCAGTTTTCTGCTGATTTTCTCCCATTTCCCATTTTTGCCCCCAGTTTTCAGACACTCTCCCCAGTTTTGCTCTATTATTTTCCCCTGGTTTTCCCCACCTCCTCATCTTCTCCCTGTTTCTTTCCTTGTTTTCCCCTGTTTTCCCCTCTTTTTCCTTGCTTTTCTTTTGCGTTTTTCCATTTTCTTTCACGTGTTTTTTTTTTATTCCTCCACTTCCTTTTGGTTTTTCTCCATTTCCTTTTCTTTTGCCCCATTCCCCCTCCCCCATTTTCCCTCGTTTTCCCCCATTTTCCCCCTCTTGCCGCATCTCGGGCTGTTTGTTACTCCACATTTCAAGCCGTCAGATCCCAGCCCTGTACTTTCTCCCCCCTCCCCTCCCACCCAACCGATGTCAACCCTCCCATGTCAGTGCTGCTCCCTAGAGGGACGCCTCTATTTACCCATCACTCAGAGGACGTCAGCTCCGCTCAGCACGGCACAGATGTTGGCTCCCACCCCCACCTGCCCCACAGCTGGACAAACTTGGGGCAGTTTCATCCAGGATCCCAGTTCAGCAGCTCTCAGTTCCGACCTGCCCCTCCTGCACCGGGATCCCAAATATGCAGCTCTCAGTTCCGACCTGCCCCTCCTGCACCGGGATCCCAGTTCAGCAGCTCTCGGTTCCGATCTGCCCCTCCTGCACCGGGATCCCAATTCAGCAGCTCTCAGTTCCGACCTGCCCCTCCTGCACCGCAGACCCCCATTCCCCTCGGTGCCCGCTGGCAGGGCTGAGCGTCCCCGCTGCGTTTGCCCATCTCCCTCCCCGCTCTCCTCTCGCAGGCCATCCGTGCCATCAATGGTGGCGACCACGAGACGAGCGCGGAGGAGTTCACCAACCGCGTCTTCAACAAGATCGATGTCAACGGAGACGGTGAGAAACGCCCCGCAGCCGCCCCGGCACCGGGAGCCGCCCGCAGGGCTGTGAACGGCCCGCTCCGTTGGGAGGGGTCCCCCCAGCACGATGGGATTCGTGCCCTGTACTCGGTCCTTGGCTCCATTTTATAGGGTTTTTTGGTCCCTTTTTGGGCGTAGCTGATGGCAGAGGGAGGAGCGGGCGGCGCCGGCGGGGCCCCCAAACATCCACCCGTTGGGAAAGGCAGAACCCCCCCCCCGAGCCCCCGTTGGGAAAGGCAGAACCCCCCCCCCCCTCCCCCCCGAGCCCCCGTCCCACTCTGCTCCGTCTGTGCCCCGCAGGGGAACTTTCCCTGGATGAATTTGTGGAGGGAGCGAGGAAAGATGACGAGTTCATGGAGGTGATGATGAAGAGTTTGGATCTGTCGCACATCGTGGCCATGATCAACAACCGGCGGCACAGCGTGTAAACGGGGCTGGGGGCAGAGCGAGCCGGGGAGGACAGCGCTGCTGGGACAAACAGAACTCCAGGGTGGAAAGGAGAACGGAAAGGAACTGCCGTAGAGCTGCGGGGGTCAGAGAGAACATTGCTGCACGAGCACGGAAACTGGGCGTGCAGGGTCGGAACAGTGGGGGCTGTGCAGCACTGCACGGGGGGCTCCTGCAGCCCAAAGGCCAACGGCTCAGCACCACGACCGCGTCCTGCAGCCGCACCTGCTGCGCTGTGCTGCACTCAGGGCAATGCTGGAGCTGCTGTGCTGCATTCAGGGCAATGCTGGAGCTGCTGTGCTGCACTCAGGGCAATGCTGGAGCTGCAGTGCTGCACTCAGCTCAATGCTGGAGCTGCAGTGCTGCACTCAGGGCAATGCTGGAGCTGCCGTGCTGCACTCAGGGCAATGCTGGAGCTGCAGTGCTGCACTCAGGGCAATGCTGGAGCTGCTGTGCTGCATTCAGGGCAATGCTGGAGCTGCCGTGCTGCACTCAGGGCAATGCTGGAGCTGCTGTGCTGCACTCAGGGCAATGCTGGAGCTGCCGTGCTGCACTCAGCGCAATGCTGGAGCTGCAGTGCTGCACTCAGGGCAATGCCAGAGCTGCAGTGAGCGCTGTGAGGACGCAGCGTGGAGGAACCTCTGCTGTGCACAGAAAGATCCCAGCGCCCACCAGCGCAATGGGCGTCACCGCCCCGCTCTGCCACTGCGCCACCAACAGCTCTGCAGCGCTCACAGCGCACACGGGGCTCCCGGCAGCTTTGCAGCTCCATCTGTAGGAACCCATGGGATGAAGGGAGTCACCTGTCTGGGGCTGACGGGGCACCCCTGTCACAGCTGCGCTGCTGCTGCCACTGGGGGTCGCTGCCAGGGATGGGCATAGCACGGTGCTGTGGTGCTGTTACAGTGCTGTGGTGCTGTTACGGTGCTATGGTGCTGCTGCAATAGTGCTGCAGTGTTGCAGTAGTGCCATGACAGTGCTGCAGTGTTGCAGTGGTGCTGTGACGGTGCTGCAGTGCTGCAGTAGTGCTGCAGTGTTTCAGTGCTGCAGTGCCGGTGCTGCAGTGCTGCAATGATGCTGCAGTGCTGCAACGATGCTGCAGTGGTGCTGTGGTGCTTTGATGGTGCTGCAATGATGCTGCAGTGTTGCAGTGACGGTGCTGCGGTGCTGCAATGATGCTGCAGTGTTGCAGTGCTGCAGCGACGGCGTTGCAATGATGCTGCAGTGCTGCAGTGTTGCAGTGACGGTGCCGCAGTGCTGCAGTGCTGCAGTGCCGATGCTGCGGTGATGCTGCAGTGTTGCAGTGCTGCTGTGCCGGTTCTCCCCGCTCGGACCGATCATCGCACGCCGCCGCTCAGGCTCCGCAGCTCAGCCGGGCACATCGCGGTGCGTTGCAGTCCGTGTTGATCCCCGCCGTTCTCAGTTCCGGTCGGAGCGCTGCTCACACACCGAGGGAAGACGAACCGGGAAGCGGCAGAAATGGCGCCCATGGATTGAACGCTGAGCCCACGAACCGGACCGGACCCACAGACCGACCGGGACGGATGGAGCGGGAGGAGGGCGGGGTCACAGCTGGGGGCGGAGCCTGCGGAGTAGCGGACCAATGAGAGGGAGGGACGCGTGGTGGGCGGGGCCAGCAGAGCTTCACGTCAAGGAAAGGATAGAGAGGGAGGTGGGCGGGGCCAGCAGAGCAGGGATCCAATGAGACTGAGGGACGCGTAGTGGGCGGGGCTTGAATTGAAGGGCGGGTCTATGCTAATTAAAGGCGCGGGGGTCGCCGGGAGCGCTCCAGTACGCTGCAACAGGACCGAGCGGGGCCGGTACCGGGGACGGAGAGGGAGTGAAAACGGCGGAGCGGGGTGGGAGCGGTGCTGGGGAGGCGAGGGAGGGTCGGTGCGGGCGGCGGGTGCGCGTCCGTGAGGTGTCGGGAGCGCGCGTGGCGGTGGTACATGTGCGGGCGTGTGTTCGGGTATCGCTTCTCGGCCTTTTGGCTAAGATCAAGTGTAGTATCTGTTCTTATCAGTTTAATATCTGATACGTCCTCGATGAGAGGACTTTATATTAAACGGATTTTTGGGTGCGGGAGTTGGACCCGGAGCTTGCTCCCTCCGCTCCGCGCATCGTCCCGGTATGGCAGTACCTCCGGGCACGGTGCACCTCCCCCGGGAGGAACAGCGATGGTTAAAGGCAGAGCTGTATGGGCACTACTGCTGTGTCCTGCTGGGCGCTGGCTGCTGGGCTCGCTCCCATTGGGCGCCGTTGGCGGAGCGCAGCGCTGTGCTGGGGGCGCCGCTCGGCTCCGGCTTCAAACCGTTTCCCCTCGTCCTGCCGTTTATCAGAGTGGGTTCGTGAAGGGCAGGTCCTGTTTGACCAACCCGATCTCCTCTATGAGCTATTAACCGGTCTGCTGCATGAGGGAAAGGCTGTCGATGTGCTCTACCTGCACTTCAGCAAAGCCTTCGACACTGTCTCCCATGCTGTTCTCCTGCAGAAGCTGGCAGCCCGTGGCTGGGACGGGGACACTCTGGGCTGGGTGAGGAGCTGGATGGAGGGCCGGGCTCAGAGAGTGGTGGTGAGTGGAGTCAGATCCAGCTGGTCACTAGTGGTGTCCCCCAGGGGTTGGTGCTGGGGCCTGTCCTCTTCAATATCTTTATTGCTGACCTGGATGAGGGCATTGAGTGCTCCCTCAATACGTCACAGATGACACTAAACTGTCTGGAAGTGTGGATGTGGCTGTGGGTAGCAAGGCCCTACAGAGGGATCTGGACAGGCTGGAGAGCTGGGCTGAAGCCAATGGGATGAGGTTCAACAAGAGCAAATGCCGGGTCCTGCACTTGGGCCACAACAACCCCAGGCAGCGCTATAGGCTGGAAGACCTGGGGGTATTGAGTGATGCTGGGTGGAACATGTGCCAGCAGAGTGCACAGGTGCCAAGAAGGTGTGAAGGACAGAACTGGTTCCTTTTGTTGTCACAAAGCTTGTTTCCTTCGGCCCTTCTGATGATAAGACTCTGACTGGCGACTGCTGACCATCTAGGAGGGTGAATGGTGGGTGTTATTGTGCCACGGTATCTCTGCTGTACGACTGCAAAGATAAGCAGAAGCAGGACAAGCTTTTTCAGGGGTGCTGCTTGAAGGGGCTGAGCACAGCAGAAGGCGATAATGAATAGTGAAAAAGGACTCCATAGTAGCTGAAAGGGGAACATTTTGCTACAAAAGGGAAAAGGGGCCTCACTAAGGCAAAGGGTAGTTACAGATAGATAGTTTATGTTAAGAGAGGACAGAGAAAGGGGGAATTACGGACACTTAGTCAAAAGAAAACCAGAAAAGAGGGCAATAAAGATAAGAAGGAATTGTCCGGAGACCTCTGACAAGAAGAAGGATTAGATACACCCAGGCAAGACGACGCTGACATGGGAGAACGATAACAGCAGATAACACCAAGAAGGAAACAGAAGAAGAATGTCATCCCAAAACAACAAGGGTCGTGGGGAATGGGGTCAGAGGGAATGGGGGAATGGGGTTGCGGGGAATGGGGCCATAGGGAATGTAATGAATATGTAATCAAACTGGGGAGGAGACTATTGATGATGTATTAGCTTGACCTATATCTGTAAGACACTTTTCTCCTTACGGGGTGCAGGTTTGGAGGAGCTATTCCCCCCTTGCAACCGGCACTGCGCAATGCTGGAATAAACACACCTGCTTTAGAACCAGTCTCTGGATTATAGAGTTTGATTCCGCAGGTCGATAATGCTTGTGTCTGGCAACAGAGGCACCACCAATCCCTGCTGGCTTATCTGTGGGCCGGGAATGTCACAAAAGCTGGTTTTAAACCATTTTCCAAAGCGTGTTTGCTTTCAGAAGATGCTTGTTTAGATGTTCAGTGTTTGCTCGAGAGATGTTCCCAAAAATACTACGAAGCTCCTCAAACTTGGAAGAAGAAAGAAAACCCCACAGAAACGGGGGATAAAAGGCCCTCACTAACCTGGGGACTTTGCAGACAAACCCCCATAGACACCTTTGTCGGAGAATTCCCTGAGGGGAAAACTTGGAGCTTCCTGCCTTTCTCCCATCCCTCGCGGTGATCAGACGTGTTCCTGAGACCAACAGACCTACGTTGTACCTCGCTGGACCCACGGTGGTGACTGTATCCCTTTTGCTCTCTACAGACTCCTTGCTTGTATCTCCTACTTCTCCTATCGCCCACCTTCCCTTCCCCATCTCCCCAAATGGCCAGGACTTCAATAAACTGCTTGGACCAACATTTGAACTGTTGCTTCTCAATCTCACGCCGGGCACACACATAGCAAAGAACCTCCTTCCTATAGACTGGAGCGAGACAGAAGGCCAACGGCATCCTGACCTGCATCACAAACAGCACTGCCAGCAGAGAGGTGATTGTTCCCCTGTACTCAGCACTGGTGAGGCTGCACCTCCAGTTCTGTGTCCAGTTTTGGGGCCCTCACTGCGAGTCCGGCTGCTTGGAATCCCCCACTGGGACAAGAGCCCGACGGCTCCAGCAGCGGAAGCAAGAAGGGCTCGTCAACAGGCCCCGCTGAGCAGGTGGGCTGCAGCAGACCCCGACCACCAGATGCCCCTCACTGGATCCTGATGTTCACCCACAAGCTCTTGACCCCGTCATGTCTGGGCCTCCCTCCCACCTCCCATGATCATGCTCTAATAGTAGCACTAATTGCTACTAATTGCTACTAATTGCTAGTGCTATTAGAGCATGATCATGGGAGGCGGGAGGGGAAGCCCAGACCTGACGGGGTCAAGAGCTTGTTCAAGTTAGTTCTACTTCTTGGGCGTCTGCGGTGTTTGCTCTACCTACTAACACTGATACCCACCCAAAAACTACCGTCAAACACCGTAGACGCCCAAGAAGTAGAACTAACTTGAACGATCCTCCCAGCCATCGTCCTGTTCCTACTTCCCCTCCCCTCACTACAAATCCTCTACAGAATAGACGAAATTGAAGAGCGGTCGGTGAGGGGCGGGGCTATGCAAATCTTGGCCGCGGGGGCTGCTGGGAGCGCTCCGATACGCTGCAACGGGACCGAGCGGGGCCGGTACCGGGGACGGAGAGAGAGCGGGCCTAGTGGAGTGGGGTGGGAGCAGCGCTGGGGAGGCGAGGGAGGCGTCGGTGCGGGCGGCGGGTGCGCGCCCGTGAGGTGTCGGGAGCGCGCGTGGCGGTGGTAGGTGTGCGGGCAAGGGGTTGGGTATCGCTTCTCGGCCTTTTGGCTAAGATCAAGTGTAGTATCTGTTCTTATCAGTTTAATATCTGATACGTCCTCGATGAGAGGACTTTATATTAAACGGATTTTTGGGTGCGGGAGTTGGACCCGGAGCTTGCTCCCTCCGCTCCGCGCATCGTCCCGGTATGGCAGTATCTCCGGGCACGGTGCACCTCCCCAGGGAGGAATCATGTTGGTGAAAGGCAGAGCTGTTCTTAGTGCCGCAGCAGGGGGCACTGCGGGATGGTTCTATTGGAAATCTAAGTCAGTCACCAGGACGGCAGATCGGATAAAGCGGGGTTTATTCCCAATTGCACTGCCGGCCGTCCCGGAAGCAGCAGCAAGAGTAGAAAACATCGTCACGGCCCGGTGACGGATGCTCGGCTCTTCCTGCCCCGGTTCCGACCCGCTCAGTGTCTCCGTTCACATCCCGATGCCCAACGGACCGTTCCGGTACCGCCGCCCCGCGGGCACGGAGGGCGGAGCTCGGCCACGTGCGGTCCCGGCCCTGGAGGTGCCCGCGGGTGGCGCTGCGCAGCCGCAGGTTGGTGGGGGGCTGCGCCATCCCGTCAGCACCCCGCACTCCGCGCTCTGCAGCCCCTCTCTCCCTCTCCACTCCCACACCCGGCACAACGTGGAAGGTTTGTCCAGCAGCGCTGCCCGGGCTGACGGGGATGGGATGCATCGTGCCAGCAGACCTTCACGGACTCTGTTCTCTTACCCCGATTGAACTGTCGGATTTCTTATGAGAATTGCAGCATTGCTTCGTGCTGTGGGGAGTTCCGTTGTTGGTCTCCTGTTGTCACCGTGTGGAGGTGGTGGGTGGTGCGGTGTGGAGGTGTTGTGGTGTGGAGGTGTTGTGGTGTGGAGGTGTTGTGGTGTGGAGGTGTTGTGGTGTGGAGGTGTTTGGTGCTGGAGCTGAGATCTGCCCGTCCCGTTCCAGGAGTCGGGAGAGCAGGTGGGTGGGAGAGAGGCGGTGCTGAATGTCACGTTAATTATTACAAGGGGTTAAGAGCAAAGCAGTGCCTTTTTGTCACCCAAACTTGTCATCAATTAGATGACCTGGGCCGGGGGGGCGGAGCGGCGAGTGCAGGAGCTGCAGGGGCGCTCACAAAACTCGGAAGCCCGCTTGACTCCGTTCCGCACAGCCCCCCCCCCATCCAACAACAGCAACATCCCCAACACAATGAACAAACATTCACCAACTTTTCACAATCCCTCCTTTTTCTTTAAAGTAACTTATTTTGTTCGTTGAATCTTTGGAATGTTTGCCGGCTTAATGCGTATTACCTATTTGTCTCATCATCTTGTTCTATGGTCTCATATTTAGCTCTTACTAACATTAAATGAGCAGCTTCTAATCGGTTCTTTACTATCGTGATTACCTGATTGAAAATACATGGTCCAAAGGTTAACACTATAATTAACAACAACAGAGGTCCAGCTATAGTAGATAATAATGTGGTGAGCCAAGGTGAGCAATTAAACCAGGATTCATACCAACTTTGGTCAGCCTCGTTTTCTTGTTTACGTTTTTCCAATCCTTCCCTCAATTTGGTCACTGTGTTCCTTAGCACCCCAGTGTGCTCTGCATACACACAGCATTCCTCCCGGAGGGCTGCACACCGTCCCCCTTTTTGCAGGAAAACCAGATCCAATCCCCTTCGATTTTGGAGAACTACTTCTGAAAGGGACCGTATTGATTTTTCTAACGCTGAGATGGATTGTTCAGTTCTAGCCAAGTCCTCATCTACAGCAATGCACAGAGCTGTGAACTCTTGGCTCTGCCCAACTAATGATGCTATTCCTGTACCAGCTCCTGCAGCTCCCCAAATCATTAATGCTAAGGTGACGACTGTTACAGGTTCTCTTATTGCCAGATATTGTGGTGAGTGTGCATATAATCCTCAGTGTGGTATAGAATCCTTGGTATAATCATTACCTGTACACAAAAATCATGTGATACATTAAACAGTTTAAAAGGTAAACAAGGAGTAACACCTGATGATGAACACACCCATCCAGTATTATTGGTGGGGATTAACCATTTATGTGAATACAAAACTTTTTCTGTGGCACTACATAAATCACTTTTTCCTTTTGGAACAGTCCCCACTGTCTCGCCCCAGTTTATAGGAGGGAGGCAATGTTCTTTGATGTATGGATACCCGGCGTGAGATTAAGAAACAACGGTTCAAATGTTGGTCCAACCAGTTTATTATAAATCTTAATCAGGGAGATGGGGAAGGAGAGGACGGACACTATTATGATATAGGGTGATGGGGAAGGGAAGGCAGGCGATAGTAAAGATAGGAAATAGAAGCAAGGAGTCTTTGCTGGAAGCAAGAGGGAGATAGTCACCACCATGGGTCCAGCGAGGTTTGTAGTTCAGTCATTGATCTTCATTAGTGAAGATCAGGCGTTGTTGTTCCACTGATGATGATGGTGACCATGATGATGACAACGATGAATGAATGAATGTCCAATGGTAGCACCAACATATTTATAAGTCCAAAGTGGTCGAGCCAGCTTTCTCTTTGGAGTGACAGCTCAAATCCAAAGTAGTTGAGTCAGCTCTCCTTGGGGTAGAAAATTCTGGCTCTGGGATCTCAGCAAAACTCCTTTGTTCCCATCTTCCGGGCCTTGCCAGCAGATAAGAGGGAGCAGGGATGCCCATCTGCATCCTGTTTTTCACAGGACACGATGGCATCATTCCCCAATTTTCCCATCCCAACCTGGAGCTATTTAGTCCCAGGCCAGATCTTCCGCCCGTAAACACTATTGTGCACTCCGTTCCGGAAGCAAACAGCTATGAAGGAAGGTGCTATCAGATGCCGACAGGGTGATGTTGATTGTCACACCCATCACTTGCCTCCTCCATAAATCAGTGAGAGTCTTATCACTAGAAAACACCTCAGGAAGCAAGCTTGGAGCCAGAAAACAAAGAAGGGTTGTGACACCCACACATCTACCCTTCCCGGATATCTGGGTTAAAGTTATTCCTATCTCTTGTCCGCAATTACATTGAGAAGGATTACTTTCATTTGAATACATTGGGCTTTCCGGATCCCCTATTGCCTTATGATAAGGAGGTTTTGCACTTACACATAACCAGCAGTGCTCGCTTGCATTGGGGTTAGTCCGGTTCAGTACCTGGAAGCTGGAATTTATGACTTCCCAGGTGTCGTTTTCAAGTACTGCCTCACTATTTTTCATAGTATTCATGGGGGGCGGCTCCATCGTCCTGACAGGAGCCAAAGTTTCCTTGGTTGCTGTGGGCCGTACTGTCTCAAATACCCCTGGGGTTTGGACCCTCGAATCCTCTTCTAATATGACTTTGTTGGGCCCGACTGCCTGAGGAATTTCAGGTATCTCTGTCTTTATTTTAATGAGCCCTCCCCTGTCGGTCCCAGGTTTCCATTATCTTACCCCCCATATTTTCTCTAATAACCATGCTGAATCATCTGGATTTGTTACATTTATCCATATTTGCTGGCAGATCTCTCTCTTTCTCCCCTCAATCCCCACACAGCCCATCTTCCCAACTGTGGGTCTCAGATAGGAGGTATGCACCCATAGGCTCCATACCCTACTTGTAAATACTCATCTGGCCCGGCCCCAGGTTCCCAATCCGAGGCAATAGTTTCACATCCCCAATAGGCACAATAATATGAGTTTGGGTAGTTGTAGTATCCCCTCCCTGGGTTTGAACCTGGGCAAAAATAATATCCCTTTTGATTTAAACACGGCTGTACCGGTACCATGTCACACAGGGAAGTAAGAAAACTTGGTGCACCAGCCGTAGTAACAGTCTCAAGAGTTTTTTGATCCCCAAGCCTAATTAGACTCCACCGGAAAGGTTGATGTGGGTGGTGTTGTGCTGCCACACAAAATGTGATTACTGCAAGAACTCCCAAGCACCAATGGATACCCCTAAAGGCACATTTTTCCCCACAATTCACTCCTCTGCCTCACTCGTCAGCTGGGTTGCAACCAGCTACGAGGTTGTTTTGGTTCTTCTCGGCAGCAGTAGTGTTCTTCAGGGGGAGCCTTTACCTGGGATTCCTATCGGGCTCGTCGCAGTGTGAGTTTCAGGTCATCGCTCCCAGGGGTTACCTCCCACCTCTCATCGTCGATGGGTCCTTTAACGCGGCTGGCATGAGTCCATCCTCTCTGCAGTTCGAATAGCTGTTTCTGTACTAAGTAAAACAACATAGGGACCTTCCCATTGTGGTGTTAGTGTAGCTGCTTTCCAAGTCTTTATTAGGACCCTATCCCCTGGCTGTATCCTGTGGATTGCTATCTCCAATGGGGACCGCTGTGCAACCAAGCCCTTCTTTTGTAATTCCTTGCAGCTATTAATTAATTGTATAAGGTAAGGTTTTAAATGATCATCTTATAAATGGGGGTGATCAAGGGGTATTTCAAGGTTATAGGGCATACCATACAACATTTCAAAAGGAGAGATTCCCAGATGAGTTCTGGGCTTTACATGTATATTTAACAGAGCCAACGGCAAGCATTTTATCCAAGAGATCTTGGTTTCTATCATTAATTTGGTAAGTTGTTTTTTTATTTCCCCATTCATTCGTTCTACTTTACCAGAGCTCTGAGGGTGCCTAGGAGTGTGATATTCCCATTTAATCCCTGGAATTCTCATTGTGTCACGTGTAACCTTTGATACAAAATGTGGTCCCGTCAGAATCTATTGCTTCTATAATTCCGTATCGAGGAATTATGTTTTCTAATAGTATTTTTACCACAGTTTGTGCTGTAGCCCTTGCCGTAGGGAATGCTTCAACATAGTTTGTGAGATGGTCTACAATCACTAATAAATATTTATATCTCCCGGTTTTGGGGAGTTCAGTAAAGTCCAGCTGGGTCCTTGCGAAGGGTCGATCAGCCAATTCTCGCCCTCCTGGGGTCCTTTTTCTCATATATTTTTTTTGCATTTACCCTCCGGCAAGTCATACATCCATTGACAATCCCCTTTGCTATGTTATATACCCCTATACACATAATTATTGGCAAACTGATCCACTAAGGCCTGAGTACCCCAATGTATTTGTTCATGGAACCTCCGTAACACCCTCGTAGCTACTGATTTTGGTAAAGCCTCCCATCCATCAGGTAGTTTCCATTTTCCCATTTCATTTTCCGGAATCCCCATTTGGATGGGGCAATCCTCCCTTTCAGTTACTGTATATACACGCATAAGAGCGGCCTTTTTGCCTCTTGGTCAGCTAGGTTATTACTTCTAATTTGAGGATCCAGTCCTCGCTGGTGACCTCTTACATGTACGACCGCAATCTCCTTTGGTTCTCTAATGGCTTTCAAAACTTTAAGGATCAATTCCTGATGAATTAACCTCCTTCCCTGTGAGTTTAGAAGTCCTCTCTCCTCCCATATTTTCCCAAAAGTGTGTACTATCCCATACGCATATTTAGAATCTGTATATATTGTACCGCTCTTGCCCTTTATTAGTTTTAAGGCTTGCAGCAGGGCATACAATTCGCAAGCTTGAGCAGACCAGCTCGGGTTCAGTGGTCCAGATTCTGTCACTTCAAATGTTTTTCCATTTACCAACACATAGCCTGACTTTCTTTTTCCTTCAACTACTCTGGAAGAACCATTTATGTATATCTTTTCCTCTGTAGGTAATTCCATGTCATCTAGATCGGGTCTCAGTTTTATTTGCTCCTCTCTACTCCTAAGGCAATCATGTTCTAGGGGCTCGCTGGGTTCACCATAGAGAAACTGAGCTGGGTTCTGCACTGAAGTTGTTTCTAGGGTCAATTTTGGGGAGAAAATCAGAATTCCCTCGTACTTTAACAATCTCGCATCTGTGACCCATTTGTCAGCTTTTTGTTGCAACACTCCACGTATATTGTGGGGGAAGATTACTTTAATTTCTCCTCCAAAGGTTATCTTTTGTGCTTCCTCTACCAAGAGAGCAGTAGCTACTACTACTTGAAGGCAACTAGGCCAGCCCTGGCTAACAGGGTCTAATAATTTAGATAAGTAAGCCACGGGCTTTTTGCCTCCTGCCCAGTCCTGGGCAAGCACTCCATAAGCTGTTCCCTCTGCACTATTTACAAACAGAAAAAGTGGTTTCTTTAACTCCGGGAAGCTCAGGACTGGAGGGTGCACAAGTTCCTCCTTTAATTTATTTCATTGTCCTTCATCTGTTTCTGTCCATTTAAGTAACCCATCTTTGTTTAATTTACTATAAAGAAATTTAACTTTTCCACTGTAATCCTCTATCCATTGTCGACAATATCCTATTAATCCCAACAACTGTCGTACCTGCCTTTTTGCTGTTGGGGCTTTTAGGGCCAAGATCCCCTCGACTCTCTCTGGGTCCAGTTTTTTGTCCCTTTGCTCAGCAAATGACCCAAATACTTCACCTCTTCCTCCACAAACTGCAGTTTTGATCTAGAAACCCTTAACCCTTGTAAACTAAGGAAATTTAACAACTGTACACTAGCCTGCCTCACACTATCTTCATCTTTCCCTGCTATTAACAAATCATCCACATACTGTAACATTGTTGTTCGTGGTGTTCTATTATAATCCTGTAAAATTTGTTCCAAGGCCTGACCAAATAAATTTAGGGATTCTGTAAATCCCTGGGGAAGGACCGTCCATCTTAGCTGTTGCTTCCTATGAGTATCGGGGTCTTCCCATTCAAAAGCAAAATAATCCGTGCTGTCCTTGTCTAAGGGGCATGCCCAAAATGCATCCTTTAAATCTATTACACTATACAACCAGTCATCTGGGTGCAATTGGCTTCTAAATCCCTTCTCTTCTTCTTCCACCCTTATTTTTCTTTTAGAGGGTATAAATGGATCTTCGTCTCTGAAGCTATCCGGACGTGGGCGTACTCACTTTCCTCTGAACTAAAAGGCTCCTTGGCATTAATATAAAGGTTAAGAGCCTGACATACCCAGTCCTCAGAGGAGCCAAAAAGGGACCAAAATACACTCTTCCCTTTTATGGGCTTATTGCCCCACACTTCTACACAATAATAAATCATTTTGACTTTTTCCCCGCCTAGAAGGGGAATCATTCCAATTCTTCATCATTAGCCCTAATGGACTGTCTGGGGGTATAGGGGAATACCTATACCCACACCACTATTTCCCCCACCCATGGGACCAGAAGGCTTACTCTTCTTCTGTCCCATCTTCCGGAGCACCTTCACACACACTCACACTCACTTCCCCCTTTTCGTGGCCCAGTCCCTCGCGGGATGTGGGAACCGCACTACGAGGGGTCCGCACTTGCACCGCCCGCAATTGGGCGTCTCAGTTGTTGTGCTCTGGGATCCCCAACCCCAATGAACGGATCACCGGCCTATACTTACCCACCCCGTGGGTCTTCTCTCGGTCTTCGTGCACAAAGATTACTCGGGGTTGACCGGTTCTATTTTGTTTGCGCCCTTATTTTAGGTTCGTTGCTGAAGGGTTCGAGCAGGAGTTTCCACTCCTGGGGCCGCTGAAATCAGCGGGGCGCCTCCCCAGAAGGATCAAATCACCTTCATCTGAGTCACGGCACCAGATTGTCACGAATTGCACCAAATCCATTTTCAAATCATGAATAGTTGATTAATTTGAGTAAGCAACCGCAAACAAAATCAGCGCTGGGCGACCATGGCAGTCACAGCTCCGCACGTGGGGCACATTCCTCCCCCCCGGCCCCAGCTTCCGCACAGCCCCCTCCCCAACAACATCAACAACAACATCCCCACACAATGAAGAAACATTCACCAACTTCTTACAGAGGGACAGCAGCAGTATTGAGAGACCTTGAGAAAGAATGAGGGTGGATGGCAGCGGACTGCAAGTGGGTTGTTCACATGTAAAACTAAAGGGTGTGCTCCTCTGTCACGCTGCCCAGATCATTATCTTAAGCAATAAAGGAGTGCCACGTTCTGACAACACATTCCAGTTGGATAATTTACGTCACCTCCAACACCAATTTAAGGGCAGCCGCAGTTGGGCACAGCAGCCGGCTCTGAGCACCGGGCACCGAGTGTGTGTGAGCAAAGGGAACGGAGGGAGCTCTGCCCACCGGGACTGAGCGCTACGAGGGACCTGAGAGGAACGGGAACCACGAACGGCTCCGCTGATGGGGAGGGAGGAAGGTCTGCGAGTACCGGGCACAGCAGGGACAGAGGGGCTGCAACCCCAATGCTGTGTGAGGGCGTCTGTTATAGACCGCCAAACCAGGTTGAAGAGACAGATGAGGTGTTCTACGAGCAGCTGGCACGAGCTGCACGGTCATCAGCCCTTGTCCTCATGGGGGACTTCAACTTCCCAGACATATGCTGGGAGTACAGCACATCACAGAGGAAACAATCTAGGAGGTTTTTGGAGTGCATAGAGGATGCCTTCCTGATGCAGCTGGTCAGAGAGCCCTCGAGAGGAACTGCCCCACTAGACCTGCTGTTCACGAACAGGGATGGTCTGGTAGGAGATGTGGAGGTTGGGGGCTGCCTTGGGCAGAGTGACCATGAAATGATACATTTCTCGATTCATAGTGGAGCTTGGAGAGGGAATAATAGAACTGCTACCTTGGACTTCCGGAGGGCGGACTTTGATTTGTTCAAGAGACTAGTAGGGGGAGTCCCCTGTCATTCAGTCTTAGCAAACAAAGGGGTCCAAGAGAGCTGGTTGCTCTTCAAGAAGGAAGTCCTAAGGGCACAGGAGCAGGCGGTCCCCCTGAGCTACAAAATGATCCGGCGGGGAAGAAGACCGGGGTGGATGAAGAGGGAGCTGTTCTTGAGGCTCCGAGAGAAAAAGAGAATCTACCGCCTGTGGAAGGAGGGACGGGCAACTGAGAATGAATTCAAGGAAGTCGTTAGGATATGTAGGAGTGAAATCAGAAAGGCAAAAGCCCAGCTCAAATTTAACCTGGCCGCCAGGGTGAAAAGGAATAACAAACTCTTTTATGAGTACATTAACAGTAAGAGGAGGACAAAGGAGAATATCCACTCTTTACTGGATGAGGCTGGGAATGTGACCACTGAGGATAAGGAAAAGGCTGAGGTTCTGAATGCCTTCTTTACGTCTGTCTTTAAAGGTCAGACCAGTTATCCTCAAGGTACTCCTCTCTCTGACCTGGTGGTCTCAGCTGGGGAGCACGCTGACCCCCCTGTGATTCTGGAAGAAACGGTCAGAGACTTACTGCTCCACCTGGACTGCCACAAGTCCATGGGGCCGGATGAGATCCACCCGAGAGTGCTGAGGGAACTGGCAGAGGTGATAGCCGAGCCGCTTTCCATCATCTACCAGCTCTCCTTGTTGACTGGTGAGGTCCCAGAAGACTGGAGGCTTGCTGACGTGACTCCCATTGACAAGAAAGGTTGTAAGGAGGATCCGGGGAACTACAGGCCTCTGAGCCTGACCTCAGTGCCAGGGAAGGTAATGGAACAGATTGTCTTGAGGGAGATCACGCGGCATGTGCGGGATGGCCGGGGGATCAGGCCTAGCCAGCATGGGTTCATGAAGGGCAGGTCCTGTTTGACCAACCTGATCTCCTTCTATGATCTAGTGACCCATCTGCTGGATGAGGGAAAGGCTGTTGATGTGGTCTACCTGGACTTCAGCAAAGCCTTTGACACTGTCTCCCATGCTATTCTCCTGCAGAAGCTGGCAGCCCGTGGCTTGGATGGGTACAGTCTCGGCTGGGTAATGAGCTGGCTGGAGGGCCGGGCTCAGAGAGTGGTGGTAAATGGAGTTAAATCCAGCTGGCGACCGGTCACGAGTGGTGTTCCCCAGGGGTCAGTGCTGGGGCCTGTCCTCTTCAACATCTTTATTGATGACCTCGATAGGGGCATTGAGTGTGCTCTCAGTAAGTTCGCAGATGACACTAAATTGGCTGGGAGTGTGGATCTGCCTGGGGGTAGCGAGGCCCTACAGAGGGATCTGGACAGGCTGCAGAGCCGGGCTGAAGCCAATGGGATGAGGTTCAACAAGAGCAAATGCCGGGTCCTGCACTTGGGCCACAACAAGCCCAGGCAGCGCTATAGGCTTGGGGCGGAGTGGCTGGAGGACTGTGTGGAGGAAACGGAGCTGGGGGAACTGATTGATGCTCGGCTGAACATGAGCCCACAGTGTGCCCAGGTGGCCAAGAAGGCCAACGGCATCCTGGTGTGTATCAAGAATGCCCAGGAGGACTAGGGAAGTCATCCTGCCCCTGTACTCAGCATTGGTGAGGCCTCACCTCGAGTACTGTGTCCAGTTTTGGGCACCTCAGCACAGGAAGGACATGGAGGTACTGGAGCAGGTCCAGAGAAGGGCAACGAGGCTCGTGAAGGGCTTGGAGAATCAGCCCTATGAGGAGAGACTAAGGAAGCTGGGGCTGTTTAGTCTGAGGAAGAGGAGGCTGAGGGGAGACCTTATTGCCGTCTGCCAGTACCTGAAAGGTTCTTACAGTGAGAGTGGGGCAGGTCTCTTCTCACTAGTGACAAGTGACAGGACGAGGGGAAATGGCCTCAAGTTGCGCCAGGGCAAGTTCAGGTTGGATATTAGAAAGAACTTCTTTACAGAAAGGGTGGTTAGGGACTGGAATGGGATACACATGGTTAGGGACTGGGATGGGATACACATGGTTAGGGACTGGAATGGGCTCCCCAGGGAGGTGGTTGAATCGCCATCCCTGGGTGTGTTTAAGAGCCATTTGGATGTGGTACTCAGGGATATGATTTAGCGGAGGTTATTTAGAGTTAGGGTACTGGTTAGAGTTAGGGTATTGGTTAGGCTGTTAGGGTACTGGTTAGGCTGCGGTTGGACTTGATGATCTTCAAGGTCTTTTCCAACCTGGGTAATTCTATGATTCTATGATTCTATGATCACAGGTCCTGGACTGCAAACAGCAGCAGGCATAGGAGGGGAGGGCAGAGGAAGGTGGAGGGGGATGGGGAGAGAATCTTTAGGGCCTTTGGGGCATTCTGTGGACACTGGGGAAGGAAGGTTTTAGATTCTTTCCTACAACTTTTGAGATGCTTCTCCGTCATTTTGGGACCAGTGGAAGGATGGGGCCCATTTCTGCCTGTTTTGGGCTGTTTCACTTTTGGGGCTGTGTTGTCCATTCAGTGCTGTTTCTGTGTGTTTTGGTGCTTTGTGTCCACAGCTGGGGCTCATTTGGGTCCATTTACATCTTTCAGCTTTGGTTACCGATAAGGCACTATTCTGCTTTTAACCCCTTGCAATTCTTAAAGGCACATTCAGCGTCTCCTCTCTCCCTCCCGCCTGCTCTCCCAGAACAGGACGGGCAGATCTCAGCTCCACCATCCAGCAGCTCCACATGGTAACAACAGGAGGGCAACAACCAAATTCCGCACAGCACGAAGCAGAGCTGCGCTGCCCAGGAGAGAAAACCAGCAGTTACAAAAGGGTTAAGAGAACAGAATCTGTGAGTAGCGCCGCGCCTTCCCGATCCCAGTTCCGCACTCCCAGCCAACCGCCACCGCTCTCCCCGGACCAGCTCCGGATTGGGTGTGTCAAGGAACCTGATGTGCGGTGCGGATATATAAGGGGGGGGCCGCCGCGTGCGCTCCGACATGTTGCACCGGTGGCCGGTGGAGCCGGAGCGGAGCGGGGAGCGGTGGAGGCAGCGCTAGAGCGGTGAGGAACGGGTCGGAGCGGGAGGCGAGTGCGCGTCCGCGTCCGCGTCCGTGAGGTGTCGGGAGCGCGCGTGGCGGTGGTAGGTGTGCGGGCGTGGGTTTGGGTATCGCTTCTCGGCCTTTTGGCTAAGATCAAGTGTAGTATCTGTTCTTATCAGTTTAATATCTGATACGTCCTCGATGAGAGGACTTTATATTAAACGGATTTTTGGGTGCGGAAGTTGGACCCGGAGCTTGCTCCCTCCACTCCGCGCATCGTCCCGGTCTGGCAGTACCTCCGGGCACGGTGCACCTCCCCCGGGAGGACCGAGGATGGTGACGCTGCGGGGCGCTCCGTGGTGCCGCAGCCCCCATCGGTCACCGCCGTGGCCGCTCGGTTTCCGCTCCGGGCTCCGCGCTCCTCCGGCCGCCGCCCGCCCCCTCGTCCGGTCCCAGCGTGGCTCCCACGCGCTGAGCCGCGTTCCGCTGCCGCTGACTTGGAGGGACCGAAGGAGCCGGGGCTGTTCGGGCTGCGGAAGAGCAGGATGAGGGGAGACCTGATTGCGCTCTGCCAACAGCTGGAAGGGGCTCCCGGCAGAGCGGGACTGGGCTCTTCTCACTGCTGACAGGACGAGGGGAAATGGCCTCACGTTGTGCCGGGGGCGGGATTAGGGACATACAGGGAACATGTCTGTACAGAACGGGCTGTGAGGCGCTGGAATGGGATGCACAGGGAGATGGTGGAGTCACCAGCCCTGGAGGTATCTGAGGATCGTTTGGATGTTGTTGTTGAGGGATGTGGTTTAGTAAGAGCTATTGGTGATGAGTGGATGGTTGGACTGGAGTGGTATAATTAATGTAACAAGGGCACAGGTGCCTCCCCAATTAGATGGTAGGGTGGACCATAAAAACTTTCCCCCACAGAACCACCAGAGATCTGCCCTGGGGATTCCCAATCTTGAATAATTTCCTGCTGAATCCTCCGTAACATTCAAGACCTCACTGCATAAGGAGGTTTCCTACAGGCCTGGTAGCCTTCACACCCTGCCGTGACAGGCAAGCTGTGTGGTTACCTACCGCTGTAGAGAGTGCAGGAGGGATCTGGACACCTGTATCAGGCATTGGAGGAATGAGAGAGAGAGATCTGCAGTCTCTGTTTCCCCAGGCAGTTTTCTCTTGGTACAGTGCAGTCATGCATCACATTCCCTTGGGGTCCCTGGTCCACCCCAGCAGATTGGGCACCACCTGAGCTATGGGCCACCCGGATGCACAAGCAAAGCAATTGCTACGGTTGAGACTCTGGACAGTACACTTAATCCATTCTACCAAGGCACTAATGTCCCCATATCCTGTTTTGATTTCAAATGTCTGTCTATGATCTTTTATCTCCTTAGCTGTCACAACTGCAGGGTTTTTAGGAAGATTTTCTACCCCTTTTTAAGCTCTTTCCTATCCTGGACAATGTGGGTATTTTCACAGAGTGTATCCCACACAGCTATCTGGTATCTCGCTGTTGGATCCTTTCCATGCATATCTACCCCAAGACCAAAAGTGGTATTAACAATGTTATCAGTCTTGTTATTTTTACTGGGTTACATTGCAACGGTTTGCAGTCTGGCTGGACAACTCCCTTATGTGCTCACGAAGTATCAGATATTCCAGGTGTATCTGTCCAGCCTCAGTAGGCAGTTGTCCACCATTCATCGTTCCATACACTACAAGAGAATCCCTTATCCATATCAGGGCTATCAGTTGGTCCCTCCCCTGCATTATGGTCAAATTTTACGTTTTCCAGTTAATTATCAGGATAACGAATGGGATACACTGTGTTGCAGCAGTAAAAACTTCTTGTTACAACACGGAAAACTTTTGTGAGCATTAGATCTATATAGGTTATAATACTCTCCCGCTTACATTTACATTTTATTTACCTATTTGAGGAGAAGTTAAAGGTTAGTTAAAATAATAATAATAAAAATGCATTTATATAAAAAAAACTTTTTATGATTTCCTTCAGATTCTTCTCTTGTAAAGGTTTTTCTGTGGCAACAGTTCCCACACCTCAGGGCTATTGGATGCCTTTAGCAGTGTGCAGCGAGTCCATCCTTTCTCGTTGTCCTCACGGCTGTTTCAGTCATTAGAAGTGCTTGGAACGGTCCTTCCCAGTCAGGTTGCAGCTTTGTCTCCTTCCCCGTCTGGATGAGGATCCAGTCCCCTGCTTGAAATGGGTGTTTTAGAGATTGCAAAGATGATGTTTGTGCTAATAGTACTTGGATCCTGATCAGTAGCAGTTACTGCATACCCTGCCTTACAGTCTCCTTGTCTGCAGCTGTCAGTAAAGCTGGAACTTCTGCATCTTCTAAGGGTCTGTTCTTCAGGTCCGACTGACCGTCTGAAATGTGCAGCTTCAGTTGTTTCAAAGCAGTCACGTAATCCTGGTTCTGCAGGAGTTCTGCTAAGGAAAGATACCGCATTGACAATATTAGTCACTGTCGCCGCCCCCTCCTTCGACAAGTCAAGTGTGAAAGTACCGTGCCTCTGCGCACGGGGAGCAGACGTGACTCACACACTGCATGAGATATTCAAATTGGGATCCTTTGGCCCTGTGTAGGTTTACGGGCTTCTTGACTATTGAGCACCAGTGCAGCCACCGCCCTCAGGCACCCTGGCCATCCCTTACTCCCTTCTTTGGCAATTTGTGGCTCAGGGGTTTGGCAGATGCCTTCTTTCCCGGCATTCCTTAAGGGTCAAAGTCCAGCTGTGATCTCCCAGATATGTCACTTGCTGCTGAGTTAGTTGTGCTTCATGTAAATCAAGAAACTCAGCAGACTCACAGACCATTGCACAGTTCTCTTTTGTTGCTATGGCATCCACGTGCTGCAGAAAAGTTCCACCCTGGGATGGAGGATCCCAGGTCTCAGACTCACGAGTTGACCAGTTCTCAAAAATCATCAAGCTGTTCTCACAACCCTGGGTAACACTGTTCTGGATAACGGAGTCTCTTCTCCCCATATTGGCCAAACCAGGCAGAAGAGACATGCTTCAAATCCAGAAGGTAAACTCCCTATTCATTCCTTAACTGGGTTAATAAAGTTAATAAGTTAATACAGTGCATGGATTTGCCACCACTTGTATCTTAAGGGTGCTTACAGTGAGAGCGGGACAAGTCTCTTCTCACTGGTGACAAGTGACAGGACGAGGGGAAATGGCCTCAAGTTGCGCCAGGGCAAGTTCAGGTTGGATATTAGGAAGAACTTCTTTACAGAAAGGGTGGTTAGGTACTGGAATGGGCTAAACAGGGAGGGGGTTGAATCGTCATCCCTGGATGTGTTTAAGAGCCGTTTGGATGTGGTACTCAGGGATAGGATTTAGCAGAGGTTATTTAGCGTTAGGGTACTGGTTAGAGTTAGGGTACTGGTTGGGCTGCGGTTGGACTTGATGATCTTCAAGGTCTTTTCCAACCTGGGTAACTGTATGATTCTAATCACCTCAAGTACTGTGTTTAGGGCACCTCGGCACAGAAAGGACATGGAGGTACTGGAGCAGGTCCAGAGACGGGCAACAAGGCTCGTTAAGGGCTTGGAGAATCAGCCCTATGAGGAGAGGCTAAGGAAGCTGGGGATGTTTGGGCTGGGGAAAAGGAGGCTGAAGGGAAACCTTATCGCTCTCTTCTCACTTTCATAGTATCATAGTATCACAGTATCGTGCGAGTTGGAAGGGACCTTAGAGATCATCGAGTCCAACTCCCGGGATTCAAGCCCTCTGTGTAGCAGAGCAGCACTTCCACCACTTGCGATCTCTGGGGGCTGGCCTTGGCGGCCACCAGAATCCCCATAGTGCAGGTCGGGCCACGGCCACCCGGAACACAGAGCAGGGCTGTCGCTGAGGCACTCGGAGATGCTGCCCGGAGCAGAGCGCTCCGCTCCACCACACCACGCTCTCCATTCTGGCCCCGGAACGACGCAGCACCGCTCGGCAGCGTGGACCCACACAGTGTCGCAGCACATGTGCAGCTTGGCCGCCGTAGCGCCGCGCACACCGCCAAGGAATTTGGGGCGTTTAGGGGGCAACTTTCAGGTCCCTTTGGGATGGCGTTGTGCCTCTCGGGCTGTGCAGGGGATGTCCACGGCTGTTCCGGCTGTTTCTGGATGTTGAGCCATGCCAGGACAATCTGGGGGTTGTTCCGGGCTGTAAGTGCTGCTTTGGGTGTTTGGGCAATCGGGGGCTGATCCGTGGCCATCTGGGAGCCTTTGGGGATCATTTTGGGATGGATTTGGTACCATTTGGAGCATTGGGGGGCCACTAAGGCCGATGTTGGCCTATGTTGGGGTCATTAGGGGGCTATGTTGGTGTTATTTAGGTGTTATTAGAACCCAATTGTGTCCATTTTAAGGCCAACCAGGGTCGTTTCAGCTCATTTTGAGGTGTTCTGGGGCCATTTGTGTAACTCTTAGGCTTTTGGGGTCAACTGTGGGGCCTTGCAGGGCTATTCTGTTGTTTTTTGATCTGTTCCAGAGCCATTTGTGTCCATTTGGGGCCATTTTACATCTGTTGTGGTCATTCTGAGGCAAATTTGGTCTATTAGTTCAAATCTGGGGGCATTCTGGGGATGTTTCTCTCTGTTTTGAGTGTATTTGGTGTCATTTATGTGCACCTTGGGCAGTGTGTCTGTATTTCTGGGCCAACTGTGCGTATTTGGGCCCATTTGTGGCTCACTTGGTGCAGTTTGGGTCCATTTGTATCTTTCAGCTTTGGGTACAGATAAGGCACTATTCTTTTTTTAACCCCTTGCAATACTTAAACTCACATTCAACGTCTCCTCTCTCCCTCCCATCTGCTCTCCCAGCTCCCAGAACAGGATGGGCAGCTCCACCACCCAACAGATCCACATGGTAACAACAGAAGTGAAACAACCAAATTCCCCACAGCACAAAGCAGAGCTGCTCCGCGCAGAAGAAGAAAGCCAACGATTGAAATGGGGTAAGAGAACAGAATGTGTGACTGTCTGCTGGCACAAAGCAGTGAAGGGCCAAGTAGGGGAACAGAGCCCAATCCCATCTGCTCTCTGCCCCACCAGGCTGCAAATGGAACGTGGGCAGAAGGAAAAGCGCCCTTTTGTGCTTTGTGAGTGGAGTGCTGCTGGGCGTCATCATCACGCTGCTGTTTGGGAGAGGTGAGCGCACCCAGCATCCCACTGTGGGTGCAGGACGGGGGACGATGGGGTTTCCCAGCGCCCGGAGCCGCTCCCCAAGCACAGCCCCCATCCCACCTCCTGGGCGCCCACGTGGTGCCCCAAACCACCTTCTGCTCCACCTTCCCAACCTTGCAACCACTCAGCGGGCATTGCCCCGTGTCTGCGCATCCCAACCCCACATCTGCTACAGGGGAGCATTCAGGTCAAAAATACATCAGTTCCAGATCTTTGCCTCTCATTTGCCCACTTGTTTCCCTTGCAGTGCTCCAGCACTGTGAGCTGTGCTCACCGTGCCCAGAAGTTTCCCATGTGAGTCACAAGACCTGGGTCGGTTTCCAAGGGAAATGCTATTATTTCTCGAACAATGAGAGTGCGTGGAACAGCAGCAGGGAGCACTGCCAGCAGCTCGGAGCTTCCCTGGCCACCATAGACAGCAAACAGGAGATGGTGAGAGCGGGACGAGAGCCGCAGTGCCGGCACGGGGGTGGGAAGCCCAGACTGGTGGGGCCGCACCAACTGCTGCCGGTGCCCCCAACTCACCCCAAGCCAAAGCCGTGAGGAGATGCCTTTGGGGAAAGCAGCGGGCTGTGCAGGGACAGTGTCACGGCCTCATCTCCCCCCGGCCCTGCCCCCAGTGGGCGCTGTGCTGAGCACTGTACCTCCATAGGGAGGGCTTTGTGCACAGCATTACCAACACAGCATTGCACCAATCCGAGTGCAGCGCCCAACAGCGAGGTGGGAATGACATTTGGGGGTAGATGGGAAAAGTGCTCCAGCAGCTCCAATCACACACGTGTTTGTTCAAAGGAATTCATGCTGCGGTTCCGGGGCCCGGCCAACCGTTGGATTGGGCTGCACAGGGCAGAAGGGGACGAGCACTGGACGTGGGCCGATGGCAGCGCCTTCAGCAACTGGTCAGTGCGAGCGTCCGTCTGTCCGGGTGGGATCTCTGACAGGGTCTGTTTGGGCCAGGATTGGGTTTCTCATTCTGCTCCCTCCTCTGCTCAGGTTCCAGGTGCGAGGCGGAGGCGGATGTGCGTACCTGAATGGGGACAGGATCAGCTCATCCCTCTGCCATCTACGGAAATATTTTGTCTGCAGCAGAAGCAACAGCACCTCCTTCTGTAGGGATGGGACGCGGCCACAGTGATGCATCCCATCCCCATCAGCTCAGGTTGTGCTGCTGGGCAAACCTTCCACGTTGTGCCGAGTTTGGGAGCAGAGAGGGGAGAGGGAGAGAGGGGCTGCAGAGCTGTCATGGTTTTGCAGTGTTGTAATTTTGCTATCAGTATTCCACATCATAATATCATGATGAAGCATGGATAATTTTGACGAATGTGCTGCTCCCAAAAGAAGACTGAATGTCTCAGGGAACACCACGGTCAGTCATAGGACACGGACTCTGTATAATCTCACTTTGGTGCTGGACTCCCTCCCTTGCACCTTGCCAGCCAGGGGGGAGCCGTGTGGGAGCGTCCCAGCCGTTCCGCCTGGAGTTACAGTAGGCCTCTCGGTTTCGGGACTCTCTCTTATTTTACTTGATTCGTTAGCCTTAATTTCAATTATATTTTATTATATTGTGTTATTCTGTATTCTGATATAGTATTTAGTAAATAAGTGTGCCTCCTTAGATTGTTGCCGCTGTATTTATTTTTCCTTTTTCCCTTTTCCTTTTGGGATATCAGCCCTGCAGGCCGTCTATACCCCTGTCATGGATGCAGGTAGATTTTAGGTTAACCCATGACACCCGTCCTGTTCTGTGAGCTGGGAGGGCAGATGGGAGGGAGAGAGGAGATGCTGAATGTGAGTTTAAGTATTACAGGGGGTTAAGAGCAAAGTAGTGCCTTGTTGTCACCCAAACTTGAATGGCCCAAACGGACACAAACTGCACCAAATCATCCCGAAATTGACTGAAACAGCCCTAAATAGCCCCTAAAACTGTGACACGGAACCCCAAAATGCACAGAAGTGACACCAAAGCACTCAAAACCCACTGAATTGGTCCCAAATGTGCTGAAACTGCCCATATCAGCCCCAAAATCAAAACAGCCAAAACAGACACAAATGGCCCTGAAATGGCTCTAAATAGATCCAAACTGCCCTAATGGAACTCTAAAAGGACTCATGGGGGCTCAAAGTTATTGCAAGCTGATCTGAAACAGACCCAAAAACACATGAAAATAGACCCTGATGGGCCCCAAATTGACCCAAACAGCCTAAAACAGACCCAAATGTATTAAGAAGTGAACAAGATTGACACAAGTGGCTCTAAAATAGCAGGAAATAAATGTAAGCAGCCCTGAGTGGCCCCAAACTTGACTCATCAACAAAAGAACCCAAAATTAACCCAGAATGGCACTGAATTGACCCCGACATAACCCACGAGTGACCCCAAATGGCACAACACAAACACGAATGACATCAAAAAGGTCCAAATGGCATCAAAATAAGCCCAGACTGATCCTGAAATGATCCCAAAGAACCGCCCCCAAGCTGGTCTGAGTCAGTTCCAAAATGGCCCCAACATGGCTCTGAAATTGCACTGAAATGCCATAAAATGACCCCAAATAGCCCTGAACACGCCCAGAGTGATCCCAGGGAACAGCCCTCTGATGGGCCAAGGCAGCCCCAGAGTTCCTGACACGGGTTTATGATTTTTATCAGCTATTCCACACCACGCCTTCATGCACTGCATTCGGAGTTAAAGTCTGACTGCTCCCATTCAGTGCTGCTCACAGGAACTGCTGCTGGCCCGGGCACAGACAGATCTACAGATAACTCCAAGACAGTTGGTGCTGCATTGCTGGGAATCAAACCTCCTGTTTGGAAATCAAGTATCAGAATTGAGCCACCCGTGCAATACTTGTTATGCAGGAATGTCCTGGCTCTGCAGGGTGGTACCTCGAGCCCTTCCCCCTCTCCCCACCTGCAGAGCCATTTGGGGTTCCATTCCTCTCGGTTCCCCCGCAGCGCTCAGCCCTGGTGGGCGCTCCCTGCGTTCCCTTTGCTCACACGCTCGGTGCCCAGTGTTCAGAGCCGGCTGCTGTGCCCAGCTGGAACTGTTTTGGTCCCCATAACGTCTGTCCCCTTTTGTTCTGCCCAAGACGTACACACAGGTGCTAAGGCAGCATCTGCTGCTGCCACAGAGCTGCAGGGTGAGTTCGTGTCACCCGACCCTTGGGTCCTCCTCAGCTTTTGTTGAACTTGTTTGGTGGGACCCCCCTCTCCTTCCACTGGTCTTCCCAAATTGTACTTTGTAAGGACACCTTGTCCAGTTTGTCCTTCAGATGAAAGTTCCTGAGCTCGGAGAAGGTGTAGATGGAGTGGGGCCATCACAGCAGTGGGAGGAGGAGGAAGAGGCAGAAACCTCCTGTCTGCAAACACAGACAGAGCTGTGAGATCCCAAAGGATGGCGGCTGTGGGTCAGCTGCGCACTTTGCCTCCGGGTACATCATTGTCACTGGGCACATCAATGTCACCTGGCTCATCATTGTTAACTGGCACATCATTGTCACCTGGCTCATCATTGTCACCGGGCACATCAACACCTGCCTGTTCTGCTCTGGGATGGGACAAGCAGCCTGGCTTAGCAGGCAATGAGGGCCACCACAGAATCACAGAATCACAGAATCACAGAATGACCCGGGTTGGAAGGGACCTCAAGGATCATGTAGTTCCAACCCCCCTGCCTAGCAGGGCCACCAAACATACGTCTTTACTAGATCAGGTTTCCCAGAGCCCCGTCCAACCTGGTCTTGAACACCTCCAAGGACGGGGCATCCACAACCTCCCTGGGCAGCCTGTTCCAGGACCTAACCACTCTCCTAGTAAAGAACTTCCCCCTAACATCCAACCTAAATCTTCCCTCTTTTAACTTAAAACCATTTCCCCTTGTCCTGCTATTATCAGCCCTTTCGAAGAGTTTACTCCCCTCCTGGGAGTAAGTTCCCTTCAGGTATTGAAAGGCTGCAATGAGGTCACCCCGCAACCTTCTCTTCTCCAGGCTGAACAAACCCAACTCCCTCAGCCTGTCCTCATAGGGGAGGTGCTCCAGCCCCCTGATCATCTTCGTGGCCCTCCTCTGGACCCTTTCCAAAATCACCATATCTTTTTTGTACTGAGGGCTCCACACCTGGACACAGTACTCCAGATGGGGCCTCACAAGAGCAGAGTAGAGAGGGACAATCACCTCCCTATCCCTGCTGACCACCCCTCTCCTGATGGAGCCCAGGATTCCATTTGCCTTCCGGGCTGCCAGAGCGCACTGCTGGCTCATGTTAAGTTTCTCATCTATTAGGACCCCTAGGTCTTTCTCTGCCGAGCTGCTCTCAAGGACAACTCCTCCCAGCCTGTACAAGTGCCTGGGGTTCTTCCGGCCCAAGTGCAAAACCTTGCACTTTGCCGTGTTGAACCTCATTAGGTTCACCTGAGCCCAGCTTTCCAGCCTGTCAAGGTCCCTCTGAATGGCATCCGTTCCCTCCACCGTATCGACTGCACCACTCAGCTTGGTGTCATCAGCAAACTTGCTGAGGGTGCACTCCATTCTCTCATCAATGTCATTAATAAAGATGTTAAAGAGCACCGGTCCCAAGACAGACCCTTGGGGGACACCACTCGTTACCGGCCTCCACCTGGACATAGAGCCATTGACCACCACCCTCTGTCTGCGGCCTTTCAACCAATTGCTTATCCATCGAGTCGTCCACCCATCAAATCCACTTCCCTCCAATTTGGAGATTAGGATGTGATGGGGGACCATGTCAAAGGCCTTGCTCAGGTCCAGGTAAATGACATCAGTCGCCTTCCCTTCGTCCACCAGCGCCGTCACTCCATCATAGAAGGCCACAAGATTAGTTAAGCATGACCTTCCCCTGGTGAAGCCATGCTGGCTGTCTAGGATCACGTGCTCGTTCTTTATGTGATCAAGCATGTTGTCCAGGAGGATCTGTTCCATAATCTTCCCAGGCACGGAGGTGAGACTCACCGGCCTGTAGTTATCCGGGTCCTCCCTGCTCCCCTTCTTGTAAATGGGCACTCTCGGACTTGCCCTACCCTTACAGTGGGGAGGGATTTACCTCCTTGGTCCCCACATAGAGGTACGGGGGTGCAAGACTTAGGGACGTGAAAAAGACCAGAATCCTGGCCACCAGTGAAGACCGAGGTGAAGAACTCATTCAGCACCTCAGCTTTCTCTTCATCTGTTGAAGCCATTTCTCCTTTTAAATTTACCAAAGTAGGTACGCCCGTTTTGGCCTGTCTCTTCTGGCCAATGTACCTGTAGAAGGTTTTCTTGTTGTTTTTCACGTCCCTCGGCAAGTTCAGTTCTGCCTGCGCCTTGGCTTTCCTGATCCCACGTCTGCAAGTCCGGACAGCATCCCTGTATTCTTCCCGGGTGACACAGCCTTGTTTCCAGAGCTTGTACACCCCTTTCTTCACCCTCAGTTCTCTCAGCAGGTCCTTGCTGAGCCATGCCGGTTTTCCACCTCTCCTGCCCACTTTCTTAATCAGGGGAATGGAGATCTCTTGTGCTTCCAGGAGGGCATCCTTGAAGAGCAGCCAGCTCTCCTCAACGTCCTTGTCTTTGAGGGCAGCGCACCAGGGGATCTTGGCCAGCATTCCATTGAGTATTCCACCCATCTGCCTTTAGACACTGCCATGGGTGAGAAGTGACTGTGCTCTTCCTCTAGATTCATTGAGGCACTGAATGGTTGGGTTGGAAGGGACCTCCAGGATCACGGAGCTCCAACCCCCACCACAGGCAGGGCCACCAACCTCCACATTGAATACCAGCCCAGGCTGCCCAGGGCTCCATCCAACCTGGCCTTCAACACCTGCAGGGATGGACGGGGCATCCACAGCCTCTGTGGGCAGCTGTTCCAGCACCTCCCCATTCTCTCTGTGAAAAACTTACCCTGATATCTAATTTAAACCATGTCCCGTTCAGCTTAAAACCATTCCTCCTTGCCCTATCACTATCTGCCCTCCTGTCTACACTCCCTTTTTAAATACTGGCAGGCTGCACTGAGCTCACCCCGCAGCCTTCTCTTCTCCATGCTGAACAAGCCCAGCTCCTCAGCCTGTCTTTGTAGGGGAGGTGCTGCAGCCCTCTGAGCATCTTTGTGGCCTCCTCTGGACCCTCTCCAACAGCTCCCTGTCTTTCCTGTATTGGGGGCCCCAGACCTGGACGCAGCACTGCAGATGGGGCTTCATGAGGGCAGAGCAGAGAGGGACAATCCCCTTCCTGTCCCTGCTGGCCACCCCTCTGCTGATGGAGCCCAGGATCCCATTTGCTTTCTGGACTTCAAGCACACCCTGCTGCCTCATGGTCAGCTTTTCATCCACCAGGACCCCCAGGTCCTTCTCTGCAGGGCTGCTCTCAAGGAGTTTTTCCCCCAGTCTGTGTATACATCTGGAGTCACTCTGACCAGAGTGCAAAACCTTGCACTTTGTTGTGTTGAACCTCATTAGATTCACTTGGACCCACCTTTTGAGTTTCTTGAGATCCCTCTGAATGGCACCACTTCCTTCTAATGTGTCAGCTGCACCACTCAGCCATCAGCAAACAGCAGAGGGTGCACTCTATTGCATCATTGGTGTCACTGATAACGATGTAAAAAAGCACTGGTCCCAAGACAGACTCCTGGATGACACCACTTGTTATCGGCCTCCACCTGGACACAGAACCATGAATCACCACCCTCTGTCTGTGGCCTTTCAACCAATACCTTCTCCACCAGGTGGTCCACCTGTCAAATCCACGTCCCTCCAATTTAGAGAGAAGGATGTGGTGGAGGGCCATGTCAAAGGCCTTGCTAAAGTCCAGGTAAATGACATCAGTCGCCTTCCTTTTGCCCACAATTGCTGTCACTCCATCACAGAAGGCCACCAGATGGTGCGCGGGAGCGATGTGACTCTTTTTCAGTCTCTGGGACTTCACCCGACAGCCACAACTTTTCAAATATGATGGAGAGCTGCTCGACAACCACCTCATCCAGCTCCTTCAGAACCCTGGGATCCATGCAGTCTGGCTCCATGGATTTGTACACATTAATTCCCATGTGGTGGTCTCAGACTTGCTCTGCTCATACACTGTGGGGCGTTTCCTCCCCAAGTCCCCACCTGGAGGCTCATGGATGTGAGCTTCAGGGACATGAGAAACACAAGAGTCCTTCTCCAGCTGCCAGTGAAGACCAAGGCAAAAAACTTGTTGAGCACATCAGCCTCCTCCATATCTGTTGTAGCCAGTTTTCCCTTCTCATTTCCCAAAGGAGGTACACTCCCTTTGGCCTGTCTCTTCTGGCCCATGCACCAGTTGAATTCTCTCTTGTTTTTGACAGCCCTCACTGTGATAGGTAAGTGAAGACTTTAAGACCCTAGAAGTCCGCAGCTGGGCCAATTACCGAAATAACACCAAGAGGGTGAGCGGTAAAATGGCGATTTCTTAAAGCAAACACACACTTATATAAACTATGCTCTTCGTGTACGCCTCTCTAGTACACGTCATCAATCCTTCCAGAAATTGGGGAGGGCCTGTCGCGTGACAGCCCGAAATCCCCATATTTCGCCTAATACAACATCTCCCCCTCCCCGTGCTAAGAAAACTTAACCTGTTACAATACGCAACACTATAAACCTAACCAATGCTTAAAGCTCATCCTGCATTCTATGGTATTCTATACTCTAATGGAAATACCTAAAGAAACTCTATTGAATTATCCGTCTTATTTGCTATACCTTAACATACTATGCATAACCTTAAAATACACTCTTACCATAACTAATATTATATAGTACTCTATATAAACCCTTAACTAAACCTTAACAAACTCTCTATAACATAATTAGTAGCATAAGGCACAACCATGTTATGAAAACACCACCACAACTGTGTGGAGCAAGTGATTGAATATTCCTCTTGTTGTCAGGAACCTTTCGAGAAGCAATTCTCGTCCGCGATGTTTTCTGTTTTCCATCCCTCTTCATTCTTCTTACGCCTGATGTATCTTCTCTGTATGGTGAACATCCGTCAAAGTCTTTCTGTCCATATCCTCGATAGCGTCCATCAGCTCATCAGCACACGGCAACATGCACCATCGTTGCATTAACGCGTACTCGATATGTAGTGACTAGGTAACTAGAATCTCAACCTATCGGATAAGAAGATCACACCTTAAGAGATAAGTGAAGTTGCAACCACAGATTAAGTGTGAATCTACTGTTGGCTGAGACCCAACAATTCCAGACTGAATCCCAAAGGTCCCTGCACTTGTTGTTCGAGCGATACTTATCACTGAGACCAACAGGAGCAGAACAACCTCAGGTACCAGATTCCCCATTGACTGCTCCTGCAAAGAAAGAACTCTTATCCCACTTCCCATAGTCAGTAAAGCGAGAAATGAAGCAGGACCCATTGTGAGTCCTAACGTGACTGGGTAAACCAACCACAGCAACAGCGATTGTCCAATGGTATCGGACTGCGGTCGAGCCAGACCTGACATGCTGAGTGGCCATAATGACAATAGAGGAGGTACTCACAGCAATAACCCACCATTGGCAGGGAGACAAGCAAGGCTCCCAGGTGACATCCATTTGCCAGATCTGCAGCAATCCAAGGCCAATGACAGGTGTGCTGGTAACTTTATCTGCTGTTGCATTACCTGTGGCAAAAAGGCTTGGCACCCCAGAGTGATCACACACGTAAGGGTGCAACAGGAGCTGTGCAGAAGACCAAGGCCTCTTCCAGAGTTCCAGCAGCCTCTGTACTTGAGAGACCCTCCTGGCCCATCCAGGCCAACTGCTTGACTGCAAAGATGGAATCAGCAACAATGTTAGAGGGTATCATTCGCCAGAAGGTGCACTGCAGCTGTTGCAGCCATCACCTCAAGCATCTGCACGCTGACCTTTCTGTTTGTGAAGACAGCAGCCTGCCAACTACTGTTGGAATCCTGCCAAACCATCGCCCTGAGACTAAGAGTCTCATGCTGCACAAGCGATCCTTCCATGCAGCTCTGTACGATCTTTTGCCAAACTGCAGCCCTTTCGTTAGACCGATTTTTGGGTTCTTCTGCATCGGATCCCTTTAGCTGACCATACAAGGGTTTCCTCAATCCTGAAGGCATTCCCAAAGCACTCCGAACCCACTGGAGGGTTCCTACCATATTCTGCACATCCCATAGTGTCTTTACATGTGGTTGAATATTGAGACCCACCAGCTGCATCATCTCAGGACTAAATTTATATCCCAAGCACTCTGCTCTAATCCTCCCCTGCATGCCTATACCATGCACAGGGTGAAAGGAATCATCCTGCTCAGCTGCCAACACTCTCCCAAGCTCTGTCATCCACCCTTCTTTCCAGAGTGTGTATTGCACCCACTTGAGAATCACGTATGCGAGGCTTTCAGTGTCATGAGGGAGCACAGGGCCACGCACCGTCAAAGTTTCCGCTGTGTTTAAAGCTAGAGGCAAACGAAACTCTCGGCAGCAGCCAGCAGCCCGATGCCGGAAGGCGGAGCGGCTCCGCGCCGGCGAATCGAGCCCCGGTCCCCTGCATGACAGGGAGGCAGCAGGAGCCACAGCGAGCGAACAACTTGCAGCTGCGGGCTCTGTCGGTCCTGTCCCGTTGGCGCAGCGCAGCAGGAGTTGGGCCCGGGTCCGATCAGGCGGCCCCCGGACTGATCGCAGCAGCGAGTTCCCCCGCCGCCGCCAGCAGCCGTACCGCTGCCCCCCCCGCGTGGAGGGCAGAGACGGACCAGACCCAGCCGGCACCCTGCGCAGCCCCGCCCGCCCCGGCGGCAGCTCCTCCTCCCCCGCCGGCACCAGCGGGCAGCTCTGCAAGCCAACACAGAGGGGGCCGGCCCACCGGCCGAAACTTGCCCAATCCAAGCCTGCAGCCGCAGCCCCGCGGAGTCCCTTTGGACCTGGCTACTCCCCCCCCCCGGGATAGCACCACATTTGCGCTCCCCCCGGGTCTGGAACACGCCTACTTCTCCAACCACTTGAATTAACCGCGCGCCCGCACTCCCCGCCCCCCAATGACAAAGGAGAGGGGTCGAGAGGGGATGCGGTCGACTGGAATTCGCCGTCTCCCTGTGTGGGTACAACCAGCGCCGTTAGAGCAGCAGCTGACTGCAACTTTTTCCTCTCTCCGGGAGGTGCAGCTAGCACTGGAGCAGCGACTGGCTGTAATACTTGCTCTCCCTGATCCAATCTCTCAGCTGCTTTTCCCGGCTGGTCCTGGTCAAGTACAAGCCCAAGTGACAAACACGCTTCAACAAGCTTCCCCTCCATCCTGGAGGCTTTAAGAGAACCCAAAATCAGACCCCAGGTCGCAAGCTCTGCAAACGTCTGGGTAGTCTCTGCATGCTCTGCAAGCACATCAGTGAGCGGATCCCATTTACGATAGTCCAGGATCTCGCAGGGTGATGAAAGTTCCCTGTCCCGCTCAAGATAACTAAGTACTGCAGCAATCTCCTTCACAGATGGAGCACTTTCTCCACAGTATTCTTTACAAAGAGAAAACAACACCTCACTGATACGCTCCCTGCTATCACATTTCCCACGTTGCGCAATAACTCCTCCGGCCGACTCATGGGTGGGTGCTGAGGGGCCACATCCCCCCTGGGCGGGCTCCTGTGCTGCCCACATCGAATCACCACCCCCACAGCCACGTCCACTATCATACTGGGTGGTGCGATCCACCCCTTTTTGGGAGTGGACACAGCAGCAGGCAGAACCCGACAGTAGGGAAGTACTGCCCACCTCCTCGCATTTCACTGGCTGCACCACGCTTCCCCCATTCGGCTCACCCGCCCCCTGCACGTTGTTATCAGCTCCGTTACTAGCATCACCACATTCCTCAAGGGGCCCCCCTCCCCCCTTGTCCCTGAAAAGCTTCAAGGAAGGATATAGGCTCCGAGCAGGATAAGGAGGCGGGGGCAGGATGTCGTCCTGTTCAGAGCGGTCTTGCGCAACTTCCTTCTGGATTGTTCTCGAAGGTGAAGCTTGGGTGGAGTCGAGGAGGTCGGCGCCATCTTGGCCCCTTCCGAACCTGCAGAGGAGACAAGACCCCCCCCGCCTCCAACCCCAATAGCTCCCTAGCGCGCTGGTATGCAAGCTTCTCCTCCCGAGTCGCTTTCAACGCCTCTAAGATAAATCCCCAGGCTTTAAATTCCGACACCTTTCGGGTGGCTAGCATTCGCTGAGATAACGCGGCCGTAATTCCATCCCAGTTGTCGTGATCGTATAAATCAGAGGGGGATACTAATAGCCCTTCTTTCTCCAGCAGCAAGAGGACTGCTGTAACCTCCTTCTTAGAAGGAGTTTTCTTTCCACAGTGAAGTTTACAGGCATGAAGAATTACCTTGATAACGGCTTCCATGTCGCACCGGCCCAAATCTCCGGCCGCCACCGGGCGCTTCCCAGACAGCTCCTGGGGGTTCCGAGCGCTCACTCTCTCCCGCTTAATGAAGAACCGTGGCCGCGATCTCTCCGTTCTGGGCTTCTGCTACTTGCGACAAAGGGAGTAAGATGCCGCTCCGCAGTAGGATCCGTGCCGTTACACAGACAGCCACCCCACGTCTAGGTCTTCTAGGTCTCCTTATCAGTCTGCACTGTTGTAAATCGCAGCTTATCACATCGGGGTCACCATTTGAAGACTTTAAGACCCTAGAAGTCCGCAGCTGGGGCAATTACCGAAGTAACACCAAGAGGATGAGCAGTAAAATGGCAATTTCTTAAAGCAAACACACACTTATATAAACTATGCTCTTCGTGTACGCCTCCCTAGTACACGTCATCGATCCTTCCAGAAGTTGGGGAGGGCCTGTCGCGTGACAGCCCAAAATCCCCGTATTTCGCCTAATACAACAGATAAGGGTTAAGTTTGTTAGTCAAATCTAAACTCAATGGTGCTTTCTCAGGTGTCTGGGAATGTAAATAGTGTCCTAAAATGTAACTGGTGTTGTAAAGGACTGAAATTAAGAAGCTGCAGACATTGCAAACTACACATTGCTGGGGCACATCAGCTGCTAGAAAATAACCAAAGAATAATGGAAAAGACTTTCAGCCCCACAACCATCAGGAGGCAGGAAAATGAATCCCCAGCAACAACCTATGACCACAGCAACAACCTGCACAGCTCCAAGAATGCCTGTAATGTATGTAGGAGATATAATTATGGAAATACAGAGCCAGTCCTTCGTTCAAATTGTAACCTTGGTGGAATGTAAACTCCCTTTGGCACCCAGCGCTGTTTTGCTCACTTTACCACCTTCCATAATTTAACAAAGCTATCACTTTATTATGGGAATCTATAACACTCACCAAGTTAGGTCGTTCTGCAAGTCTGGGAAGCAACCTAGTAATTCAAACCCTCTTACACATCCGGTATCAAGCATGTGATGCCTAGTGGCTCCTTTCCAAGTCATGCTGTTTCCTTGCCTCATCTGGCTGCTTTCTAAAGCTGGGGTTTGGAGAGCTCTTATGCTCCCAGTAAGGCACCCTAGAAGAGCAGCGGGCTTTGCTGCACTCCGTTGTCTCTCAGGACAGCTTCCCAGCAGATCTCACCTAACAGTTCCTTACACAGCCTCAGGTTCAGTCTCCCAGAGCTCAGGGTCCTGACCTGACTCCACACCGAGTGCTGGATGGCAGCAAATCTGTGGTGGGGTTACAGAAGCAGAACAACCAGCTGCGCGGATCTGCTGCACTGGGGGAAGCTCTTGCAGCTCGGGTACAGCACGGGGCTGTAAAGGAGCATCGCGGAGCTACGAGAAAAAGGAAAATGAGACACAAAGGAGAGAAGGGAAGAAATAAAGGGGTCTGCCCCATCTGTGCACTCCAGGAGATGGGGAAGGGGAAAGGGAGCGAGCAGATGGTTTAGTGAAGAGAAAACACAATGGCAGCGATCTGAGGAGGAAACTGACTCCATGTAACCAAATCAGAGCAAACGAGGGAGACGAGAGCACCCAAAGGACGAGTCGAAGCACGGCAGTGTGAGGGCAGCACGCGCTGTGATCCGCGGCGAGCTGAGACGACCCGAGGCAGAGAGCAGCTGGGTCCGGTCCAGAGTCCCACCCCGCTTCCTCCTCACGCCAAGTCCGCCGGGGATGGGAACCGGGACATGAGCTCTTTAACTGCCACCGTTGTGCACGATGTTCTGATGTGCAGCACCGTTGTGCAAAACCACACCATGGAGATGCTCCCGCAGCCACGAACCCCTGCAGGGCAGCGGGACGCCCGGCGGTGGATGGGGACCCAGGATGGAAGCACCTGGGTGGATCCGGAGCGGCAGCATCAGGGTGGGTGTCTGCTGCCCGGTGCACTGACAGCCGTGGAGGAAGAGGTGCGACCTACGGATGGGCTGCGGATCGAGGGGTGGATCGATGGGCACTGCAGCACAACGTACCCGTGAACGTGAGACGTGCTCTGTAATTCAGCACATCGAGTGGATAAAGCCTCTCTGACACCGCGAGAAATACAGCGCGTGATTTGTCAGAGAGCAGATCTCTTGTGAGAAGGACTTGATTCAGGACTGCAGCAGTGGGTGTCCTGCAAGCAGGAGCGCCCCTCCAACAGCACAGCGCAGCCGGCACCAACAGGTCCTCCCAGTTCCTCATTCATTGAGCATTCTGGGTTCCCAGCCTGCCCATTTCCTTCTTAACTCAGCACTCCAGGTGCATAATCCGCCCACATTTACCACTGTATCTCCATCCTGATCTCACCAACCCGTCACGTCTCACTCTCCGTTCACTGTGTCTTCCCACTCATTTCTCTTATCTTGGTGGCTGAGCCTCTCACTACCTGCTCATCTGCTTGTCCAGGCGTACCCTCACTGCTATGCCATGCTGGAGAAGGAAACACCATTATAACTCTCACAGCAGGGATCAGTAGATCAGTTTCAGAACCAATAGCTGAGTTTAGCCAAAGGAATCCATGAGTGATGGATCTGAAATCTTCCACTGCAGCTTTATTGGGCACAGTGATGTTTTCATCACTAATTTTGCTCAGGGGACATAATAGAACACCTCCATCTTCCACCTCGGTGACTTTGCCCCACGAGGAGCACTGCAGCCCCAATGGAGCACTTTTATCTTCGGCCTCACAGCACACGGACATTTCCTCGGGCTCCACAGACACTGCTTGAAAAGCGGCTCCCTGTGCCATAGTGAGCACTGGGAATGCTCTGAGCTGGGGAACAGCGGGTGGCGGTGGGACATTCCATGATGGAGATGATGGTGAACGAAGGGGAAGCAGTTGGGGGGCACTCGAGCAGCCTGAATAGCACCGAGCATGGCCAGAGGGACAGCAGCAGTATGAGAGACATTGATAAATAATGAGGGTGGAAGGCAGTGTATTGCGAGTGTGTCACATGTAGACCTCCAGAGGGTGTGCTCCTCTGTCACGCTGCCCAGATCATTATCTTAAGCAATAAAGGAGTGCCGCATTCTGACAAGACATTCCAGCTGGATAATTTACATCATCTCTGAACCAATTTAAGGGCAGCCCCAGTTGGGCCCAGCAGCCGGCTCTGAGCACCGGGCACCGAGTGTGTGTGAGCAAAGGGAACGGAGGGAGCTCTGCCCACCGGGACTGAGCGCTACAAGGAAACCGAAATGGAAAGGAACCACGAACGGCTCTGCCGGTGGGGAGGGAAAGAAGGTCTGCGAGTGCCGGGCACAGCGGGGACAGAGGGGCTGCGACCCCAATGCTGTGAGAGACATCACAGGTCCTGGACTGCAAACAGCAGCAGGTATGGGAGGGGAGGGGAGGGCAGAGGAAGGTGGAGGGGGATGGGGAGAGAATCTTTAGGGCCTTTGGGGCATTCTGTGGACATTGGGGAAGGAAGGTTTTAGAGTCTTTTCTACACCCTTTTGAGATGCTTCTCTGTCATTTTGGGACCAGTGGAAGGATGGGGCCCATTTGTGCCTGTTTTGGGCTGTTTCCCTTTTGGGGCTGTGTTGTCCATTCAGTGCTGTTTCTGTGTGTTTTGGTGCTTTGTGACCACATTTGGGGCTCATTTGGGTCCATTTGGATCTTTCAGCTTTGGATACTGATAAGGCACTATTCTGTTTTTAACTCCTTGCAATAATTTAAGGCACATTCAACGTCTCCTCTCTCCCTCCCATCTGCTCTCCCAGCTCCCAGAACAGGACGGGCAGATCTCAGCTCCACCATCCAGCAGCTCCACATGGTAACAACAGAAGTGCAACAACCAAATTTCCCACTGCACGAAGCAGAGCTGCTCTGCGCAGGAGAAGAAAGCCAACAATTCAAATGGGGTAAGAGAACAGAATGTGTGACTGTGTGCAGGCTCGAAGCAGTGAAGGGCCAAGTAGGGGAACAGAGCCCAATCCCATCTGCTCTCTGCCCCAACAGGCTGGAAATGGAACGTGGGCAGAAGGAAAAGTGCCCTTTTGTGCTTTGTGAGTGGAGTGCTGCTGGGCGTCATTGTGGGCGTCATCATCATCCTCATCATCACGCTGGTGTCTGGGAGAGGTGAGCGCACCCAGCATCCCACTGTGGGTGCAGGACGGGGGACGATGGGGTTTCCAGAGCCGCTCCCCAAGCACAGCCCCCATCCCACCTCCTGGGCACCCACGTGGTGCCCCAAACCACCTTCTGCTCCACCTTCCCAACCTTGCAACCACTCAGCGGGCATTGCCCCGTGTCTGCGCATCCCAACCCCACATCTGCTACAGGGGAGCATTCAGAACAAAAATACACCAGTTCCAGATCTTTGCCTCTCATTTGCCCACTTGTTTCCCTTGCAGTGCTCCAGCGCTGTGAGCTGTGCTCACCGTGCCCAGAAGTTTCCCATGTGAGCCACAAGGTCTGGGTCGGTTTCCAAGGGAAATGCTATTATTTCTCAAACACTGAGAGTGCGTGGAACAGCAGCAGGGAGCACTGCCAGCAGCTCGGAGCTTCCCTGGCCACCATAGACAGCAAAGAGGAGATGGTGAGAGCGGGACGTGAGCCGCAGTGCCGGCACGGGGGTGGGAAGCCCAGACTGGTGGGGCCGCACCAACTGCTGCCGGTGCCCCCAATTCACCCCAAGCCAAAGCCGTGAGGAGATGCCTTTGGGGAAAGCAGCGGGCTGTGCAGGGACAGTGTCACGGCCTCATCTCCCCCCGGCCCTGCCCTCAGTGGGCACTGTGCTGAGCCCTGTACCTCCATGGGGAGGGCTTTGTCCGTGTCACTGTGCAATGATCAAACTCCAGTGGTGGGTCCTGAGATGTGGGGTGGAAGGGTGCTCCTACTGGCTCAAAGAAGACATGGCTTTGCTTCAGCAAGATGGCTGTGTGCATCGGCAGGCTGGCTGTGCTCAATGTGAGGGGACTGAAACTTGAGCTGCTGGGGTGAGGGGATGCATTGCTGAATGGCAGTGAAGAGCCAGGGAAGTAGTGCAGGCAAAGCTCAGATTTGGCCCTCAGGTTTGTGGGAGGGCTTCTCTAGGGAGGCTGTGTGCCTGGAAGCCCTGCTGGAGTGCCTCTGTATCAATGCACTTGGCATGGGAAATAAGGAAGGGGAGCTGGAATCTGTGGTACATGCAGAAAACTTGGATCTTATTGCCATCATGGATAAGTGGTGAGATAATTCACATAACTGGAACACCACCACTGAGGGCTGTAATCTTTTTAGATGGGATAGGCGAGGTAGGAAAGGTGAGGGAGTTGCCTTCTTTGTTATGGAGTATGTAGATGGGAGTCACACTGTCAGCCTGTAACGATGACTTTCTGGTTCAGGTACCTTACAGACTGATTGGAGGTGAAACGTTGCTGGGCCCGGTGCTCAAAAATGCAGAGATCATGAAAGATATGAAATGAGAGGCAGGCTGGGCTGCAGAGACCATGCCCTGGTTGAGTTAATGACCTCAAGGAATGTGGGACTGACACAGTGGGGTCGGGACCTGAATTTCAGGAGGCCCAATTTCAGGCTGTGTAAGGAATGGTTGGGTGAGATCTCCTGGGGAGTCCTTGCAGACAAAGGAGAGGAACAAAGATGGCTGCTATTACATGATGCCCATCTGGGAGCACAAGAGCTCTCCGCCCCTCAGAGTAAGAAAGATGGCAGAGGAGGTGGAAAAACTGGCAAGGATCTGCTGGGAAGGCTGAGGGAAAAGATGGGCAAGCACTGGCAGTGGGAGCAAGAATGTGTCACCAGGGGGGATTGCAGGGATGCTGTCTGGACTTGCAGAGATGAGATTAGGAACACAGAGGCACAGATGGAACCAAACTTGGTGAGGGACGTTCAAAACAAGCAGGTATCGTATGGGTACACGAGTCAGCAGAGACAGGACAAAGGGAGCGCACCTCCTCTGCTAAATGGGAAAGGAGGACTGGCAATGACTGGTGTGGAAATGGCTGAGGTATTCAGTGAGGTCTTTCCTCAGCCTTCACTGACAGCCAGGATTATCACATCCCTGAACCACACAGCCCTGAATCTCCAGGTGGGAACTGGAGAAGCAAACTCTCCCCCATAAGCACAGAGCAAATGCGAGACCAACTAATGAGTATGAATCATAAAATCCTTGGAGAGCTGGAAGGAACCTCTGAAGGCAATCTTGTGCAGCTCCCTGCAATCAGCAGGAACACCACAGCTCTACCAGCTTGCCCACGGCCTGATCCAGCCTTGCCTTGAAAGTCTCCAAGGATGGGAGACTTGAATGTATACGAGTGCATGGGGCCGGATCACGTGCATCCCGGGGTGCTAAGGGAGCTGCCTTATGTGGCTGCCAAGCCGAGCTCCATCAGGTTTGAAATGTCGTGGCTGTCAGGCAAAGGCTCCAGGGACCAGAGATGAGAAACATGGCCAGGAGACCTCATTGCGGCCTTCCAGTATTTAGAGGGAATTGATAGAAATGGGGAAACGGACTGACGTGTTGTCTGGGTACATGGTGATAGTGAGGCTGTGGACACCCCATCCCCAGAGGTGCTCAAGGCCAGACTGGATGTGGCCCTGGGCACCTTGATCCAGGCTGTGATCTATTGGCTGGCAGCCCTGCCTGTGGTGGGGGGTTGGAACTCGGTGCTCCTTGGGGTCCCTCCAACACAAACCATTCTGTGATTCCATGATTCAAAGGAATTCATGCTGCAGTTCCGGGGCCCGGCCAACTGTTGGATTGGGCTGCACAGGGCAGAAGGGGACGAGCGCTGGACGTGGGCCGATGGCAGCACCTTCAGCAACTGGTCAGTGCGAGCGTCCGTCTGTCCAGGTGGGATCTCTGACAGGGTAAGTTTGGGCCGGGATTGGGTTTCCCATTCTGCTCCCTCCTCTGCTCAGGTTCCAGGTGCGAGGCGGAGGCCGATGTGCGTACCTGAATGGGGACAGGATCAGCTCAGCCCTCTGCCATCTACCCAAATATTGGGTCTGCAGCAGAAGCAACAGCACCTCCTTCTGTAAGGGTGGGACGTGGCCACAGTGATGCATCCCATCTCCGTCAGCTCGGGCAGTGCTGCTGGGTGCTGCCACCCAGTGGTGAAGCCTTCCACATTGTGCCGGGTGTGATAGGGAAAGGATACGTTTTTTAGTCAAATAGTGTAAGAGGCCATGCTTTTTACACTATTTCACTGTCCATGACCAGGGCGTGCCTGGTTTTTTATTGGTATAGTCGGCAGGTGTGAGAGTGTCCCGCTGTGAGAGTGTTGTCCTTCCAGATACTCTAAACCTTTTCTGTGTTTATCTCCTGGAGTTGCAAGGAGCGATATATTTGTTAACTTACTTTGACATGAGCACCTCTCCAGGAAGGCCGCTCCATATTCTGAAACTTTCTTGCTTACATGAATACCTCTTGGGGACGTATGACTTAATTTTGAGTATTTGCGTTTGTTTTATACGTGTGCCCCCTCAGGAAGGCCATTTTGCATTTTGTGGTTTAAGAATCTCGTAACATATTTTGGAATTTGAAAGCTTGTTTTGTGCGCCTCTTGGGGAAGTGAGGGAATCATTTTTGACGCGTGTGCCTCTCCAAGAATTATATTCTTTTTGAGAAACTTAGATTCAAGCGGGGCTTTTGCATCTCTAATTTTCCCTCTACACATCTTAACAACCTCTTTGTAGTCATTCCGAGTTGCTCTTCTTCCCTTCCACAGGCAGTAGATTTTCTTTTTTCCCCGCAAACTTAAGAACAGCTCCCTATTCATCCATGCCAGTCTTCTTCCCCGCCGGCTCATTTTGCGGCTCAGGGGGACCGCCCGCTCCTGCACCTTTAAGACTTCCTTCTTTAAGAGCAACCAGCTCTCCTGGACCCCTTGGTTCGCTAAGACTGAACGCCAGGGGACTGCCCCTACTAGACTTCAGAACAAATCAAAGTCCGCCCTCCAGAAGTCTAAAGTGGCAGTTTTGCTATTCTCCCTCCAGGCTGTAACACAGACAGCATCAAGAAGCTGACTGTTCTGCCTGCCCTGTCAGAAGTTCCATCTGTTGTGGGGTTGCTGCAGGTAAATGAGCAGCAGGTACCGACTGCCACAAAAACAGTGTGCAGATGGCAGCACCGCACCAACAGGATTCCTTGCTCCCCATTCTTGAGTTGATTAATCGGCTGCAGAGTGAAGGAGTGATCTGCAGCACTCACTTTGAACAGCCCCATATGGCCGGTGTGTAAAGCCAGTGGAGAATGGAGGCTGATGGTAGACTGACATGGCCTGAATGGATCATAGAACTGCTCAGGTTGGAAAACAGCTTCAGGGCAATGAAGTCCAACCCCAACCCGACCATCACACCCCAACTCTAACAACCCTCTGCTCAATTACGGCCCCGAGCACCACATCCAAACGGCTCTTAAACACACCAGGAATGGTCACTCAAACCACCTCCCCGGGCAGCCCATTCCAGTGCTTAAAAACCCAGAATCACACAGAATCAACAAGGTTGGAAAAGCCCCACAGGATTACCCAGTCCAGCCACTCATCACCAATAGCTCTTACTAAATCACGCCCCTCAACAACAACGTCCAAACGTTCCTTGAACACCTCCAGGGTTGGTAACTCCAGCACCTCCCTGTGCATCCCATTCCAGCGCCTCACAGCCCGTTCTGTACAGACGTGTTCCCTGATATCCAACCTGAACCCGCCCCCGGCACAACGTGAGGCCATTTCCCCTCGTCCTGTCAGCAGCGAGAAGAGCCCAGTCCCGCTCTGCCGGGAGCCCCTTCCAGCTGTTGGCAGAGCGCAATCAGGTCTCCCCTCATCCTGCTCTTCCGCAGCCCGAACAGCCCCGGCTCCTTCGGTCCCTCCAAGTCAGCGGCAGCGGAACGCGGCTCAGCGCCACGGCGGTGCGGCGCTGTGCGGAGATCCGCCCATAGGGGGCGCTGTGCGGCCGGCCCCCCCGTCTCTGTCCCCGCGGCGCCCCGGGATGGAGCGGCGGGGAACCTCCGCGGGAGCCGCGCTGGGACGGGACGAGGGGGCGGGCGGCAGCTGGGGATACGAGGAGCCCTGCGGGGAAACCGAGCGGACTCGGCCGTGCTCGATGGGGGCTGCGGTACCACGGAGAACCCCGCAGTACCATCACCAACAGCTCTGCCATTAACCATCCTCGTTCCTCCCGGGGGAGGTGCACCGTGCCCGGAGGTACTGCCATACCGGGACGATGCGCGGAGCGGAGGGAGCAAGCTCCGGGTCCAACTCCCGCACCCAAAAATCCGTTTAATATAAAGTCCTCTCATCGAGGACGTATCAGATATTAAACTGATAAGAACAGATACTACACTTGATCTTAGCCAAAAGGCCGAGAAGCGATACCCGAACCCACCCCCGTACACCTACCAACCCCCACGCGCGCTCCCGACACCTCACGGACGCGCACCCGCCGCCCGCACCGACCCCTCCCCCGCCTCCCCAGCCCCGTCCATCACCCCGCTCCGCCGGTTCCGCTCCCGCTCCGTCCCCGGTACCGGCCCCGCTCGGTCCCGTTGCAGCGTATCGGAGCGCTCCCAGCAGCCCCTGCGCCTCAGATTTGCATGGACCCGTCCCCGCCTCCCGCCCCGAACCGCGATGTGACGCGGAGCCCGGCGGGGAGCAGCAGTGCCCGCCCTCAGCCTCGGGTCCGGCCGCAGCGGGGCGGCACCGCGGGATCGGAACGTGATGCCGTGACCTTCAGGGGCCCTTAGAGGACGCTCCCCGTAAGGCACAGTGCGATCATCCGGGCAGTAAATGGACGCAGCTATATTCAACCATGTTGGTGTGTGCCTGTTTGTCCGAGCGCGCTGACCTTTTGCCTTCTCACTATGGGCCGCTCTTCGACCCCTTCGGCGCTGACAGACGCTGCAGGATTCGGCCGCACGGACACAGAAGTGCTCGGAATGGCAGCAGGTGGTGGTGTGGGAAAGGTGTGATGGTGTAAACCCAGCGCCCACAGCTCCGCTCAAACGGCCCCGGGAGCAAAACGGGACGGAGCCGAAGTCAAACAGCAGCTCAGAGCGATGTCAGCATCGTGCGCCAGAGCGGCGGCACCGAGATGTGACAGAGAAACACAGAGCTGGGAAATACCGCAACCTTCAGTGCAGCCAACAGCCGGTCGGCAGCACGGGGAGCAGCACTGCGCCCTGCTGTGCTCACGCTGCTCCCACACCGTGCAGAAGGACGAGGTGAACAGTGAAGCAGGAAAACAGGTGCTCTGCTAGAATTCCGAATACAAGGGGGCTAAGAGGGGGTAGTTTATAGAAATAAGTAAAGGAAACTTAAAAGTAACAAGAAACAAGGGGCCTAGGAGAGCAGGGAGGATGCAGATAAGGAGTGAGACCTCACAGACAACATCAGGCAAGGAGGAGCAAATACCAGAAGAGGAGTTGCATTCCCCCGTTAAGACAAGAGGGGCTCTGCATGCTAAAGAGCTATTGAATATGTATCAGTATTCCGAGAACTATTGACTATGTATTAGAAGTCCAAGAAGTCATTGACTATGCATTAAATGTACCTATATCTGTGTCACGATTTTGCAAGTCGGTGTGTAAGTTTGGAGGAGCTATCCCCCTTGCACCCGGCGCTGCGCAACGCTGGAATAAACATACCTGCTTTATAACCAATATCTGGATTATAGAGTTTGATTCCACAAGTCAGTGGGGGGGAGATCCCGACCCTTCCGACCCAACCATCTCAGGGTGCTGTGACCTTTGAGGCCCCTCCTGACCCAACCTGTTTCTACCAACCGGCAGTTCTTAAGGGACGGGGATGTACGTCTCTTTCCCAGGAGATGAGCAGCAACAGCTGCATGGCTACGAGCAGAGGCAAGAGCAGGAGTGGTGGAATGAAGCAGGTGGGAGGTTTCACCGATGGCTTTGCAGCGCCCTGCAGCCTTGCAACGACCTTATTGCTGATGGGATCGGTTAATATGGGAATGCCTTCTGCTCCCAGTGGACGGAGCTGTCGGCTCTGCTGCACACCCAGAACTTCTCAGTGTGGCAGAGGGCTGAGCTGATCCTGTCCCCATTCAGGTACGCACATCGGCCTCCATCGTGCGGCTGGATCCTGAGCAGAGGAGGGAGCAGAATGGGAAACCCAATCCCGGCCCAAACTTACCCTGTCAGAGATCCCACCCGGACAGACGGACGCTCACACTGACCGGTTGCTGAAGGCGCTGCCATCGGCCCACGTCCAGCGCTCGTCCCCTTCTGCCCAGTGCAGCCCAATCCAACAGTTGGCCGGGCCCCGGAACTGCAGCATGAATTCCTTTGAATCATGGAATCACAGAATGGTTTGTGTTGGAGGGACCCCAAGGAGCACCGAGTTCCAACCCCCCACCACAGGCAGGGCTGCCAGCCAATAGACCACAGCCTGGATCAAGGTGCCCGGGGCCACATCCAGCCTGGCCTTGAGCACCTCTGGGGATGGGGTGTCCACAGCCTCACTATCACCGTGTACCCAGACAACACGTCAGTCCGTTTCCCCATGTCTATCAATTCCCTCTAAATACTGGAAGGCCGCAATGAGGTCTCCTGGCCATGTTTCTCATCTCTGGTCCCTGGAGCCTTTGCCTGACAGTCACAACATTTCAAACCTGATGGAGCTCGGCTTGGCAGCCACATCAGGCAGCTCCCTTAGCACCCCGGGATGCACGTGATCCGGCCCCATGCACTCGTATACATTCAAGTCTCCCATCCTTGGAGACTTTCAAGGCAAGGCTGGATCAGGCCATGGGCAACCTGGTAGAGCTGTGGTGTTCCTGCTGATTGCAGGGAGCTGCACAAGATTGCCTTCAGAGGTTCCTTCCATCTCTCCAAGGATTTTATGATTCATACTCATTAGTTGGTCTCGCATTTGCTCTGTGCTTATGGGGGAGAGTTTGCTTCTCCAGTTCCCACCTGGAGATTCAGGGCTGTGTGGTTCAGGGATGTGATAATCCTGGCTGTCAGTGAAGGCTGAGGAAAGGCCCCACTGAATACCTCAGCCATTTCCACACCAGTCATTGCCAGTCCTCCTTTCCCATTTAGCAGAGGAGGTGCGCTCCCTTTGTCCTGTCTCTGCTGACTCGTGTACCCATACGATACCTGCTTGTTTTGAACGTCCCTCACCAAGTTCGGTTCCATCTGTACCTCTGTGTTCCTAATCTCATCTCTGCAAGTCCAGACAGCATCCCTGCAATCCCCCCTGGTGACACATTCTTGCTCCCACTGCCAGTGCTTGCCCATCTTTTCCCTCAGCCTTCCCAGCAGATCCTTGCCAAGCCACGCAGTTTTTCCACCTCCTCTGCCAGCTTTCTTACTCTGAGGGGTGGAGAGCTCTTGTGCTCCCAGAAGGGCATCCTGTAAGAGCAGCCAGCTTTGTTCCTCTCCTTTGTCTGCAAGGACTCCCCAGGAGATCTCACCCAACCATTCCTTACACAGCCTGAAATTGGGCCTCCTGAAATTCAGGTCCCGACCCCACTGTGTCAGTCCCACATTCCTTGAGGTCATTAACTCAACCAGGGCATGGTCTCTGCAGCCCAGCCTGCCTCTCATTTCATATCTTTCATGATCTCTGCATTTTTGAGCACTGGACCCAGCAACGTTTCACCTCCAATCAGTCTGTAAGGTACCTGAACCAGAAAGTCATCGTTACAGGCTGACAGTGTGACTCCCATCTACATAATCCATAACAAAGAAGACAACTCCCTCACCTTTCCTACCTCGCCTATCCCATCGAAAAAGATTACAGCGCTCAGTGGTGGTGTTCCAGTTATGTGAATTATCTCACCACTTATCCATGATGGCGATAAGATCAGTCTTCCCAGCAGATCCTTGCCAAGCCACGCAGTTTTTCCACCTCCTCTGCCAGCTTTCTTACTCTGAGGGGTGGGGAGCTCTTGTGCTCCCTGATGGGCATCCTGTAAGAGCAGCCAGCTTTGTTCCTCTCCTTTGTCTGCAAGGACTCCCCAGGAGATCTCACACTTCCATGATGGCGATTAAGATCCAAGTTTTCCGCATGTGCCACAGATTCCAGCTCCCCTTCCTTATTTCTCATGCCACGTGCATTGATACAGAGGCACTCCAGCAGGGCTTCCAGGCACACAGCCTCCCTAGAGAAGCCATCCCACAAACCTGAGGGACAAATCTGAGCTTTGCCTCCACTACTTCCCAGGCTCTTCTCTGCCATTCAGCAATGCATCCCCTCACCCCAGCAGCTCAAGTTTCAGTCCTCTCACATTAGAATCATAGAATCATAGAATTACTCAGGTTGGAAAAGACCTTGAAGATCATCAAGTCCAACCGCAGCCCAACCAGTACCCCATCTTTAAAAAAAGCAAAACAAAACAAAACAAAAAAAAAACCAAAAAAAAAAAAAACAAAAAACCAAAAAAAAAAAAACCAACCTCTGCTAAATCACATCCCTGAGTACCACACCCAAACGGCTCTTAAACACATCCAGAGATGGCGATTCAACCACCTCCCTGTTTATCCCATTCCAGTCCCTAACCACCCTTTCTGTAATGAAGCTCTTCCTAATATCCAACCTGAACTTGCCCTGGCGCAACTTGAGGCCATTTCCCCTCGTCCTGTCACATGTCACTAGTGAGAAGAGACCTGCCCCACTCTCACTGTAAGAACCTTTCAGGTACTGGCAGACGGCAATAAGGTCTCCCCTCAGCCTCCTCTTCCTCAGACTAAACAGCCCCAGCTTCCTTAGCCTCTCCTCGTAGGGCTGATTCTCCAAGCCCTTAATGAGCCTCGTTGCCCTTCTCTGGACCTGCTCCAGTACCTCCATGTCCTTCTTGTGCTGAGGTGCCCAAAACTGGACACAGTACTCGAGGTGAGGCCTCACCAATGCTGAGTACAGGGGCAGGATGACTTCCTTAGTCCTGCTCACCACACCATTGCTGATACAAGCCAGGATGCCATTGGCCCTCTTGGCCACCTGGGCACACTGCTGGCTCACATTCAGCCAACTGTCCATCAGCACACCAAGGTCCCTTTCCGTCTGGGAGCTTTCCAGCCACACCTCCCCAAGCCTGTAGGGTTGCCTGGGGTTGTTATGACCAAAATGCAGGACCTGACACTTGGCCTTATTGAAACTCATTCCATTAACCTTGGCCCATCGATCAAGTCTATCCAGGTCCCTCTCCAGTGCCCTTCTCCCCTCAGGCAGATCAACACTCCCTCCCAGCTTAGTGTCATCTGCGAACTTACTGAGGGTACACTCAATCCCCTCATCCAAATCATCAATGAAGATGTTAAACAGAAGCGGCCCAAGCACCGAGCCCTGGGGGACGCCGCTTGTGACCGGCCGCCAACTGGATTCCACTCCATTGACCACATTGAGCACAGCCAGCCTGCCGATGCACACAGCCAGCTTGCTGAAGCAAAGCCATGTCTTCTTTGAGCCAGTAGGAGCACCCTTCCACCCCACATCTCAGGTCCCACCACTGGAGTTTGGTCATTGCACAGTGACACGGACAAAGCCCTCCCCATGGCGGTACAGGGCTCAGCACAGCGCCCACGGGGGGCAGGGCCGGGGGGAGATGAGGCCGTGACACTGTCCCTGCACAGCCCGCTGCTTTCCCCAAAGGCATCTCCTCACGGCTTTGGCTTGGGGTGAATTGGGGGCACCGGCAGCAGTTGGTGCGGCCCCACCAGTCTGGGCTTCCCAGCCCCGTGCCGGCACTGCGGCTCACGTCCCACTCTCACCATCTCCTCTTTGCTGTCTATGGTGGCCAGGGAAGCTCCGAGCTGCTGGCAGTGCTCCCTGCTGCTGTTCCACGCACTCTCTGTGTCTGAGAAATAATAGCATTTCCCTTGGAAACCGACCCAGGCGTCGTGGCAAACATGGGAAACTTCTGGGCACGGTGAGCACAGCTCACAGCGCTGGAGCACTGCAAGGGAAACAAGTGGGCAAATGAGAGGCAAAGATCTGGAACTGGTGTATTTTTGTCCTGAATGCTGTTTGGTTCCTGAAGGGAGCCTATATCCAGGAGGGGAGTAAACTCTTCGAGAGGGCTGATAATAGCAGGACAAGGGGAAATGGATTTATGTTGAAAGAGGGTAGATTTAGGTTGGATGTTAGGAGATGTTCTTTACTAGGATAGTGGTGTGGTCCTAGAACAGGCTGCCCAGGGACGTTGTGGATGCCCCATCCATGGAGGTGTTCAAGGCCAAGCTGGATGGGGCCCTGGGCAACCTGATCTAGTAAATGTGGAAGTATGATGGCCCTGCCAAGCAGGGGGGTTGGAGCTTCACGATCCTTGAGGTCCCATCCAACCTGGGTCATTCTGTGATTCTGTGGGGCACCACGTGGGCGCCCAGGAGGTGGGATGGGGGCTGTGCTTGGGGAGGAGCTCAGGGCACTGGGAAACCCCATCGTCCCCCGTCCTGCACCCACAGTGGGATGCTGGGTGCGCTCACCTCTCCCAGACACCAGCCTGACGATGAGGATGATGATGGCGCCCACGATGACGCCCAGCAGCACTCCACTCACAAAGCACAAAAAGGCGCTTTTCCTTCTGCCCACGTTCCATTTCCAGCCTGTTGGGGCAGAGAGCAGATGGGATTGGGCTCTGTTCCCCCACTCGGCACTTTCCTGCTACGTGCCAACAGACAATCACACATTCTGTTCTCTTACCTTGTTTGAACTGCTGGTTTTCTTCTCCTGGGCAGAGCAGCTCTGCTTCGTGCTCCGGAGAATTCCGCTGTTGGTTTCCTGTTGTCATCGTGTGGAGCTGCTGGATGGTGGAGCTGAGATCTGCCCGTCCTGTTCTGGGAGCTGGGAGAGCAGATGGGAGGGAGAGAGGAGACGCTGAATGTGAGTTTAAGTATTGCAAGGGGTTAAAAGCAGAATAGTGCCTTATCTGTATCCAAAGCTAAAAGATGTAAATGGACCCAAATGAGCCCCAACTGTGGACACAAAGCACCAAAACACACAGAAACAGCACTGAATGGACAACACAGCCCCAAAAGTGAAACAGCCCAAAACAGGCACAAATGGGCCCCATCCTTCCACTGGTCCTGAAATGACAGAGAAGCATCTCAAAAGGGTGTAGAAAAGATTCTAAAACCTTCCTTCCCCAATGTCCACAGAATGCCCCAAAGGCCCTAAATATTCTCCCCCCATCCCCCTCCACCTTCCTCTGCCCTCCCCTCCCATACCTGCTGCTGTTTTCAGTCCAGGACCTGTGATGTCTCTCACAGCATTGGGGTCGCAGCCCCTCTGTCCCCGCTGTGCCCGGCACTCACAGACCTTCTTCCCCTCCCCACCGGCGGAGCCGTTCGTGGTTCCTTTCCCTTTCGGTTTCCTCGTAGCGCTCAGTCCCGGTGGGCAGAGCTCCCTCCGTTCCCTTTGCTCACACACACTCTGTGCCCGGCGTTCAGAGCCGGCTGCTGTGTCCAACTGGTGCTGTCCTTAAATTGGTTCGGAGATGATGTAAATTATCTAACTGGAATGTGTTGTCAGAACGTGGCACTCCTTTATTGCTTAAGATAATGATCTGGGCAGCGTGACAGCAGAGCACACCCTCCGAAGTTCTACATGTGAAGAGCTCTTACACACTCGCAATACACTGCCTTCCACCCTCATTATTTATCAATGTCTCTCATACTGCTGCTGTCCCTCTGGCCATGCTCGGTGCTATTCAGGCTGCTCGAGTGCCCCCCAACTGCTTCCCCTTCGTTCACCATCATCTCCATCATGGAATGTCCCACCGCCACCCGCTGTTCCCCAGCTCAGAGCATTCCCAGTGCTCACTATGGCACAGGGAGCCGCTTTTCAAGCAGTGTCTGTGGAGCCCGAGGAAATGTCCGTGTGCTGTGAGGCCGAAGATAAAAGTGCTCCATTGGGGCTGCAGTGCTCCTCGTGGGGCAAAGTCACCGAGGTGGAAGATGGAGGTGTTCTATTACGTCCCCTGAGCAAAATTAGTGATGAAAACAACACTGTGCCCAATAAAGCAGCAATGGAAGATTTCAGATCAATCACTCATGGATTCCTTTGGCTAAATTCAGCTATTGGTTCTGAAACTGACCTACTGATCCCTGCTGTGAGAGTTATAATGGTGTTTCCTTCTCCAGCATGGCATAGCAGTGAGGGTACGCCTGGACAAGCAGATGAGCAGGTAGTGAGAGGCTCGGCCACCAAGATCAGAGAAATGGGTGGGCAGACACAGTGAACGGAGAGTGAGAGAGAGGTGACGGGTTGGTGAGATCAGGATGGAGATACAGTGGTAAATGTGGGCGGGTTGTGCACCTGGAGTGCTGAGTTAACAAGGAAATGGACAGGCTGGGAACCCAGAATGCTCAATGAATGAGGAACTGGGAGGACCTGTTGGTGCCGGCTGCGCTGTGCTGTTGGAGGGGCGCTCCTGCTTGCAGGACACCCACTGCTGCAGTCCTGAATCAAGTCCTTCTCACAAGAGATCTGCTCTCTGACAAATCACGCGCTGTATTTCTCGCGGTGTCAGAGAGGCTTTATCCACTCGACGTGCTGAATTACAGAGCACGTCTCACGTTCACGGGTACGTTGTGCTGCAGTGCCCATCGATCCACCCCTCGATCCGCAGCCCATCCGTAGGTCGCACCTCTTCCTCCACTGGGCAGCAGACACCCACCCTGATGCTGCCGCTCTGGATCCACCCAGGTGCTTCCATCCTGGGTCCCCATCCACCGCTGGGCGTCCCGCTGCCCTGCAGGGGTTCGTGGCTGCGGGAGCATCTCCGTGTTGTGGTTTGGTGATTCGTGTCGGTGCTGCACATCAGAACATTGTGCACAACGGTGGCAGTTAATGAGCTCATGTCCCGGTTCCCATCCCCGGCGGACTTGGCGTGAGGAGGAAGCGGGGTGGGACTCTGGACCAGACCCAGCTGCTCTCTGCCTCGGGCCGCCTCAGCTCGCCGCGGATCACAGTGCGTGCTGCCCTCGCACTGCCGTGCTTCGACTCGTCCTTTGGGTGCTCTCATCTCCCTCGTTTGCTCTGGTTTGGTTACATGGAGTCAGTTTCCTCCTCAGATCGCTGCCGTTGTGTTTTCTCTTTGTTAAACCATCTGCTCGCTCCCTTTCCCCTTCCCCCTCTCCCGGAGCACACAGTCAGGGCAGACCCCTTTATTTTTTCCCTTCTCTCCTTTGTGTCTCTTTTTCCTTTTCCCGGGCCCTGTGTCCCCCCGACACGGTCTGATCCCCAGGGATAACCCCGTGACGCTCTGAGATGCTCCTTTACAGCCCCGTGCTGCACCCGAGCTGCGACAGCTTCCCCCAGTGCAGCAGATCCGCGCAGCTGGTTGTTCTACTTCTGTAACCCCACCATGGATTTGCTGCCATCCAGCACTCGGTGTGGAGTCAGGTCAGGACCCTGAGCTCTGGGAGACTGAACCTGAGGCTGTGTAAGGAACTGTTAGGTGAGATCTGCTGGGAAGCTGTCCTTAGAGACAATGGAGTGCAGCAAAGCCCGCTGCTCTAACCTAACCCTAACCCTAATTGCTCCTGGGCCTTTTGGAGAAGATTAAGTCTAGTATCTGTTCTTATCAGTTTACTGTGTCCAGTATTGGGCCCTTCCCTGCAAGAAAGACATTGAGGGTCTGGAACTTGTTCAAAGAAGGGCAACAAAGCTGGTGAGGGGTCTGGAGCACAATGGGGCCATATGAGGAGAGGCTGCAGGAGCTGGGAATGTTCAGCCTGGAGAAGAGATGGCTCAGTGGAGACCTTCTTGCTCAATATAACTTCCTGAAGGGAGGTTGTAGTGAGCTGGGGGACGGCCTGTCCTCTTGTGTCATTATTGACAGAACTAGAGGGAATGGTTTCAAGCTGCGACAGGGGAGACTCAGGCTGGACATTAGGAAATAGGACTTCTCAGAAAGGGTGGCCAGGCTCTGGAATGGACTGCCCAGGGAGGTGGTGGAGTCACCGACCCTGGGGGTGCTCAAGGAAAGACTGGGTGTTGTGTTGAGGGACATGGGTTAGTGGGAGCTATTGGTCATAGGAGAACGGTTGGACTGGATGATCTTTTAGGTCTTTTCCAACACTGGTGATTCTTCTAGGGTGCCCCACTGGGAGCGTGAGAGCTCTCCATCTCCCAGCTTCAGAAAGCAGGCAGAGGAGGCGAGAAACAGCATGAGTTGGAAAGGAGCCAGGCAGCCTGAGGGAAATGGAATTTTACCTGGTGTGGAAAGAAGGGTGAGTCACCTGGGAATGAAATACTGGGATGCCGCCCAGACTAGAGCTCCCTTCTTGAGAACTGGAACAATCCCAAGGGGAGCAGGAACAAAAGTCCCTCCTGTCTCTAACAGTGCGGCGCAGCCTGACCATGTGCGCTGTGGGAGAGGGGGAGGGAAGGGAGACTGCGAATGGGTCTAGGAGGAAAAAAATGAAGAAAGAAAGGATGATCTGAGAACGAATGGCAGTTTAATAAACCCAGAAACACTAAACAACAACCAGAGAGTTCCAACAAGGAGAAAACCAAATCCCAATCTCACCGACGGGCTGTGGGAGGCAGGAAGTCCCGACCACTCTGTCTCCTGGCAGGGAGCCGGGCCAAAAAAACCCCGTCCCCTTCCCCACCTCCCCTCTGGGGCCGCTTCCCACAAGCACATTTAAGGCAGTCCACAGAAAGGAAAAAAGCTTTTCCCATTAACTCCCATTATCCCACATGATGTTCTGATGTTGTATAGCAACACCAACCAAATTACAAAACCATAACACCGAACCTGGTGAGTCTTATAGATTCTTGTGACATAACCAGACAGTGTCTAGTCTGACACTCAAAGGGATAGCTTTATTCAATTAAGCAAGGTGGTAGAGTGAGCAAAACAGCGCTGGGCGACGAAGGGAGTCTCCACTCCACCAAGGTCACAATTTGAATGAAGGACTGGCTCTGTATTTCCATAATTATATCTCCTACATACATTACAGTCATTCTTGGAGCTGTGCAGGTTGTTGCTGTGGTCGTAGGTTGTTGCTGGGGGTTCATTTTCCTGCCTCCTGATGGTTGTGGGGCTGAAAGTCTTTTCCATTATTCTTTGGTTATTTTCTAGCAGCTGATGTGCCCCGGCAATGTGTAGTTTGCAATGTCTGCAGCTTCTTAGTTTCAGTCCTTTACAACACCAGTTACATTTTAGGGCACTATTTACATTCCCAGACACCTGAGAAAGCACCATTGAGTTTAGATTTGACTAACAAACTCAACCCTTACCTATCACACTGAGGGCTGTCAAAAAGAAGAGGGAATTCAACTGGTGCATGGGCCAGAAGAGACAGGCCAAAGGGAGTGTACCTCCTTTGGGAAACGAGAAGGGAAAACTGGCTACAACAGATATGGAGGAGGCTGATGTGCTCAACGAGTTTTTTGCCTTGGTCTTCACTGGCAGCTGGAGAAGGACTCTTGTATTTCTCATGTCCCTGAAGCTCCCATCCGTGAGCCTCCAGGTGGGGACTTGGGGAGGAAACCCCCCACAGTGTATGGGCAGAGCAAGTCTGAGACCACCTCATGGGAATTAATGTGTACAAATCCATGGAGCCAGACTGCATGGATCCCGGGGTTCTGAAGGAGCTGGCTGAGGTGGTTGCCGATCAGCTCTCCATCATATTTGAAAAGTTGTGGCTGTTGGGTGAAGTCCCAGAGACTGAAAAAGGGTCACATCGCTCCCGTTTATAAGAGAGGAAGCAAGGAGGACCCAGAGAACTGCAGGACAGTGAGTCTCACCTCTGGAAGGATCATGGAGTGGATCCTCCTGGACAACATGCTGGATCACATGAGGAATGAGCTGAGCTCAGGGCTGAGCGCTGCGGGGGAACCAAGAGGAACCTCTTAAACAAATGGTGAAGGAGTTGGTGCAGACATAGGAGTTTTGGTTTTTTTGATCATGGGAGAATTTACTCGGCTCCTGGCATGATGGCTGCAGATGGAAGCGGCCTGTCTCAAAAGGGTAGGAGGGTTCTAGCCGAGGAACCGTCAGGACTTATTGACATATGATTAAACAAGGTAGGAAGGGGGAGGGGGACAAAATGAGGGCCACTGGGTCTGAGGCGGCAGTTCAAGACTCAAAGCAGAGCTTGTTGGGTGCAGACAATGGGTTCAAAGGCATGGAGAGGGGTGGGGAGATGCTGCTTCTCTCAAGTGCCTGTATACTAACGCGCGAAGCATGGGAAATAAACAGGAAGAATTGGAGTTCTGCATGCGGTCGCGTGACCATGATCTCATTGCGATCACGGAGATGTGGTGGGACAGCTCGTATGGCTGGAATGTTGTCATGGAGGGCTATGTGCTTTTTAGGAAAGATCGGCTGGCAAGGCGGGGTGGTGGAGTTGCTCTTTATGTGAGAGAGCAGCTAGAATGTATTGAACTCCACCTGGGGGAGAGTGATGTAGCAGTCAAGAGCTTGTGGGTGAGAATCAAGCGCCAGGCTGGGAAGGGAGACACTGTTGTGGGTGTGTACTACAGGCCCCATGATCAGGCCTTCCGTAACCAAGTGGAAGTAGCGTTGTCATGGTTTTGCAATGTTGTAATTTTGCTATCAGTATTCCACATCATAACATCATGATAAAGCATGGGTAATTTTGACGAATGTGCTGCTCACAAAAGAAGACTGAATGTCCCAGGGAACACCACGGTCAGTCATATGACACGGACTCTATATAATCTCACTTTGGTGCTGGACTCCCTCCCTTGCACCTTGCCAGCCAGGGGGGAGCCGTGTGGGAGCGTCCCAGCCGTTCCGCCTACAGTTACAGCAGGCCTCTCGGTTTTGGGACTCACTCCCTCTTATTTTACTTGATTCGTTAGCCTTAATTCCAATTATATTGTATTATATTGTGTTATTCTGTATTCCGACATAGTATTTAGTAAATAAGTGTGCCTCCTTAGATCGTTGCCGCTGTATTTATTTTCCTTTTCTCTTTTTCCTTTTTCCTTTTGGGATAGCGGTCCTGCAGGCCGTCTATACCCCTGTCATGGGTGCTGGTAGATTTTAGCTTAACCCATGACAAGCGTCACACTCCCGGGCACTGGTACTTTTGGGGGATTTCAATTATCCAGATATTTGCTGGACGACCAACGCGGCCATGCATGCACGGTCCAGACAGTTCTTGCAGTGCGTTGAAGATAACTTTCTAATGCAGATGGTCGAGGTACTGACACGGGGTGGGGTGCTGCTGGACCTTATTCTCACCAACAAGGAAGGACTCATTAAGGAAGTAAAAGTCTGGGGTAACTTGGGTTGTAGCGACCATGAGATGGTGGAGTTTGAGATCCTGAGTGGAGGAAGCAAAACAAAAAGTAGGATTGCTACCCTGGACTTCAGGAGAGCCAACTTTGATCTCCTCCAGGACCTACTTGGGGCCATCCCGTGGGCCAGGGTGCTAGAAGGCAAGGGGGCCTGTGAGAGCTGGTTAGCATTTAAATGGCTCCTCTTCCAGGCTCAGGATCGGTGCGTCCCTGTAACTAAGAAGTCGGGAAAAGGTGCCAGGAGACCTGCGTGGATGAGTAAGGAACTCATGTGCAAGCTCTGCAGAAAGAAGAAAGTACACGATATGTGGAAAAAGGGTCTGGCCACTTGGGAACAATATAAGAATGTAGTCAGGGACTGCCGAGATGCGACCAGGAAGGCTAAAGCCCACCTGGAGCTGAATCTAGCTAAGGAGATCAAGGATAATAAAAAAGGCTTTCTTAAGTACGTTAACAGCAAAAGGAAGGCTAGGGAGAATGTGGGCCCCATACTAAGTGAGGGGGCTGTTCTGGTAACGGGGGATGCTGAGAAGGCGGAAATGCTGAATGCCTCCTTTGCTTCTGTCTTTAGTGAAAGGGCTCTCCCCCAGGAATCCCAGACCCTGGAGGTTGATGAGAGAGTCTGGGGAATGGGAGATTTCCCTTTAGTCAGGGAAGAGGTGGTCCGTGAGTGCCTAGGAAATATGAAGGTCCATAAATCCATGGGACCTGATGGGGTGCACCCGCGGGTGCTGAGAGAGCTGGCGCAGGTCATTGCAGAGCCGCTCTCTGTAATCTTTCAGAGGTCTTGGAGAACTGGGGAGGTGCCTGAAGACTGGAGGATGGCCAATGTCACCCCGGTCTTCAAAAAGGGCATGAAGGATGACCCGGGTAATTATAGGCCAGTCAGCCTCACCTCTGTCCCAGGGAAGGTGATGGAACAGCTTGTGCTGGATGCCATCTCCAGACAAGTGGGAGAAAAAGAGGTTATCAGGAGTACTCAGCATGGGTTCACCAAGGGGAGGTCGTGCTCGACCAACCTGGTGGCCTTTGATGAAGATGTCACTTGCTGGGTGGACGGGGGGAGAGCGGTAGATGTAGTCTACCTTGATTTCAGTAAGGCTTTTGATACGGTCCCCCATGACATCCTTATAACAAAGCTGAGGAAGTATGGGATAGATGAGTGGACGGTGAAGTGGGTCGAGAACTGGCTGACTGGCAGAGTGCAGAGGGTTGTCGTTGGTGGTGCTGAGAGGGGATTTGATCCAGGTTTATAAATACCTGAAGTGTGGGGGCCATAGTGGTGAGACTGGTCTCATTTCAGGAGTGCGTGGGGACAGGACTAGGGGCAATGGGCTGAAACTTCAGCATAGGAAGTTCCGCACAAATGTGCGCAAGAACTTCTTTACAGTGAGGGTGACGGAGCACTGGAACAGGCTGCACAGGGAGGTGGTGGAGTCTCCTTCTCTGGAGATATTCAAGACCCGCCTGGACACTGAGCTGTGCAATGTGGTGTAGGGAGCCTGTTTGGCAGGGGGTTGGACTCGATGATCTCTAGAGGTCCCTTCCAACCCCTACAATTCTGTGATTCTGTGAACCCCAAATGGCTCTGCAGGTGGGAAGAGGGGGAAGGGCTCGAGGTACCACCCTGCAGAGCCAGGACATTCCTGCATAACAAGTATTGCACGGGTGGCTCAATTCTGATACTTGGCTGCCAAACAGGAGGTTTGATTCCCAGCAATGCACCACCAACTGTCTTGGAGTTATCTGTAGATCTGTCTGTGCCTGGCCCGGCAGCAGTTCCTGTGAGCAGCACGGAATGGGAGCAGTCAGACTTTAACTCCAAATGCAGTGCATGAAGGCGTGGTGTGGAATAACTGATAACAAAAATCATAAACCTGTGTCAGGAACTCTGGGGCTGCCTTGGCCCATCAGAGGGCTGTTCCCTGGGATCACTCTGGGCGTGTTCAGGGCTATTTGGGGTCATTTTATGGCATTTCAGTGCAATTTCAGAGCCATGTTGGGGCCATTTTGGAACTGACTCAGACCTGCTTGGGGGCGGTTCTTTGGGATCATTTCAGGATCAGTCTGGGCTTATTTTGATGCCATTTGGACCATTTTGATGTCATTCGTGTCTGTGTTCTGCCATTTGGGGTCACTTGTGGGTTATGTTGGGGTCAATTCAGTGCCATTCTGGGTTCACTTTGGGTTCTTTTGTTGATGAGTCAAGTTTGGGGCCACTCAGGGCTGTTTACATCTATTTCCTGCTACTTTAGAGCCATTTGTGTTAATCTTGTTCACTTTTTAATTCATTTGGGTCTGTTTTAGGCTGTTTGGGTCAATTTGGGGCCCATCAGGGCCATCAAGGTCTATTTTCATGTGTTTTTGGGGCTGTTTCAGGTCAGTTTGCAATAACTTTGAGCCCCCGTGAGTCCCTTTAGAGTTCCATTGGGGCAGTTTGGATCTATTTAGAGCCATTTCAGGGCCATTTGTGTCTGTTTTGGCTGTTTTGATTTTGGGGCTGATATGGGCAGTTTCAGCACATTTGGGACCAATTCAGTGGGTTTTGAGTCCTTTGGTGTCACTTCTGTGCATTTTGGGGCTCCGTGTCGCAGTTTTAGGGGCTATTTAGGGCTGTTTCAGTCAATTTCGGGATGATTTGGTGCAGTTTGTGTCTGTTTGGGCCATTCAAGTTTGGGTGACAAAAAGGCACTACTTTGCTCTTAACCCCTTGTAATAATTAATGTGACATTCAGCGTCTCCTCCCTCTTTCCCATCTGCTCTCCCAGCTCCCAGAACAGGACGGGCAGATCTCAGCTCCACCACCAAACACCTCCAACCACAACACCTCCACACCGCACCACCCACCACCTCCACACGGTGACAACAGGAGACCAACAACAGAATTCCCCACAGCCTGAAGCAATGCTGCATTTCTCATAAGAAATCCGACAGTTCAATCGGGGTAAGAGAACAGAGTCCGTGAAGGTCTGCTGGCACGATGCATCCCATCCCCGTCAGCCCGGGCAGCGCTGCTGGACAAACCTTCCACGTTGTGCCGGGTGTGGGAGCGGAGAGCGGAGAGGGAGAGAGGGGCTGCAGAGCGCGGAGTGCGGGGTGCTGACGGGATGGCGCAGCCCCCCACCAACCTGCGGCTGCGCAGCGCCACCCGCGGGCACCTCCAGGGCCGGGACCGCACGTGGCCGAGCTCCGCGCATCGTCCCAAAAGAGCTTTGGGCTGTTTTCTCCTCGTTGTGCGGCACTTTTCTGGCACTTCTTTACCGCCGTGCGGCCCTATGAGCGCCCTTCTGGGGGCTGTGCCCGGTTCGGGCCAGTTTGGGGTCATTTCGGGTCATTTCGGGGCCGTTTCGGCGGCCGCTGGGGGCCGCTGTGCGCTGCGCTGCGGTCGGTCGGTGCCGCTCGGGCCCGTTGCGGGCAGCCCCAGCAGTTCCGTGTCGTGTCCATTGGATGCCGCTAAGCAGAAGTTGGAGCTCCAAGCTTTGCTTGCACTCATTGTGTCCGTTCCGCTCCCGAATCTCCTTTGGAAAGGTTGTCTGTAGGATCATCTCCCAGCTCGGGGTCAGCAGAGCCCTTCTCTGCCCTCATCAGCCCGCCCTCTCTCGGCCATCCTCGCTGCCGTCTCTGCAGCCCGCAGCGCTCGGAACGGTCCGTCCCATTCGGGCCGAACGAATGAATGGGGAGTTCCAGAGGCGGAGTCTGAGCCCCCAGGCCGCGGGCCCTACGAGATGGCAGGGAAGACGACGAGCCGAGTCTATCGCGTGTAAGAAAGGCATCTTGGGCTCGAAAGCGAGTCGCTCCGCTCCCTTGAGCCGCGTACAGCCCCAGATAACGGCTCAGACACGGAGACCCCCACAGCCCTTCGTGGCGCGGTGCGAACGCGGAGCGCTGAAGGCCGGCGCTGTGTGCGGGGCAGTGGAGTCTCCAGCACCGGCTCAGTCGGTGTTTCTTGAGCCTCTTCTTCGCCCGCGGCTCCTTCCTCCAAGTCAGCGGCAGCGGAACGCGGCGCTGTGCGGAGATGCGCCCATAGGGGCGCCTCGAAAACCAGATCTGCCATTAACCAGCATTGCTCCTCCCGGGGGAGGTGCACCGTGCCCGGAGGTACTGCCATACCGGGACGATGCGCGGAGCGGAGGGAGCAAGCTCCGGGTCCAACTCCCGCACCCAAAAAATCCGTTTAATATAAAGTCCTCTCATCGAGGACGTATCAGATATTAAACTGATAAGAACAGATACTACACTTGATCTTAGCCAAAAGGCCGAGAAGCGATACCCAAGCCTGCTCCCGCACACGTACCAGTCCCGCGCGCGCTCCTTACACCTCACGGACGCGCACCCACCGCCCGCACCGACCCGTTCCTCACCGCCCCAGCCCCGTCCATCACCGCGCACCGCCGGTTCCGCTCCCGCTCTTTCTCCGTTGGCGGACCCGCTCGTCCCCGGTTCATGGTGGCGGAGCGCTCCCAACAGCCCCCGCGACTCACATTTGCATGTCCCCGCCCCTCACCGGCCGCTCTTCAATTTCGTCTATTCTGTAGAGGTTTTGTAGTGAGGGGAGGGGAAGTAGGAACAGGACGGTTGCTGGGAGGATCGTTCAAGTTAGTTCTACTTCTTGGGCGTCTACGGTGTTTGACGGTAGTTTTTGGGTGGGTATCACTGTTAGTAGGTAGAGCACTAGGCTGCAGATTGCGAGTGCTACTGTTAGAGCGTGATCATGGGAGGCGGGAGTGAAGCCCAGACATGACGGGGTCAAGAGCTTGTGGGTGAACATCAGGATCCAGTGAGGGGCATCTGGTGGTCGGGGTATTGTTAAACTGTTTAGATGGGGTGGAAGGCAGCCAATCGTTTGTTGGGGTGGAAGGCAGCCAATCATGTGTTGTGCCATTGTCGGAGTTATCCAATCATATTATGCCATGACTGCAGTTGTGGGGTATAAAAGGTTGTTTGTGCCGTAATGAAGTTGTACTGAGTTGATAACTCGCATTGAGTCATCTCTGAGTTCCACAGTCCCGCTCCTGCAGATGATCTTTGCGGTCTTTTCCAACCTGAGTAATTCTATGATTCTACGATTCTGTTAATGCAATTGGCCCAGACTTACCGCTCCTGAAGGGTGAGTGGGATTGGGGTTGGTCGGCTGCATTGTTGCCAGGTCAGCTCTCGGTGTCCTGTGCAATTCCTAAAGCGGTTTCTTGTGCTCGTACTGGTGGATGGTTGGGCTGGATGACCTTGGAGGTCTTTTCCAACCTTGTTCAGCCCGGAGGAGAGAAGGCTGTGGGGTGACCTCATTGCAGCCTGCCAGGACCTGAAGGGATCCTACAGACAGGAGGGGAGTCAGCTCTTGACAAGCGGAGACAATCACAGAACCATAGAATCACCAGGGTTGGAAAAGACCTAAAAGATCATCCAGTCCAACCGTTCTCCTATTACCAATAGCTCCCACTAACCCATGTCCCTCAACACAACATCCAGTTTTTTCATGAACACCCCCAGGGTCGGTGACTCCACCACCTCCCTGGGCAGTGCATTCTAGTGCCTGGCCACCCTTTCTGAGAAGTCCTATTTCCTAATATCCAGCCTGAATCTCCCCTGCCGCAGCTTGAAACCATTCCCTCTGGTCCTATCACTAATGACACAAGAGAAGAGGCCGACCCCAGCTCACTACAACCTCCCTTCAGGAAGTTATATTGAGCAATGTGGTCTTCCCTGAGCCTCCTCATCTCCAGGCTGAACATTCCCAGCTCCCGCAGCCTCTCCTCATATTGCCCCATTGTGCTCCAGACCCCTCACCAGCTTTGTTGCCTTCCTCTGAACACGTTCCAGACCCTCAATGTCTTTCTTGCAGGGAGGGGCCCAAAACTGGACACAGAACTCGAGGTGCAGCCTCACCAGTGCCGAGTACAGGGGGACAATCACCTCTCTGCTCCTGCTGGCAGTGCTGTTTCTGATGCAGGCCAGGATGCCGTTGGCCTTCTTGGCCACCCAGGCACACTGTGGGCTCATGTTCAGTCGAGCATCAATCAGTTCCCCCAGGTCCGTTTCCTCCACACAGTCCTCCAGCCACTCCACCCCAAGACTGTAGCATCGACCGGGGTTGTTGTAGCCAAAGTGCAGGACCCGGCATTTGCTCTTGTTGAACCTCATCCCATTGCCTTCAGCCCAGCTCTCCAGCCTGTCCAGATCCCTCTGTAGGGCCTCGCTACCCCCGGGCAGATCCACACTCCCAGCCAGTTTAGTGTCATCTGCGAACTTACTGAGAGCACACTCAATGCCCTCATCCAGGTCATCAATAAAGATGTTGAAGAGGACAGGCCCCAGCACCGACCCCTGGGGAACACCACTCGTGACCGGTCACCAGCTGGATCTGACTCCATTCACCACCACTCTCTGAGCCCGGCCCTCCATCCAGCTCCTCACCCAGCCCAGAGTGTCCCCGTCCCAGCCACGGGCTGCCAGCTTCTGCAGGAGAACAGCATGGGAGACAGTGTCGAAGGCTTTGCTGAAGTGCAGGTAGAGCACAGCAACTGCCTTTCCCTCATGCAGCAGACGGGTCAGTAGCTCATAGAGGAGATCGGGTTGGTCAAACAGGACCTGCCCTTCACGAACCCACGCTGATAAACGGCAGGACGAGGGGAAACGGTTTGAAGCCGGAGCCGAGCGGTGCCCCCAGCACAGCGCTGCGCTCCGCCAACGGCGCCCAATGGGAGCGACCCCAGCAGCCAGCGCCCAGCAGGACACAGCACTAGTGCCCATACAGCTCTGCCTTTAACCATCGCTGTTCCTCCCGGGGGAGGTGCACCGTGCCCGGAGGTACTGCCATACCGGGACGATGCGCGGAGCGGAGGGAGCAAGCTCCGGGTCCAACTCCCGCACCCAAAAATCCGTTTAATATAAAGTCCTCTCATCGAGGACGTATCAGATATTAAACTGATAAGAACAGATACTACACTTGATCTTAGCCAAAAGGCCGAGAAGCGATACCCGAACCCACGCCCGCACACCTACCACCGCCCCACGCGCCCCCGACACCTCACGGACGCGCACCCACCGCCCGCACCGACCCCTCCCCCGCCTCCCCAGCCCCGTCCATCACCGCGCACCGCCGGTTCCGCTCCCGCTCTTTCTCCGTTGGCGGCTCCGCCGGCCCCGGTTCATGGTGCCGGAGCGCTCCCAGCGGCCCCCGCGACTCACATTTGCATGTCCCCGCCCCCCCCGCAGCGCTGCCGCTCGGACGCGGGGCTCGCTGCGCTGGTGCTGCGGTCGGGGCGGTGCGGGCTGGTGCTGCGGGGCTGGGGGCGCTGATCTGAGGATGGGGCCCGTCTGAGCTCGGAGCGGCAGGAGACGACTTGGAGCCGGCCCGTAGCGCTGCTGAGCCGCACGTGGCGGCTCTACGCTGCGGGAAGCACGGCGAGCAGCGCTGCGACTTCGTGCTCGGCACTGAGCGCGTTCAGCCCCTGCCATGAAGAACCGCATAGGAACCGCTGTGAGCAGAACCAGCAGCGAGTCGTGGGATCAGAGAATCGTAGCAGCACGGAATCACTCGGGTTGGAAATGACCTTAAAGATCATCGAGTCCAACCACGACCCAGCCATCCGCCCCCAGCTGACAGCCCTCTGCTCACTCCTGGCCGCATCCGGACGGTTTCTAAACACCTCCAGGGCTGGTGACTCCAGCACCTCCCTGCGCAGCCCATTCCAGCACTTCACAGCCCGTCCTGTACACAAGTGTTTCCTGACATCCAACCCAAACCTGCCCTGCCACAACCTGAGGCCATTTCCCCTCGTGCTGTCAGCAGTGAGAAGAGCCCAGCCCCGCTCTGACAGCTTCCCTGCGTCCCCGGAATCACCATCAGGAGTTGCCCACTCTTCCAGAGACCACAAACTTTCCTTCTGTTCTTCGGTTCCAGCCGAAGGTCTCCGTTCAGCCAGCCCGGCCTCCCAGCCTGTGGGCACAACTTCATGCCCTGGGGACGCTCAGCTCCTGCGCCTTTAAAACAGCTTCCCTAAAGTATTCCCAGCCTTCCTGGGCTCACACGCTCCAAAGCTGCCTCCCAAGGGACCCTCTCAGCCCCGGTCCCGAAGAGGTTAAAGTCAAGTCTGCCCTGCAGAAGGCGGCCGTTCTGCTGCCCCTCCTCCGCGGTTCAACAAGGATGGAGCAGTGGAGCATCTCTGATCACTGCCCCGGGCGGCCTCCAACCTTCACACCCCACCGGACCTTCTCTGTTAGCGAACAGCAGGTGCAGGATTTGGCTTCCCCTCGTTCTTCCCGCTCCAGTCGTGTCAGGAAGTGATCCCCACCAGCTCCAGGAACCCCGGGACTGATCCCTACCTGCTGCATCATGAATCCAGCAGATGCCCGGGACATTGAAATCCCCCCTGAGAACAAGGGGGAGAGACCGTGAGTCCTCACCCAACTGTCTACAAGGTGTTTTGTCAGCTCTCCATCCTGGCTGTGTGGCCTGTAGCAGACTCCCATGATAATATCAGTCTTATTGGCCTTCTCTTTTATTCTGACCCATAAGCTCTCAACATTATCATCATTAATTTCCATGCATTCACATTCTTTCTTAACACAGAGAGCTACACCAGCACCCTTCCTGCCTTGCCTGTCTCTTTTGAAGGCCGGTCCCCATCCATCACAGCAGTGCAGCCGTGTGAGTCATCCCACCACGTTTCCATGATGGTGACCATATCGTGGCATTCCAGCTGCTCAGTGGCTTCCAGCTCCTCCTGTTTGCCACCCATCCATGCTGTGTGCATTGCTGTAAAGGCACCCGAGCCGGGCCTCCCTTGTCAAACAAGGTCAAAAACAAAGTCAAACAGAGGTCAAAAAACCCGAAGCCCTGCCGGGCACACCAGGCTCAGAGCCAGCGATGAATCCGGCCCATCACGTTTAGCCCCTCATCGTCCCCTGTAACCGGAGGGATAGAGAAGGACGCAACTTGTGCTCCCAAACCCTTCACCTGCCGCCCGGAGGCTCCGAATTCCTTTTTCAGTCTCTAGGGAAGTTCTTCCCATTTCATCGCTGCCAACAACAACAGGGGGCAGAAATCCGACGGGGGAAGAAGTTTCTTCCTGTCTTTACCCCAGGCCCCCAGGAGGCGGCAGACCTCCCCGCGCAGAGGGGCTGCTTTCCATGCCGGCCCTTCTGCTCCATTCAGCAGGACGATGACCCGTCGTTTTTTCTCTGCTGAGGAGCTTTTAGCGCTAAGTGAGCTCTGGTTGGATTCGGTAGCGCCACCGAGTGGGGAGAACCCGGGGAGAGCCCCCATCCCACCCCCATCCCAAAGGGACCGGGGCTGAGAGGGTCCCTTGGGAGGCAGCTTTGGAGCGTGTGAGCCCAGGAAGGCTGGGAATACTTTGGGGAAGCTGTTTTAAAGGCGCAGGAGCTGAGCGTCCCCAGGGCATGAAGTTGTGCCCACAGGCTGGGAGGCCGGGCTGGCTGAACTGAGACCTTCGGCTGGAACCGAAGAACAGAAGGAAAGTTTGTGGTCTCTGGAAGAGTGGGCAACTCCTGATGGTGATTCTGGGGTCGCAGGGAAGCTGTCAGAGCGGGGCTGGGCTCTTCTCACTGCTGACAGCACGAGGGGAAATGGCCTCAGGTTGTGGCAGGGCAGGTTTGGGTTGGATGTCAGGAAACACTTGTGTACAGGACGGGCTGTGAAGTGCTGGAATGGGCTGCGCAGGGAGGTGCTGGAGTCACCAGCCCTGGAGGTGTTTAGAAACCGTCCGGATGCGGCCACGAGTGAGCAGAGGGCTGTCAGCTGGGGGCGGATGGCTGGGTCGTGGTTGGACTCGATGATCTTTAAGGTCATTTCCAACCCGAGTGATTCCGTGCTGCTACGATTCTCTGATCCCACGACTCGCTGCTGGTTCTGCTCACAGCGGTTCCTACGCGGTTCTTCATGGCAGGGGCTGAACGCGCTCAGTGCCGAGCAAGAAGTCGCTGCGCTGCTCGCCGTGCTTCCCGCAGCGCAGAGCCGCCACGTGCGGCTCAGCAGCGCTACGGGCCGGCTCCAAGTCGTCTCCTGCTGCTCCGAGCTCAGACGGGCCCCATCCTCAGATCAGCGCCCCCAGCCCCGCAGCACCAGCCCGCACCGCCCCGACCGCAGCACCAGCGCAGCGAGCCCCGCGTCCGAGCGGCAGCACTGCGGGGGGGGCGGGGACATGCAAATCTTGGCCGCGGGGGCTGCTGAGAGCGCTCCGGCACCATGAACCGGGGCCGGCGGGGCCGCCAACGCGGAAGGAGCGGGAGCGGAGCGGGCGGTGCGCGGTGATGGACGGGGCTGGGGAGGCGGGGGAGGGGTCGGTGCGGGCGGTGGGTGCGCGTCCGTGAGGTGTCGGGGGCGCGCGTGGCGGTGGTAGGTGTGCGGGCGTGGGTTCGGGTATCGCTTCTCGGCCTTTTGGCTAAGATCAAGTGTAGTATCTGTTCTTATCAGTTTAATATCTGATACGTCCTCGATGAGAGGACTTTATATTAAACGGATTTTTGGGTGCGGGAGTTGGACCCGGAGCTTGCTCCCTCCGCTCCGCGCATCGTCCCGGTATGGCAGTACCTCCGGGCACGGTGCACCTCCCCCGGGAGGAATCATGTTGGTTAAAGATAGAGCTCTATGGGCTGCTGGGCGCTGTGTCCCGCAGGGGGCGCTCTTGCGCCGCTGGAACCGCGGCCGTGATGTTGAATCCGGCCCCTCGCGGAGTCCGGGCTGTTTTGCGGAGCCCAAATGAGGCTGTTCAAGGAACCGTCGGAGCCTCCTGGGAAGCGCTTGGAGTCAATGGGGCGGAAGGAGCCGGGGCTGCTCGCTAAGGAGCCGGTCTGAGCGCTGCGTCCCTCAGAGTAAGGAGCAGGAAGGAGGGGGGGGCAGGAAGCAGCACGGCTTAGCGAGGATCTGCTGGGCAAAGGGAGGGGAAAGAAGGGGAAGAAGCGGCGAAGTGGGAGCAGGGACGTGTCACCTGCAGTGAGTACAGGGCTGCTGTCTGCACTTGCAGGGATGGGAGCAGGAAAGTGAAGGCACAGATGGAACTGGATGGAAAGGGATGTTAAAAACAAGAAGGGATGGCACACGTACATAGGCCAGGAGAGACAGGCCAAGGAGAGCGAACCTCCTTTGCTCAATGGGAAAGGAGAACTGGGTGCAGCAAACGTGGAGGAGGCTGGGGTACCCGGTGTGTTCTTTGCCTCAGGCTTCACTGGCAGCCTGTTCATCTCTGAACATCACAGTCCTGAACCTGAAGCTCCTGGTGGATCTGGAGAAGCAAACTGCCCCCGGCTGTAAGGGCAGAGCAAATCGGAGACCGACTATGAGACTGAATGTGTGCAGGACATGGGGGCTGATGGAACCCAGCCCAGGGCTAGAACGGAGCTGCCTGATGTGGCTGTCAGGCAAAGTCCCTGGGGGCCGGGAGAAGGGAAACATCACAGGGAGGAAGGGGGAACTGGAACTACAAGTTAGTGAGCTTCAACACTGCGCATGGGGAGATCCCGGAGCTGATCCTCCTGGAAGGGACTGTCCTGGAAGGGATGATCCTGGAAGGGACGCTCCTGGAAGGGATGCTGCTGGAGGGGATGCTGCTGGAGGGGATGCTGCTGGAGGGGATGCTGCTGGAGGGGATGCTGCTGGAAGGGATGCTGCTGGAGTGGATGCTCAGGCACATGAGGGATGAGTGTGTGATCTGAGACAGCCAGCACGGCTTCACCAAGAGGAGGGGAGTCTGACCCATCTGGTGGCTCCTGTGTTGGAGTGACAGCATTGGAGGACAACGGGAACCAACTGATGTCATCCACCTGGACATCTGCAAGGCCTCTGACCTGGTCCCCCACCACGTCCTTATTGCTAAATTACAGGTATGTGGGTTTGAAGGATGCACTGATTGGTGGACGAGGAATTGGACGGAAGGCTGCAGCAGAGGGTTGTGGTCTGCGGCTCCGTGTGGAGGGCAGGAATGAACGTCCATCCTGGGGCCGGTGCTCTGAACATCTTTATCACCGACACAGATGGGGACTGAGTGCACCCACAGCAGTTTGCTATGACACCGAGCTGAGCGGTGCGGCTGATAGAGCAGAACGGAGGGGTGCCATCCAGAGGGAACTCAATAAACTCAAAGGTAAACTGGGGCTGTATTCCCATAAAGTCTCTTCATTTCTTTGCTGATGTGTCTCAATGATTCCAAAACAGAGCGATGCACACAAAAGCAAAACCCAGCAGCTGTAATGTGGGGCTTGTGTTCATGCCACTGTAAGCCGGCTTTCACCATGTTTGCAGAGGCCACACCAAGCTGTGAGATGTGGGACATAGTGGGGCATGGTGGGAAGGGTTGGAGTTGGACTAAATGATCTCAGGCATCTTTTCCAACCTCCACGAGTCTGTGACTCTATGATTATTAATTGTCCCTGGCAATAAATGGACCCCATTAACTGCCATTGTGCTGCTTGTTAGTGCTAACAGGGAGCATGAGGAAATGGGGGTATCACAGGAGGCCCAAAGGGTCCAAGAAGATGCCAGCTCAAGATAATGCCTGTCCCTTCAAGGTGGCCGCCCCCGTGTTGAGCGCTGTGATGGCACTCCACGATGGCCCCAAACAGACACCTCTGAGCTGTGACCAGGGCAGTGTCAGTGGATTTATTGGGGGATCCAAAGTGCCCCAAAAATGCTGAAGTGACCCCAAATCTACCTGATAGCTCCTAGAGTGTCCCCTATGGATCCCAGTGTCCCTGAGGGTGTTCCCATGGGCCTCCATGTCACCACAGATTGCCCCAAACGCCCCATATTGACTTCAGCGTCTCCTACAAGCCCCCTTAAACTTCTCTGTAGACCACAATATCCCCCACAAATGCCATAAACACCCCCTACAGCCCTCAGTATTCCTTACAGAGCACCCCAGATGTCCCCATACGCTTCCGTAAGCCTTGGTATTCCCTGCTGATCCCCCTAGAAACACAATGGGGACATCCAAGGAGACACTGGGGCCTACAAAAACCTCCATGGCACACCCAGAAGTTTTCTGCAGGTCCCAGCTCCCCTCAAATGGCCCCAAGTGCCTCTTGTGGACCTGATGTCCCCTATAGGTCCCCTCATCCTCCAAGACTAAACCTCAGTGTCCCATCAGTGTCCCCAGAGCTCCCCTACAGACACGGTGTCTCTCACAGACCACCCCCAGGTGCCACGCGGTGATGCCATCCCCACACTCTCCGGGGTCTGCTACAGGCGGGATGGGGTCCCCCCGGCCACCACCATGGTCTCTCCCACCACGTAGGAAGCAGCAGGGGAGCAGAGGAACGACACCACCTCGGCCACATCCGACGGCGTTCCCAGCCTGGGGACAGGGAAGGACACTGCGGGGTCACCCCTTGTCACCGCCACCACCCACAGCCCCTCTTCCCCAGGCTGAGGCCCTCGGGGCCGTTCCCCACCTGTCGATCCCCATGGAGGACATCAGCTGTTCCTTGGTGGCCTCGTTCTCCCACAGCTGCAAGAGAGGGATGTCACAGCCCCCTCCCATCACAGACCCCTCCCCCCTCCGGCTCCTCCCACCCAACCCATCTTCCCATTGGTTACCAGGTCACCCGCCTCCCAGAGGCTCCACCCACCCCACAACCACACCCAAACGAGGCCCCACCCCCATCCTCACCCCACATACAAGACACTGCTTCATGCCCTGCCCAACCCCCACCCCACATACAAGACACTGCTTCATGCCCTGCCCCACTCAGACCCCTGGGAGGACAGCTGGGTAAGATGACCCTGCAGGTCTTTTCCACCCTTGTGATTCTACCATGCTATGACCCCTCAGGCACAGCTCTGCCCTTCTGCATTCCCCACCACCACCCGACTCCACCCCCCACATCCCCCCCTGCCCTCACAGCGGCACTGAAGCGGGTCTGGATGAGGCCGGGGGCGACGGCGTTGATGCGCACTCCGCGGGCGCGCAGCTCCGGGGCCAACACCTTCACCAGCCCCAGCAGGGCTGTTTTGCTGACGCTGTACGGACCCAGAGCCTGCAAAGCAAGGGCTGGTTGTGCTGCGTCCGTCTGTCCCTCCACCCGTCCCACCATGTCTGTCCCCACCATACGTCCATCCATCCCATTAGCGGCTGCACACTGCACGTCCCAGCAGCCATTCCTCCACCTCACCCTTCTTCCATCCACCACCCCCCATTCCTCCACCCCACTGTCCGGCCACCACAACCATCTCCCCACCAGACCCACCCTCACCATCTCCCTCCCCCCTCCCCATCCCAGCAGTCCTCTCCCACCCCCATCGCTCCCCACTCACCGGGAAGGGCATAAACCCAGCCACCGATGTCACCAGCACCACGGCTCCTCCACTGCAGGAAGGAAAGGGGTGGACCGCTGTCAGATGGACCCGCCCCCAAGAAACCCCTCTCTCCATTAAGCCCCTCCTCCCCAACACAGCCCACCCCCTTCTCACCCTCTCTTCTCCATGTGGGGCACCACCAGCTTCACCAGCATGGCTGCTGCCGTCACGTTCACCTGGAAGATCTGGAGAGGGCAGAGCCACCAGAGTGGGGTTGTGGTCAGTGGGTTGTGTCAGTGGGTTGTGTCAGTGGGTTGTGGTCAGTGGGTTGTGGTCAGTGGATTGTGTCAGTGGGGCAGTCCAGTCAGTGTGGACACTGGTCAGTGGGGCAGGGCGTGGGGGGGGTTGGGGGTCACCTTCTCCCAGGCCGCCTCCTCGACCTCCAGTGTGCTGCCCATGACCGGGTTGACGGCGGCGTTGGAGACGAGGATGTCAATGGCACCATAGGTGTCCAATGCCTGTGGGAGGATCCACCCCAAAAGTGATGGACCCCACAGACCAATGGGATGCCCTCAGAACCCCACGGGATACTCACAGTGCCTCAAGGTTCAGTGGAGCCTCCACAGACCAATGGGACCCCCCACATAACAGTGGGATTCCAACTCCATGGGGCTGCTCACAGACCCACAGCCCCCGCCATACAGCCCCATGAACGATAAGATCCCCCCAATACCCCACAATGTGATGGTACCCCAGCAGTTCCCCATAGAACAGTGGAACTTCCGCGGTGCTCTATAACCCCATGAGACCTCCCTGACCACAGAGCTCTATGACTCCACAGGACCCCATAGCCCCAGTGCACCCCACAGCCCCACAGTCACCCACTGCCCCCAATAACCCCATTATCTCCATAGCCCCACCGACCCTGCATAACCCCACAGGCTCCCATAGACCCAGTGCCCTCCACAATCCTCCTTCTCCCCGTTGCACCGTATCTCCCTGTAGCTCCCCCCAGCTCCGCTGCCCCACATCCCCCCACACCCCCCACGTCCCCTCACCGTCTGCACCAGGCGCTGCCGGTCCTGGGGCTGCCCCACGTGGCACACCACCCCGCTGACCTCCAGGCCCTGAGCCCGCAGCTTCTGCACGGCCGCGTCCACGTTGTGCTGCCGCCGGGAGCTCAGCAGCACCCGGGCGCCCGCCGCCCCCAAACTCTGCGCCACCGCCAGCCCGATCCTGCGCACAGGGAGGGGACGGGGGCACCGTGGGGAAAGGGGGCCCTGGGGGGGCACGGGAGGGTCGTGGGGACACGGCGGGTCTATGGAAACATGGGGATGGTTGGGATGATGGGGGGTCACTGGAAATGTCTACAGGGTCAAAAGGGTTTTGGGGGGGTGGGGGGGCGGGAGGACTCGGGGATTGTGAGTTGACGGAGACTATGGGGAGGTTTATAGGGCGACTTGTAGGGGGTCTTTGGTGCGATAAAGGGGACGTTTGGGGCTGAGGGGACACGGGGACGCTGTGGGACGATGAAGAGGCTATGGAGTTCCTATGGGTACACAGGGCGTTATGGGGGCACGTGGGGGCCAAAGGGGACATAGAGGCTACGGGTCACCGGTCAGGCAAAGGGGAGATGGGAGCCACGGGGGGGGCGGGGAGCGGAAGAGCCGGGGGGTCACGGCGCGCGGTGGGTCACTCACCCGTCGGTGGCGGCGGTCACCAGAGCCACCTTCCCTTCCAGGCTCCTCCCGGGATTCGGGGCAGCCCCCCCGGACAAAGCCCGCAGCCCCGCGCGCCCCACAGCGCCCCACATCGCCCCGCACCGCCCCGCGGCCTTTGCCCCACGGGGGGAGGGGCCGGAAGGAGGGACCGGGAGCGCTGGGGGGGTCGGGAGGGCCGACGGGGGGGGCGGCAGGGGGGAGGGGCGGCAGGGAAGAGGGAGGGGGATCGGGGGGACTGGGGGGAACTGGGAGGTACTGGGAGCTATGGGGGCCAGCAGGGGAATAGGGGGGCTGAGGTCGTACAAGGAGGTGTTGGGACAGCGGGCACCGGGGGAACGGGCGGCACTGGGGGGATTTGGGGAGGGGCACGGGGGGGGTTTGGGGAGGGGCGCCGAGGGTTACTGGGGATCGCCGGAGCGCACCGGGAACAGCCGGGCTGCACTCGGGATCCTTCGGACGTTTCCGGCTCCGCTCGGGAACTTCCGGCCTCGATCGGCTCGGCTCGGGTCCTCTCGGCCGCGGCATGGCCCCGCCGGCGGGGGACGTGTCCCGGGAGCTGCAAGGTACCGGCGCCCGGCGCCGCCATCACCCCAGATCCCTCCACTTCACCCCAAATCCCACCCGCGTCCCCCCATTTCGCCGCCAGCCCTCTCAAAATCCTCCAATTTCCCGCGGAATCCCCTCAATTTTCCATTCAATCCCCCCATTTTCCTCCAAATCCCACCCAGTTCCCCTCGGTTCACCTCACATCTCCCCATTGACTCTCAAATCCCGACTAAATGCTTCTATTTCCCCCCAGATCCGTGCTCAATTTCCCTCTATTTCCGCTCAAATCCGACCCGAATCCCCTCATTTTCCCCCAATTTTCTCAATTTCTCCTAATTTCCCCCCATATCTCCCTCCATGGGGTCCCCCATGCTCTCCTGTGGGCTCGGAGGCCCCCATATCTCACCCCATATCCTTCCACATCCCCCATCCAATCGCCTCCTATCTCCCCAGATCTCCTCAGTGCCAATTAGTCCATCACCCCATAGCGATCCATTTTCTTTCTATGGAGCCACCATATTCCATCCATAACCCTCCTATCACTCTCTGGACCCCCATAATCCCCAGATCTCTTCCACTGACCTTCCCCATCACCTCAACACTCCTCGCACTCCCCACATTCCCCGCAGATCCCCTCCACGGCCATCCCATAACCTGGCCCCAATTACCCTGTAACATCCCCCCATAATCCCATAAGGCACCCGCAACCCTTCCGTTGGCCCCTAATGTACAATATCACCCCCATAAGCTCCCTAGCCCCATAAACCCCCTCAGATCCCTTCTATGCTTCCCCACGTCCCGCCATAACCCCCCAGACCCCATAACCCCCCAGGTTCCCCCATAACCCCCCTAGAGCTCCCCAGCCCCCCCCCCTTTTCCCCCCGTGCCCCCAAAGCACCGCCTACGGCACGAGGTCGGGCGCTGTCCGTGGTGCTGAAACCTGCGCCGAACGGCCATGGGAGCGGGGAGGGGGATAGCACTGGGGGGTATTTGGGGGGAGGTTACCGGGGTGAATCCTTCCCCTCGTAACCCCCAACCCCATTCAGAAAGCATCCGCCGGGCCCTGGGGCGGCCCCGCATCCACCTGCTGCTGCGTGCCCGCCTGGAGACCAAACCCCGTCGGCTGGAGGAGAGGATCCTGGTGGGAGCTGGGAGGGATGAGAGGAATGGGAGGGGGGTCGGGGCACTGGGAGGGGGGACTGAGGGCACTGAGAGGGACCTAGGGGTTACTGGAAGCACTGGCAATACTGAGAGCAGGCTCAGGGTTACTGGGAGTAGAAATGGAGACACTGAAAGGGGGTCTGTGACATTCGCTTTTCAAGACCTAAGAGTTACTGGGAGCACTGGGAGGGGGTCAGGGGCTACTGGGAGATACTGGGACTGAAAACAGGGACACTGAAATGCACATGGGGGCACTGGGAGGTACTGGGAAGAAGAACAGGGACACTTGAAGGGGAAATGGGCTCTGGGAGGGAGCCTGATGGCACTGAAAAGGGAAAGGATCCAAATGGGGGGCTCAGGGAGATCACTGGGAGAACCAGGGGGCACTGGGAAGGGTCTGAGCTCTTACTGGAGGCACTGCGAGCACTGGGTGCCTGCCTCTGTCCCCCAGGCCCTCACTGCCTGGCGTCTGCACCTCTTTGGCCCCACGACGCCGGCCAAGGTGAGCCCTTGCATGTGAATCTGCATAAGTGAATGTGTTTGATTTTCACAAGGATTGGCACTGGGATTTGCACAATCATTTGAATAGGGACATTCAGAGGGATCTGAATGAGTCCATCCCCCAGCACAATCCATTGCATGAGAAACCACGTGAGGATTTGCATGAGCCTGTTCCCTAGCACAAGCATTTGTGTGAGCATTTGCACAAGGGTTCACAGGAGGAACTGTTTGCACAAGTCTGACTTTTGCACAAACATTCACATGAAGCAAATTTGCACGATAATTTGCACAAGGATTTGCACAAATACATGCACATGGAGTCCATCCTCTTGCACAAAGTTCTTCATACTGCTGAGCCCGTTCGTACCTGTTTGCACAAAGATTTCCATGAGGATTTGCATGCCCATCTGCATATCCATGTGCACAAAGATTCCTATTTGTTGCCAGGCTGAAGGTTCCCTGAGTGTGCTGGAGATTCGCTGCATCAGCGCCACCAGCCCCACCCAGGTACCCACCAGCTCCCAGTGCAGACCAGTATGGGCCAATGTGGACTGGGGACCCTCAACGACTTGCCCAGAGTGCATCATGCTTCCCAGTGTGCCCCAGTGCCCTTCCAGTGACTGCCAGTACCCCCCTAATGGTCCCCTTCAGTCATTCCTTTAACTTATAATGCTTCCCAGTATGGACCAATATGGACCAGTTTGGACCAGTGGTCCCCCACTGCCTGCTCAGTTTCCATCCAGTGACTCCCAGTGCCTCTCAGGTCCTTACAGTATATCCCATTGACTCCCATTATGGACCAGTATGAACCAGTCAGATTCCACTACCTTCCCAGTGCCCCCCCAGCACCTCTCAGTGACCTCCCAGTACGTCCCAGTGCCTCCCGGTCCCTCTTAGGACACATCCTGTTCTACCTCCATCCTCCCAGTCTCCCGGTGTTATCTTTTCTTCCAAGACACCCCAGTATCTTTCCACTACATTCCAGAACTTCCCTGTACTCCTCCAGTCTCTTCTAGAGCCCTCCTACCCCCTCCCAGCACCCTCCCAGTACTTCCCAGTGCCTTCCAGTATGTACAAGTCCCTCTCCAGTCCCATCCATCTCCATTAGAGAGCCCCAGTTACCCCCAGGCCTCTACCAGCCCCCCCCCCCAATGCCTCCCAGTGCCTTCCAGTACCCCCAGTTCCTAGGTGCGCCTGGACACGGAGCGGGGTCCCCTGGCTCTGGCCCTTGCCACCCCTGCTGCTGCCGCCTGCCTGGCCCGGGAGCTGGGAGCTGCCCTGGGGCGGGCCCTGCCCTGCGCCCCCCCCGTGTGAGCCATACTGGGATATGCTGGGAGAGGGTTGGGGTAGGTGGGGGGGGGGGGGGCAGGGAGGGGAGCGGGAGGCATTAGGAGACGGCAGGACGGGGAGGGAAAGGAGCTGGGATATACTGGGAGCAGCCTGCGGGAGGATGAGATGGCACTGGGTTATACTGGGATGGACTGGCAGGGGTCGGGGGGGATTGGGGTGTGCAGGGAGGGCGCTGGGGTGGCTGGTCGCGGGGAGTGCCGGGTGTACAGCAATGAGCTGAGGTGGGAATGGACGCACTGGGTCACATCGGGGGCTGCGGGGCGGGGGGTCTCACGCTTGTCCCCACTCGCAGCTGGACCCTCCCCCCGGCCCCGCCCCTCGACACCTCCCCCACGTCCGAGAGCTCCGCCTCCAGCGGCCCCAGCGTCTGCGGTGAGGGGCGTGGCCTCGAAGGGGGCGTGGCTACGGGAGGGGCGTGGCCTCGTCATGGGAGGGATTATCTGGGGTGGGCGTGGCCTGGGGTGGGCGTGGCCTCGGAGGCTGTACTGTAAGAGGGAAGGGGCGGGGCCAGGAGGCGGGGCTTGTCGCCGGGGGCGTGGTCTGGGGAGGGGGCGTGGACAAAATCGGCCACGCCTTCTCCCCCCCGACCCCCACAGGGGGCTTCTCGGACACTTACGCGGCGCTGTGTGACTACAACGGGCTGAGCTGCCGGGAGGAGGTGCAGTGGGTGCGTGGCAGGAATTGAGGGCGTTGGGGGGGGCTTTAAGGGGTTCTCTGGGGGGCTTTAGGAGGTTTATGGGGGCCCTAGAGGCCTTCGAGGGAACAAATGAGGGCAGTATTTCAGAGGGTGTGGTGGGGTGCTTTGCCTGGGTGGACGGGGTTTATGAGAAGCTTTCTGGGGGGGTTTCTATGGCGTTCCTAAGGGGCCTTGAGGGGTCTATGGGGAAATCTTTGGGGGGTCTTGGTGGTCATTGGGGGTCTAAGTGATCTCTGTTGTCCTGAGGGATCTATGGGGATAAATGTGGGAGATTCAGAGGTGTTTGGGATGCAAAGGGAGAATGGGGCTTTAGGGGGGCGGGTCTATGGTAGTTTGTGGGTTTAGAACCAAGGACAGCGCCGACAGGGGTCTTGGGACTCTACGGGGGCTACTGGGGAGTCCTTGGGATCCTTCCAGGGACCCTTAGGGGGTCCCTGGGAGGCTATAGTGGGTTTATGGGGTCCTGTGGGCCAGTGGTGGGTCTATGGGGTCTATGGATTTCTCTGGGGGTGTCTTTGGGGTCTATGGGGGTTTTGGGGTCCCCCCAGGATGTGGACACGCTGTACCATGCGGGGGAGCGGCGATGCTTCGATCTGCGGGACTTCAGCCACTTGGAGAGCCGGTGATGGTGGCACTGGGAGTACTGGGAGGGACTGGGTGTTACTGGGAGCACTGGGAAGAGGCTCGGGGCTATTGGGAGGCACTGGAAGGGGAAAGGAGGTCACTGGAAGGGGTTTGGGAACAGTGGGAGGCACTGGGAGGGAGAATAGGAGTACTGGGAGGGGGTCTGGAGCACATGGGGGCACTGGAAGGGCAATGGGGAGCTACTGGAAGTACACTGACGCTTACTGGGAGCGCTGGGAGGTGGCTCAGGGTTACTGAGAGGCACTGGGGAATTGTGTGTGCTTACTGTGGCACTGCTGCAGGGAGCTGGCGCTCGCAGTGGCAGCACTGGGCTACAACCGCTGGTTCCGGGGGCTGTGCTGCCGTGACCTACGCCTGGTGTGTACCCCAAACCCAGCACCTCCCCACAGCCTCCACTTTGGGATCCCCTCCCAAACCCCCACTGTGGGAGCCTCCCAGTCATATTCCCCCAGTACTCAAATTTGTGGGAACCCACTGTCCCTTTGCACACGCTTTGGGGTGATCTGTTTACCTTCTTGCCACATTTTTGAACTCCCTCCATCTTCAGGGTCCCCCAACACCTCACTTCCATCTCAGAATCAATGTCGGGGTTTCCACAGCCTCCTCCATCCTGTCTTGAGGTCCCACAAGTTTCAGGGCCCCCGCAGTTTGGGGACTCCCCGTATCCTTCTGCACTGCTTTAGGAGTCCCTCACTCCCTTAACCCTCCATACTCCTGGTTTTGGGTCCCCACCCCTGCCCCGTTCTCGAGGTGCTCCCCATTTTGGGGTTCTGCCTCCAATGTTTGTGTCTCCCACGTTGTGGTGCAGAGCAGTGAGGTGCAGGCACAGGTGCTGCATGCTGTGCGTCGCTCACCCGCGCTGGAGGAACTGATCCTGGACAACGTGGGGTTAAACGCGTACGTTTGGGGTCGATCCCTTTGGGGCTGGGGCTGTGCACCCTGAGTGGGATCTGGGGGGATCCTGGGGGATGGAGATGTTAGAATGGTTCTGGAGGAGTTTGGGGCAGGATTTTAGATGTCTTGGCAGGATTTAGGGGGACCATCCTGGAAGGATTTGGGGGAATATGGGGGATTTTTGGAGGTTTGGGAGTTTTGGAGGAGTGGATTTTTGGGACACTGTTGTGGGCGTTGGGGGGATCGTGGTCGATATTGGGGGGTTGGGGAGATTTGGGGCCATTTTGTTTGGTTTGGTTTTGGGGGTGTGGGGAGGATTTGGAGGAATTTTGTCTTTTTAGGGGGGAAATGTTAACGGCGTCGGGGTATTTCCAGGGTGATGTTGGTACAGTTGGGAGGGAGATGTGGATATTTTGGTTCAGTTGGAAGGACTGTTACGGGTTTGGGTGTCTGGAGCATTTGGGAGGTTTGGGGTGATGGTGGTGGGGATTTGTGGAGATCTGGGGGATTCTGAGGGGGGAGTTGGGGGGTTGAGGATATTTTAGGATTTTAGATGATTTTAGAGGACTTCAGAATACTTCAAATCAAACTGGGAAGTATGTCCTAAGGCAGGAGGGGGTGAGGGATAGGGGGTGGGTTTAGGTAGCAATTTGAGAGGTTTGGGGGCATTTTTGAAGGTTTTGGGGGAATTTTAGGGGCCACAAATTTGTTGGCACACCCGAAACGTGGGAGGGGAAAGATTTGTGGCTTTTGGGGTGGATTTGGGGATTTGGAGGGGCTATTGGGGGATGCTATATAGGTTTAAAGGGACATGGTTGTGGGTGCACCCTGAGTATGGAGGGACAAGATCTAAGTGGAATTTGAGAGGTTCGGGGAAAATCTTGACGGGGTTCAGGGGAATCCTGTGGGGTGCTGGGATGCTTCAGAGGGGTACGAAGTTGGAGATGTCCCCTTTAGTTGGGGGGAGTTGAGATTATGCGGGATCGGATTTAAGGCGTTTGGATATCTTTTGGGTTGGGGTGCGTGAGGAGCACTTGGGGAAGCCCTTGGGGGAATTCAGTCTGCATTTTGTGTTTTGAGTGAGATCCTGGTGGGTTTGGGGGGATTTATGGTGAGATTTGGGGGCTTGGGGTGGTTCAGTTTGAGGTGCCCAAATTTGGCATTCCCTCCCAAGGGACTTTGCCTCCCGCTTGGCAGCGGCGCTGGCGGCGCACCCAGACCCACCGCTGCGATGCCTGGAGCTGCCCCGTGGACCCCTGGGGGACAAAGGTGATATAACCCTACCCCTACCCCTACCCCTAACCCTAACCCTAACCCTAACCCTAACCCTAACCCTTATCTCCACTGCTCCCCAGAATTCCTACTGCGCCTCAGAGCCCCGCATGGCACCCCAAACCCACTTATAGGAACTCACAAATCTCTCTAGAACGCGCCAATTCTCCCATTAGACCTCAAATCCTTTTCTTGCACCCCAGCAATTCTTCCTCCAAATCCCACCCAAAATGCCCCTTTGCACCCCCAATTGTCCCCCAGATCCCATTACTGTAATCCAGAAATCCCCCTAGAATCTCATACTCTCTCCTACTCTGAAACATCCACTGCCCCCCACAAATCCCCCCAGTTGCCCCCAAGCCCCCTGACTCCCTGATTCCCTCCACCCCCACCAGACTTATTTGGTGTTCCCCAAACTTTTGGGGTCTGCCCTTATTTTGCACTCCCTCAATTTCGGAGTCATTTCCCAGGCTTGGCAGCACTGAGTCAGCGCTTCCTGGGGCTGCCAGGGGGACTGCGACGGCTGCGCTTGCCCCACTGCAGCCTGGGGGCACGAGGTGGGTCTGGGGGCACTGTGTGGTGTTGTGGGGCAGGGTGTGATGGGTATGCGGTACTGGAGGGAATATGAGGGAGGGGAAAGGATATTAAGGGGCATTTGGTGTTCTATAGGGTTTTGGGGTGCCCTGCAGTGTGATGGGGACCTATCGGGCTATTGGGTGCCCACAAGAAAATTGGAGTGTCTTCTAGGTTACGGTATGCCCCATAAGGTTTTGGGGTGCCCATGGGGTTAAGGAGACCTACTGAGTAATGTGGAGCCCCATGGGGATACTGGAGTGCACATGGAGGTGTTGGGGTGTCCACTGAGGTTATGGCAAGCTCTGTTGGGTTGGTGGGAGGGGAAGATTGTGTTAGTGGGCTGCTTTTGCTGCAGCATGGAGCACTCTAAATGTGGACAGATTATTGGTGTGAAAACTATTTTTTTGGTACCAACATACTTTGGGGAGGTATATATGGGGGTTGTGAGGTGCCAGTGAATGTACTGGTGTTCCTGTTGGGTTCTGGGGAGTCCCCTGGAGTTATTGGGCTGTGCATGGAAATAGTGGAATGCTTATGTGTGCTGTGGTTCTCTGTGCCTCCATGGGTTCCTATGGGTCTCCTCCATGGGAACTGCACCCCACACTTGCCCTACAGGATTGGCAGCGCTGGGCCGGGCGCTGGGCGCAAACCCTGCTTTCCGCAGTGCCCTACAACTGCTGGACCTGGGCCACAATCCTGGGCTGCTGGGCAGCCCCCACGGCGCTGTAGGATGGGAATGGGGTGCTATGGGGCAGGGATGGGGCACTATGAGGCGGTGGGGCAGTGGAGGTCAATGAGGGGTACTGGGGTTTGGATATATATTATGGGGCTGGAGTGGTGCTATGGAGTTGGGTAGGCTGTATGGCGTTGGAGGGGATGCTATGGGCTGGAGAAGGGGTTGTGGGGCTGGAGAAGTTGCTGTGGGGTTGGAGAGGGGGTGTGGGGCAGGGTACAGTGGGATGCAATAGGGCTGGATGGGCTGGATGGTGCTGGATGGGGTGGGTGGTACTATGGGACTGGGTGGTATACTATGGAGCAGCCGTGGGGTCAGGCTCTACTCCACACCTCCAGGACCTCTTTGCCTTCCTGGCTCAACCCAACGCCCTCCTGCACCTTGACCTGGCTTCCACTGACTGCGCCCTTGATGTGGTGAGGGGCTGTGGGGTCGCCATGGGGCTGCCATGGGGCAGTCGTGGGGCTGATGCCCCCCTTGTGCCTCCCAGCTCTTCGGGGCGCTGCTGCACGGCTGTTGCTCACGGCTCAGCTACCTCAACGTGGCCGGGAACAGCTTCTGCCACCGGTCAGCTCCTGCCCCACATGTCGATGGTGGCTGTGGGGCAGGGGGCAGGTGGGGCCTGGGGAGGTGGCTGGGAGCCCATTGAGAGTTGGAGTACCCTACCGGCCAGTCACGAAGGCAGAGAGGTTGTCTGGAATATCATTGGGTGGATGGCCATCCCACTGTGTGGTAGAGCATCCTGATGGGTGGTAGAGAACCCCTCTGAGCACTGGAGTGCACTATTGGCCAATCAATAAATGCCACTGGGTGGTTGAGCACCCTGGTGAATAGTGGAAGGAGCCCTCTGGGCATTGGAGCACCCAACTGGCCAATCTCTTGGGTGATCTGGAACACCACTGGGTGGTTGAACATCCTGTTCTGTGGTCAGGAACCTCATTGGGTGGTCAGGAACCCCATTGGGTGGTCGGGTAGTGTGTTGGGTGGTCAAAATTCTGTTGGATGTCCAAGGGTTTCATTGGGTTTTGACCCAACTGGTTGGTCTGGGGAGTGCCTGATTGGCCCCAGATGGGTCGGGCTGATGGAGCTCTGCTTCCGCCTCCCCTCAGGAAGACCCGCGAGGTCCCACCCAGCCTGCAGCAGTTCTTCTGCAGCACCTTTGCCCTGTCCCACATCAGCCTGGCCGGCGTGCGGCTGCCCCCTGAAGCTCTCAGGTGAGCATCATCCCCTGGGCTGGTCCGCTGCCTTCTGGGGAGATGGGGTGGTGGGCGCACCGCGACCTGCCCTCCCCAGGTCTCTCCTGCAGGGATTGGCCGCCAACACCCGCCTGAGCGACCTCCACCTGGACCTGAGTGGCTGTGAGGTGGGATGGGGGACACGGCCAAGGAGGGAGGGTCCTTGTGGGCACTCCACCTCTCACGTCATTTTCTGTCTGTCCCATTCTTGGTGCTGCCTCACAGCTCCGCTCACCGGGGGCTCGTGTGTTGGAGGAGCTGCTGGGGGGCATCAGTGCTGTGGGCAGCCTGGACCTCTCAGATAATGGTGAGAAGAGGGAGAAACCCCATCCTGGGAGCTGGCCTGGAACCCTGCCGCTATCTCCAGTTTCTCCCCACGTTTCTCTCAGGCTTTGATGCCGATTTGCTGACGCTCGTACCAGCCCTGGGGAGGAACAAGGCCCTGAAGCATCTCTGGTTGGGCAAGAACTTCAGTGTCAAGGCACGGTGAGTGCCCCTGGTGGGCTCCCCCTGGTCCCATAGGGCCTTATGAGGGCCCTCCTTCCCACCGGCCCTGGAGAAAGTAAACAGAACCATGGTTGGGCTGAGTCCAAGGAGGTACACTTAGGTCCTAATGGCCAATGTCATGTCATGGAAGCCCACCAAGACCTGATGGGCCATGCTGTGCCCATGCTGTGCCCATGGAGGCTCACCAAGACCCCAGAGCGATCACTGACAGCTTCTAAGACCCCATGGGCCAGGTTGTGTCCATGTCCCACCGCTGTTTCTTCTTCCTTCAGAACTCTGGAGGAGATCCTCCACAAGCTGGTCCAGGTCATCCAGGAGGACGACTGCGTGAGTTCCCCAGGAGACAGTGGGATGGCAGGTGGGCATCCACTCCTGTGTATCCCCTGGACCCCATCTCATGTCCTCTCTGCCCTTCCCATAAGTCCCTGCAGTCGCTGTCGGTGGCTGAATCGAGGCTGAAGGCCAGGACCTGTATCCTGGTGAATGCACTGGGCAGCAATGCCTGCTTGGCCAAAGTGGACCTCAGCGGTAACCTCATGGAGGACATGGGCGCCAAGATGCTGGCCAAGGCCCTGCAGATCAACAGCACCCTGCGGTGGGTGGGTGGTTTCACAGGGGGTTCAGGGGTGGTCTCTCCACCCCGATGTCACCTGTGGTCCCATGGCAGGAGCCTCAGCTGGGACAGGAACAACACGACAGCTGTGGGCTTCCAGGACATCGCCAGGGCCATGGAGAGGTAAGTGGGACCACGAGCATATTGTACTGCAGGTGGACACCCTGTCTGGAGCGTGTGAACACCAGGTTCAAACAACCAACCAGATCTGGACATGATACCTGGGTCTCCAAACAGGCCAACCAGTTTTTGGACCTACTTGTCAATTCTAGACTGTGCAACTGGCTGTTCTGTATGGGTTGATGAGTTACCAACTGGTTCTAAACTAATCTTTGGACTGGGCAATCCATCCCAGCCAAGTCAGTGGGTTCCCAACTAGTGAACTGGTTCTAGACTGGTCAACAATGTCTAGACCAGACAACCCAACCCAAACTTGTCAATTGGATCACAACCACTCAACTGCTTCTAGACTGGGCAACCATCTCTAGGCTGGTCAGTCATCTTTAGAACAGTCAGCTCATTTCAAACCAGTCAGTGGGATCCAGTCTGGTCAACTGGCTCTACGGTGATCAACCAGCTGCTGACCAATCAACCCACTGTGCACTGGTCAATGCAATCCCAAGCAGATCCATGTCCTCTCAACAGCAACCACACATTGACCTTCATGGCCCTTCCCCTCTGTGATCTCACAGCTGCCTACCGAAGTGCCCCAGAGCGGACAGACACCGGTTGGCAGCAGGTGAGTGGAGGCAGCTGGGGATTCTCTAACATTTGTGTTTGGGAGTCTCAGGCATCCCAATTTCCTTCCTGAAGATCCAGTGGTGCCTCCTACGCAATGGCCGCGGTCCCAAGGTGCCACCAGAGCAGGTGCTCCGGCTGCAGCGGGGCATTGTCACCAGCACGGCCGAGCAAGTAATCTTTCCCCATGGGCACAGGGAACCTGGGGTCTTGGGGATGCTTGTGGGGCAGGGGAGGACAGATGTGGGGCCCATTTGTGTCAGCCATAGGGCAGATGTGGGAAGCGAGAGGGATACGGGATAGTGGCCAGAAGGATGCTTGGGAGGTTACTGGGGTCATTGCTAGGGCAGCTTTTGGGGTGATTATGAGTGTTACTGAGGGACTGCCTTGGTGGTTTCCAGGGCAGTTGCTGAGGCAATAAGAGCAGAATCTGCTGTTGTTCCTGGAGTGGTTGACAAGAGATGTCAGAGGGTGTTTGCTGGGATGGTTACTGGGGCGATGGGAAGTGTTCCAGCAGAACGCTGGGATGGTTGCTGGGGCAGTGGGATGGTTGCTAGGATGGTTGCTAGGATGGTTGGTTGCTAGGGTGGTTGCTAGGATGGTTGCTAGGATGGTTGCCAGGGTGATGGGAGGTGGCTGATGAGGTGCTGGGGCAGTTGCTGGGGAGGTTGCTGAGATGACGGGGGCAGTTGTTGAGGGGATGCCGGGATGGTTGCCAGTTGCCAGGGTGGTTGCCAGGGCTGTTGCCAAGGAGATGTGCTGCAGATGCTCTGCCGGCTGAGCGGACGGGTGCAGGCGGCGGCGCGGGGGCTGCGGGGGCACCCAGGGGCCCAGCGGGACCTTGCAGAGGCCCAGGAGCTGCTGCGGGAAGCCAGGAACGCCCGTGCGGTGAGCACCCCAACAGCATGTACCCAACAGAGACCAACTGGAGCTTGCATGCCCCAAGATAGCCCCAAAACACTCCCAAACCCCAGCAGCGCACCCAGCAGTGTAGCATCCGACCCCCACATTGGGGCATCTTCTCCCCCCCAAAAAATAGAACCCTCAAAGAACCCCAGGAATATCCACAGGACCCCCCCCCCATCCCAACTTTTAGCATATGACCACCAAATGGAAGACTCTCCCCCGCAAATTCGAGCCCCCAGAGCACCCAGGAGCCCTGCAGAAAACCCCATCGTACCCATCGGAATGGGAGTATCTGACTCCCCTGTTGAAGCTCCTCCCCAGAATTGAAGCATTCCCCCCATTCCCCCTCAAGGAACCCCAGAAACATCCCCCCAAAACAGCATCACCTTCAAAATAGAAACATCTGACCCCAAAACTGAAGCTTCCCACCCAAATAAAGAGAGCCCCTCACAAACATGGTCCTTATAGAAATCAAAGCATGCCTCCCAAAATGAAGCATCTCCTCCCAAAGCTGAAACATATTCCCCCCCCAATAAAAACAGAACTCCCCCTCAAAAAGCAGAAGCCCTCTCACACCCCAAGACCCCCCCAGAAACAGTGTCCTTCCCCCAGAAACGAGACCCCAGATCTCCTCCAGCATCACAAAATCAGCCCCGGGGCGCTGACTGCCCCCCAAAATTCCACCATGACCTTGTGACCCCCCTGCCCCCCCCATGATCCTGATGATCTCCTATGAACCCCGCTGTGACCCAGTGACCCCTGTGATCCCCCATGAACTCTATGATACCCCGTGACTTATTTGACTTCCCACGACCCTATAACCTCATGACCCCCCATCACTCCTGTGGCCTCCCACGTTGTCCCATGACCACTATGACTCTCTTGACCCCTTGCATGACCTCACACGACCCTTCTGTCCTCCCCCCCCATCTGACCCTGACATGACTTGAACCTCCCATTCGAGGAGTAAGAGGGAAGCACAGGCAGTGGGAGCAGGGATGGGTGCCCTGGGAGGAGTGCATGGATGTCACCAGGGAAGAGCAAGTTTGAGGGCACCTGATGAGACTGAACGTGTACAATCCCTGCTGGATCCAGATCCCATCAGAATGGGTTTATGGGGTGGCAATGGGGATATAGGGTCAGAATGGGTTTATGGGGGGCAATGGGGATATAGGGTCAGAATGGGTTTATGGGGTGGCAATGGGGATATAGGGTCAGAATGGGGATATAGGGTTGGAATAGGGATATAGCGTCAGAAGGGGGATATAGGGTTGGAATGAGGGTATGGGATGGAATATGGGTATGGGGTGGCAATGGGGATATAGGGTCAGAATGGGGTCATAGGGGGGCAATGGGGATATAGGGTCAGAATGGGTTTATGGGGTGGCAATGGGGATATAGGGTCAGAATGGGTTTTTGGGGTGGCAATGGGGATATAGGGTCAGAAGGGGGATATAGGGGGGCAATAGGGATATAGGGTCAGAATGGGGTCATAGGGGGGCAATAGGGCTATCACAGAATCACAGAATCACAGAATCACAGAATTATAGGGGTTGGAAGGGACCTCTAGAGATCATCGAGTCCAACCCCCCTGCCAAAGCAGGCTCCCTACACCACGTCGCACAGGTAGGCGTCCAGGCGGGTCTTGAATATCTCCAGAGAAGGAGACTCCACCACCTCCCTGGGCAGCCTGTTCCAGTGCTCCGTCACCCTCACCGTAAAGAAGTTCTTGCGCACATTCGTGCGGAACTTCCTATGCTGGAGTTTCAGCCCGTTGCCCCTAGTCCTGTCCCCACGCACTACTGAAAAGAGACCAGCCTCGCCACTATAGCTCCCACACCTCAGGTATTTATAAACCTGGATCAAGTCCCCTCTCAGCCTTCTTTTCTCAAGGCTAAACAGACACAGTTCCCTAAGTCTCTCCTCGTAGGGGAGATGGTCCAGGCCCTTCACCATCTTTGTGGCCCTCCGCTGGACTCTTTCCAAGAGATCCCTGTCTTTTTTGTACTGGGGAGCCCAGAACTGGACACAGTATTCCAGATGAGGCCTCACCAGGGCAGAGTAGAGGGGGAGGATCACCTCCCTTGACCTGCTGGCTACGCTCTTTTTAATGCACCCCAGAATGCCATTGGCCTTTTTGGCTACAAGGGCACACTGCTGGCTCATGGCCAACCTGTCGTCCACCAGGACGCCCAGGTCCCTCTCAGCAGAGCTCCTCTCCAGCAGGTCTTCCCCCAACCTGTACTGGTGTATGCAATTATTTCTACCAAGATGCAAGACTCTACACTTGCTTATGTTAAACCTCATCCGGTTTCTTACTGCCCAGCTCTCCAGCCTGTCCAGGTCTCTCTGAATGGCCGCACAGCCTTCAGGCGTGTCAGCCAATCCTCCCAGCTTCGTGTCATCAGCAAACTTGCTGAGGGTGGCCACTATCCCCTCATCAAGGTCGTTGATGAAGATGTTGAACAAGACTGGACCCAGCACAGACCCCTGGGGGACACCACTAGTCACAGGCCTCCAGCCAGACACCGCACCGCCAACGACAACCCTCTGCACTCTGCCAGTCAGCCAATTCTCGATCCACTTCACCGTCCACTCATCTATCCCATACTTCCTCAGCTTTGTTATAAGGATGTCATGGGGGACCGTATCAAAAGCCTTACTTAAGGCTATGGGGGTCAATGGGGGTATGGGGAGGAATGGGGGCATGGAGTGGCAATGGGGATATAGGGTCAGAATGGGGTCATAGGGGGGCAATAGGGCTATGGGGGTCAATGGGGGTATGGGGAGGAATGGGGGCATGGAGTGGCAATGGGGATATAGGGTCAGAATGGGGTCATAGGGGGGCAATAGGGCTATGGGGGTCAATGGGGGTATGGGGAGGAATGGGGGCATGGAGTGGCAATGGGGATATAGGGTCAGAATGGGAGTATAGGGTCGGAATGGGGATATAGGGTCAGAATGGGAGTATGGAATGGAATAGGGGTGTGGGGTGGGAATAAGGATATAGGGTCAGAATGGGCGTATGGGATGGAATGGGGCGGGGACCACCCCCCTCTGCTCAGCCCTCGGGATCCCTTCCCCGCAGCACTGAGCTGTGGGGCTGCGGGAGTTGGGCTGGGGGAGGGCGCGGGGATGGCTGGGGCTGTGGGTGGGGAAAGGCCGAGGAGAACTGCGCAGCCCGGAGAACGGACGGCGGCGGGGAGAGCTCGGGGCGGCCTTACGGTACCTGGGCTGAGTCTGAGCAGGAACCGGGCTGACTTCGAATGGCTCCGGGCAGCAGCGGGTGCCCCATCCCTGCCAGTGCCCCGTGGCTGTAGATGGGGCCCGGAGCAGGCTGAGCTGGGGGGCACAGCCCAGGGCAGGGCAGGGGATGGATCAGCTTCAAGGCTTCCTCCAGCTCAGCCGTTTTATGGTTACTGCCCACAACCCCAAGATCTCATGGCCCCATGACCTCACACGACCCCATGACTTCACGTGACCCCATGACCTCACACGACCCCATGACCTCACGTGACCTCATGACCTCACACGACCTCATGACCTCACATGACTCCATGACCTCACACGACCCCATGACCTCACACGACCCCATGACCTCATGTGACCTCATGACCTCACGTGACCTCATGACCTCACACGACCCCATGACCTCATGTGACCTCATGACCTCACACGACCCTATGACCTCATGTGACCTCATGTGACCTCATGACCTCACACGACCCCATGACCTCATGTGACCTCATGACCTCACACGACCCCATGACCTCATGTGACCTCATGACCTCACAAGACCCCATGACCTCACACGACCCCATGACCTCATGACTGCCACATTCCTCTTGAACTCCCGTGACCTCTGTGACCTCTGTGCCCCTCCACGACCCCGTGACCTCCTATGACTTCATGGTCACGTGATCACCCTCCTGACCCTGTGACCCCCAGCTGTTCCCCAGCCTGGCAGCGCTGGGTCCGGCCGGGGCTGGAGCGGGGCCGCTGCAGCTCCTCCTGCAGGGAGTGGCTGGGGACGTGGCCAAGGCGGTGGACAAGGAGCTGGAGGTGAGAGCGGGGCAATGGGAGCGAGTGGGGGGAAGGGGAGGGGTCTGATGGGGAACAGGGAGGGAGCGGGAGGGAATGAGGGGCATGGAAGGAACTGGGAGGGACAAGGAGGGAGCTGGGATGGAACCAGAGAGATGGGGAGTGTGCTGGGAGGGACGGGGAGAGAACAGAAGGGACTGGGAGGTGCTGGGAGGGAACTGGGAGTGCTGCGGGCTCCGAACGCAGCCAAAACCCCAACGAGGAAGGGAAGGGAAGGGAAGGGAAGGGAAGGGAAGGGAAGGGAAGGGAAGGGAAGGGAAGGGAAGGGAAGGGAAGAGCCATCCAAGGTGGCGTCCCCCCACCGGGAGTCCCCCCCTCCAACCGGAAGTCCCCCTCCCTCCCCAGGTGCTGCTGGAGGCGCTGCTGGGTCGGGCCGCCGAGCTCTGCCCCCGGGCGACGGCGGCTGGGGTGTGGCCAGGGGGGGCGTGGCTGGGGGGGGCGCCTCGGCCACGCCCCCCGCTGCCCCCCGGTCTGGCCCCGGGGGCTCTGCTGGAGCGGGCAGGGGAGGAGATCCGGGAGCAGCTGGGGTAAGGAGGCACTGGGATGGACTGGGTGCACTGGGACGGACTGGGTGCACTGGGATGGACTGGGTGCACTGGGATGGACTGGGCGCACTGGGACGGACTGGGTGCACTGGGATGGACTGGGTGCACTGGGACGGACTGGGCGCACTGGGACGGACTGGGCAAACTGGGACGGACTGGGCACACTGGGACAGACTGGGCACACTGGGACAGACTGGGCGCACTGGGACGGACTGGGTGCACTGGGACGGACTGGGCGCACTGGGACGGACTGGGCGCACTGGGACGGACTGGGTGCACTGGGACGGACTGGGTGTACTGGGATGGACTGGGCGCACTGGGACGGACTGGGTGCACTGGGACGGACTGGGTACACTGGGACGGACTGGGTGCACTGGGATAGATGGGAGCGAGGTATAATGGAAAGGCACCGGAAGGGCCGTGGGGAACATTGGGATGCGTTGCAAATGACTGGGAGTGTTCATAATGAGAGAGCACTGGGATAGGGCAGAGGGATTGAGGCAGCACTAGAGGTGACTGGAAAGGCACTGAGATATACCAGGAAGACACTGGGATGGACTGGGATGGATTAGGATGTGCTGGGAGAGCATCGGGGTGAACTAGGATAGATTCAGACTGCCATGACAATAGGGAGGCACTGTAAAACACCAGGAAGCCACTTGGGTGTACTGGAAGCAAGTGGGGCATACTGGCAGGATGCTGGAATGGAGGGGAATATACTCAGATACGCAGGGAAGCACAGAGATATACTGAAAGGGCACTGAGATATACAGGAAGGGCATTGAGGGTTACTGGGGGAGTGCTGGGGGGAACTGGAAGGCAGTGGGACATAATGGGAGGGATGTGTGGGAGATTCGAAGGGGATCAGGGAACACTGGGAGGGGATTAGGGTGCACTGGAATGTACTGGGAGGGCACTGGTGGGCACTAGAAGGGGTGCTGGTGCTGCCACCACCCCAAGTGTTCCTGTGGTCAGGGAGGTGCAGCTGGCGCTGGTGACGTCCCTGACGCAGGCGGTGGTGGCTGAGCTGCTGCGGGAGCTGCGCCGTGTCCACCAGGCACTGGTGAGTCCCCCCCGATTCTCCAACAGCCACCGGGTCAACGTGAGCCCCCAAAGTTCTCCGACACCCTCCAAGGTTCTCCAGTCCCCTGAGGTCCTCCAACACCCATTGGGTTCCCCAGCATCCTCTGGAGACTTCCAACCCCCTGAGATCCTCCAATACTTTTTGGGTCTCCCGACACCCTTCAAGGATCTCCAACATTCTGTGGTGTCCTCCAACCTCCCAAAGTCCTCCAGCATCCTCCCAGTCATCCAATAACTTTTCATTCCTCCAACACCGTTGAGGTCCCTGATATTCTCCAACACTCTGTTGATGCAAAACCTTACAATATCAGGCCCAGCACCTGCAGGATCCGAGGAGTCCCCACGGGCAGGAGCCGTCCAACAGCACCGATGAGGAGCTGGGCGTTGATGTTGTAAGGAGGGCAAACGTTTGGGAAACATCCAAAATCTGGGGGTCACGTGCATCCTACGGGGGGATGGGTGATCCCTATGGGGTGTTGGGGTGCCCTGTGGATCACAGGGGAGATCTGGGCGGAGTCCATGGGCTCTGGGGACTGCGCTGCAGGTTTTGAGTGCCATAGAGTTTTGGGAGGAAGGCAGGGGATCTGGGGGAGGTTTATGCATGGGGAAGCAAAAGGGTTTTGGGGCTCTGCTGTGGGTTTGGGTGTACTAGAGGGGGTTGGATTCACGTGGCAATTCTGAGATGAAACCAAAGGGCTTTTGGGTTCTTCCCTTGGAGGATGCACCGACGCTGCAGCGACACAGGCGCTGCTGCCGCCGCACCCGCCCGCCGTCCGCCTTCATGGGTGAGCAGCTGCGTTGGCACGCAGCATCACACCTCACTGATGGTGGTAACGCACTGTTATGCGTCTCCACAAATGTCACTGCCCCCAGGCCAGTCTGAGGGCCTGGAGTCACCGTCGCCCCCCAGGAGCACTGAGGGGGATCCCAAGCCGCACCCGCTGGTGAGTATCGCTGCCCACCACGACCAAGCCCTGTCCATTGCTCCACCCACCGACCCACAGCCCCATAGCCTGTCCTATAGACAGAGATAGATAGGCTGGGCCCCAATCCCACAGCCACATCCCCTGTCTGCTGGCTGTGTCCACAGCCACGTGGGCCCGCTCTGCTGGCACCAAGCCCCACCCACCGCCACGTGACCCCGCCCCCTCCCCACCCACAGGCCCCACCCAGCTGAGCACCTCGTGGCCCCGCCCCCAAGTCGTGGCTCCGCCCCCTTCCCACAGCCCCACCCACCTGCTCTTGGCCACGCCCACCATTCAATGCCCCCCAACCAGCTCAATGTCCCCTGGCCACGCCCCCAATGCATAAGCCCCGCCCCCTTCCGGGGATGGGCGTGGCCTCCCTTAAAAGCGCGGCGCTCCTCCCCCAGCACTTCAGGGCTCCCGAGGCGCCGGCGGTGGGCGGCTCCCCCCAGCAGGAGGAGTTTGGCCGGTGAGTTGGGCTGAGGGACTGGGGTGCAAGGGGGCACCAGGATGGTGATAGAGGGATCAGTGCGGGCCGGGGGGGGAAGGGGAGCTGTTGGGGTCCGGGAGAACGCAGCTGGGAACACTGCAGGGGGGTCGTGAGGGGGTAGGTGAGGATCACAGGGTTCTACTGAGTGTTATGGGGTGCAAAAATGGGGTAACTGAGCCTTCGGGGGGGGGGAATGAGGAGAGTGTTGTGGAGGTGACGGTTAGTTTGTGATCCCGGGGGGGCTGAGGGGGCGATGGGGGGTTCCTGCGGTCACACGGGCTGTGTCGCCCCCAGGCTGCCCCCCGCCGTGCCCCCCTACCCCCAGGAGCATGGCTGCAGCCCCGGCTCAGAGGCATCAGGTGGGTTCCCTGCCAGAAGCCGTCCGTGGTGCTCAGATCCTCCCGCGATGCCGGTGGTTCTGCAGAGCCCCCCTTCATGAGGACCCTCCCCCAATTAGTTTTCTCCCCTTCATTGACGTTTCCCACGGCAGCTCCTCCGGCAGCCGGCAGCCCCAGCCTCGAGTGGGCGGGGCTTCCTTCCCCGCAGACCCCGCCCCCTCAGGTGAGTGGCAGCTCGGGGCCGGCCGGGCTCCGCCCATCTCCGGGATCAGAGCCCCTTTGGGGGCGGGGCTGCGTGCCGGAAGCTCCGCCTCCCCTCGTGCGACTCCAGGCCCCGCCCAGGATGGGAGCGCGGCCCCCGCTGAGCTGCGGCGACGAGGGAGGGGGCGGGGCCAGCCCGGAGGCTCCGCCCACCGCCCCGACAGGTGAGGGCGGCCCGGGGCGCCGCGATGGCGGGGCGAGGTCTGGGGGGGGCGGGGGATGCGCCGCGATGGCGGAGCGGTCCGGGCGACGTTCGCGGGGCGTGGCGGGATGGCGGAGCGCTCTGTGGCAGGGACCTCGGACAGGAGCCGCCAGCCGCCGCCCCCGAAGCCGCAGCGGAGGCAGCGAACCCATTCCTGCGACAAGGCGGACGCCGGGCCCGGGCCGGGGGGAGGAGGTGAGGCCGCCGCGCTGCTCGGAGGGGAACAACCCGCTCATCTCCGCGCTCCCACGGCCGCTTCTCCCCGCAGGCACCTGAGAGGCGGCCGGGACGGCGCGGACGGCCGCGAACGGATGGGAATAAAGTTTTACTGAGGGGAAAGCTGGGCCGGACTCGTTAATGGCGCTAATGGCGCTAACAGCACTGACTGACAGCACTGACTGACTGACAGCACTGACTGACAGCACTGACTGACAGCACTGACCGCGCCGCCGCTTCCCGCGCCCCTCTCCGCCTTTGCCCCTTTCCCGCCCTTGTAACGGTTCCCCTCAGGCGCTTCCCGCCGCCGTCCGCTCCGGGCCATGGCGGTGCCCCCCGGCCGGGACTGGTTCCACTGCAACCGCTGCTACCGGCAGGACGGCGCCCGCTTCTCCGTCACCAGCTGCGGGCACGTGCTGTGCGAGGCCTGTCTGGTCGCAGGTACGGAGCCCCCCGCACGGCCCGGATCCCCCCGCGCGGCCCCTCAGGACGGAGCGGAGACTCCGAGTCGTATCCCAGCCGAAGGGCCGTCCTGGGCCTGCAGCCCCACACGGCGCTGCCGCTGAGGGGCGCCATGTTCCATCCCCACGGTCTGGGGACCCCCAGACTTTTAACCCAACAAACTGCCCGTAAGGACCCACCCGCATCTTTAGCCCACACGCCATGGAGGCGCAGAGAGGCACCTCTTTCGGCTCCTGAAAATACCCCCGTCCCGTCCTGCCCCGATGGCTTCAGGCTGGGGCTGTTCCGTTGGGGGGGGCTGAGGGCTGGGCCCTACCGAGCGCTGTTTGGGGGCCTTTAACCTGCTCCCCACACCGCAGGGCCGTGCCCCATCTGTGCTGCCGCGTGCCGCCACTTCCCCATCCCCGAGCAGGTGAGTGTCCCGGGACCATCGTTCTGGTTGCCCCCCAACACACCACAAAGGGTCCATCTTGGTTTCGCCTCCCTGGTTTCCATCTTTGTGCGCCTCCCCCTTCACATACACACATTTTGGCTGCCATTTTGTACCCCTGTGGGCTGCCGCCTGGAAGGCACCTGGCCATGTTGTCCTTCTGTGCTGTCCTCCTCTCCCTCCCCCACTTACAGCCGGAGGAGACACTCTTCTTAAAGAGCCCCGCCGCCATTGCCCGGCAGCGCCTGGCACACATCTCTCAGGTGAGCACACTCAGGGGGCTCCCCGCCATCTGTAAACGCCCCCAGAACACAACGGACCCCAGGTGTCTCCCCTTAGGCCTGGCGCTTCCAGCAGGCACAGGTGGACCTGCTGCTCGCCTCCCACCGGGACGCAGCGCGCCGGGCTGAGGCAGCACTGCGGGACGCCCGCCGGGCGCTGGACTCCAAGCAGAGGTGGGTGCCACTGCCGGGGGCTGCCCTGTGCCCCTCTTACCCCCCGGCCTCACTCAGGCTTCCCACAGAGAAGCAGAGGAGCTTCGAAGGGAGAACGGGGAGCTGCGGAGGCACCTGCGGGAGGCTGAGGTCACCCTTTTTTCTCTGTTTAATGCTCACCTTTTTCCCACCACTTCAGTCTCCTTTTTTTCCTCAGTCAGCCTCAAATTTTTCTATATTTAATTCTCACTTTTCTCACATTTAGCCCCCCATTTTTCCTTCTTTAGCTCCCTATTTTTCCTTGTTGACGATCATGGAACCTTTTGGGTTGGAAGGGCCCTTCTAAGGCCATCAGGTCCCACTTCCTGCACTGAGCAGGAACACCCACAGCTCCATCAGTGCTCAGAGTCCCATCCCCTGCCCGTGGTGTCTGCAGGGATGGGCTACCACCACCTCTCTGGCCAACCTTTGCCAATGCCTCACCACCCTTACTGTTAAAAAAACTCCTTCCTTATTTCCAATCCAGTCTCTCCTCTTAGTTTGAAACCTTCCCTCTTGTCCTATCACAACAGAAACCCTGCTAAAGAATCTGTCTCCATCCTCGTAGCCCCCTTTAGGCAGATTTAGATTTAAGTGCCCTTTTACCCATTTTTTCCCATATAACACCCTCATTTACCAAACCCTTCAGTTTTGCCCCCTTTCCTTAGTCATGCCTGCATTTCTCCCCTTTTTACTCCAGTTTTCCCCAATTTAATTCCTTTTCTTCCCACAGGTCTCCCCTACGTGGCGGTCGAGCAGGTGAGCCCCAAGCATTATAACCTTGGGGAAAGGGGGAGGGTCCATCGATCAGCACCCACATTTCTCCACGCAGGAGCAGCACTCCTCGGCCCATTGGCATCACTTCCCCAGCAACAACAGGTAGGGCCCCCACTAATTTTACCCGTTTCCACCCAGTTTTAAGAGGAATTCATTAAAATGCCTCTGTCTGCTCCAGTCACCCCACAGCCTCGGCGGCAGCTCAGCGGGCAGGTGGTGAGGTGAGCAGGGCCCCCGGATTGCCCTATTGCAGAAACGGGGGGCACACCCTCAGATTTGTGTCTTTTCCCCCCACATGTGCTCCCACAATGCAGCCGTTTAGCCTCACTGGAGCAGCCCTCGGCCAGCAGCACCCCGACGTGGCTGGGTGAGCCCCCAAACCTGCTGCAAGTGCCACCTCCCCTCCCAGCCGTGCCCACCCCCAGGCTCCCAGCCCCACCGCATCCCCAGCCCTACGTTCCTCCAGCCCTTTCACCCCCGTGCCTGCAGCCCCCCACCCAAAGCCCCTCTGGTTCACACCACTGATCACTGCACCCCGTGGCTTCCCCACTGCTCTCTTGACTCCATTTCCAGCCTTGTCTCTCCCCTCTGACCCTGCCCCTCTGCCCCGCAGCCCCCTCTCCAGGCTCCACCCCCGGTCTGGCCCACAGGTGAGTGGTGCAGCGCGGGGCTGGCTGTGCTGTCTGGGCACCCAGTGTCCCTGTGCCCACCAACGCTCCCATCTCTCCAGGTCCGCCCTGCTGGCTTCCCATACTCCGCTGTGGGCTCCTTTCACCACTCCGCCGCTGCCGGTCACTGTCCTGCCCGGTGAGCGCCAGCGCTTTTTCTCTGCTGGGCTGCAGCCCCCCCGTGGCTGAGCCCAGCACGGCACAGCCTGGGCCGAGGCTGCATCCCACCCTGCTCAAGGAGCCGCCCTGTGGAGTGCTGGGGGAGCCCTTGCGTTGTCCAGCCACGCGGGACCATCGCTGCGCTGTGGCGGTGGGGCAGCCATCTTGGAAGCAGCCGCCTTTCCGAGATCCTCTGCCTCCCTGCCCAGACTCCAGCAGTTCCTGTTGTTTTCCTGCTCTTTGCAATTCTGTGGGATGTTCTGGGGCTGCTGCAGGGTTCGCTGCTCCCCATGGTGCCCTCCAGGCCCGGCTTCCACCTCCTGCTGAGCATCGCCATGCAGGCCAAGGTACGCTTGGAGCCAGGGGAAACTTGTGGAGGCAGAGCGCGGCTGGGGGAAGCCCCAAACCTGATGCTGGGGATGTTAAGGCCCAATGGAAGTTCCCATAGGAGCTGTGCCCTGTGTGAAAGGACCGCCTGGTTGGAGCCCCACGGCCCTGCAGGAGCTTCTGCTGAGCAGATTTTGCTCGTGGGGATCCTTAATCCTCTGGTGGGAACCCAGGGCTCGGTGTAGGACTCATGGTGGGAACCCCAGCTACATAAAGACTTCCTGAGGGCTGCGTTCTGCTTGAAGGGAACTGGTACCTCCATGGAGGGACCCCAAGGCCGTGTAGGTGTCACTGTGCACTCTCAAGGCCATACAGGGACCCCGTAGAGCTGACCCTTATCCACCACATCCCTCAGCCCCGTATGGGGCGTCCAGCCCCAGAGCGCTGCAGTTTGACCACGATGTGTTCAATGGGGTCGTGGCCACCTGGCCATAATGGTGGCCACAAAATGGCTGGTGGCCGCCACTGTTAGTCTGTTTGTCCCTGTAGGGCTCTGCTGTGCGGGCACCGAGGGAGCCCTCGTGGCTGGCTCCAACAGGAAACACGGCCAACAGCGCGGGCGAGCTGCAGGAGCACTGGATTGCTGCAGGGATTACTGCAGGAGCACCGGATTGCTGCAGGAGCACCAGATTACTGCAGGGATTGCTGCAGGAGCACCAGATTGCTGCAGGGATTGCTGCAGGAGCACTGGAATACAGTGTGAGGATCTGCAGGGACGGAGTGGGGAGGAGCTGCTATAGGGATTGTGCTGGGCATGGAGGGGCTGCTGCAGCCAAAGGGGGCGTTTGGGCACAAGGAATTTCCTTACGGTGCCTTTGGGGTGAGGGGCCTTTTTGTTAAGATTGAGGCCCACACGGTTGCTGGGTGAGGTTCAGCTGGAGGCGGTTGTGGGTTGAGTTATGGGGGTGATGAGAGCTGTAGGTTCTTAGTGAGCGGGGAGGGCAAAGGAGCTGCTGCTTTGGGTGTGGAGGCGCCTCTGTGGGCAGGGAGGGAGCAGCTGCCCGCGGGCTGATGGCTGCAGCTGCAGCGATCTGCTGCCGAGTGTATAAAGTGCCCTGATCCCTTACAGCCGGTGTCTGTCGTTGTTGGAGGTGGGACGTGCGGTTGGAGGTGTGATAAGAGGTTTGAGATGTGATGATGAGCGGTTGGAGGTGTGACGTGCGGCTGTTCGCAGCTCATAGAATCATAGAATTACCCAGGTTGGAAAAGACCTTGAAGATCATCAAGTCCAACCGCAGCCCAACCAGTAGCCGATCTCTAACAACCCTCTGCTAAATCATATCCCTGAGCCCCACATCCAAATGGCTCTTAAACACATCAGGGATGGCGATTCAACCACCTCCTTGGGGAGCCCATTCCAGTCCCTAACCATGTGTATCCCCTTCCAGTCCCTAACCATGTGTATCCCATTCCAGTCCCTAACCATGTGTATCCCATTCCAGTCCCTAACCATGTGTATCCCATTCCAGTCCCTAACCATGTGTATCCCATTCCAGTCCCTAACCATGTGTATCCCATTCCAGTCCCTAACCATGTGTATCCCATTCCAGTCCCTAACCATGTGGATCCCATTCCAGTCCCTAACCATGTGTATCCCATTCCAGTCCCTAACTACCCTTTCTGTAAAGAAGTTCTTTCTAATATCCAACCTAAACTTGCCCTGGTGCAACTTGAGGCCATTTCCCCTCGTCCTGTCACTTGTCACTAGTGAGAAGAGACCTGCCCCACTCTCACTGTAAGAACCTTTCAGGTACTGGCAGACGGCAATAAGGTCTCCCCTCAGCCTCCTCTTCCTCAGACTAAACAGCCCCAGCTTCCTTAGTCTCTCCTCATAGGGCTGATTCTCCAAGCCCTTCACGAGCCTCGTTGCCCTTCTCTGGACCTGCTCCAGTACCTCCATGTCCTTCCTGTGCTGAGGTGCCCAAAACTGGACACAGCACTCGAGGTGAGGCCTCACCAATGCCGAGTACAGGGGCAGGATGACTTCCTTAGTGCTGCTGGCCATTCTTGATACACACCAGGATGCTGTTGACCTTCTTGGCCACCCGGGCACACTGTGGGCTCACGTTCAGCCGAGCATCAATCAGTTCCCCCAGCTCCGTTTCCTCCACACAGTCCTCCAGCCACTCCGCCCCAAGCCTGTAGCGCTGCCTGGGGTTGTTGTGGCCCAAGTGCAGGACCCGGCATTTGCTCTTGTTGAACCTCATCCCATTGGCTTCAGCCCGGCTCTGCAGCCTGTCCAGATCCCTCTGTAGGGCCTCGCTCCCGACATCGGGCCGGGATGTGGCCGCGGATCTTTGCGCCCCCATCGCTGAGCGGCAGCCGTCGCTCCGACAGACCCTGCGGGCCCGGAGCGGCCTTCGGGTCCCGTCTGTGGGCGCTGGGTCCCACCTCGCAGCCCGGGGTTCCCCCGCTCTCTATGGTTCCCGCCCGCCAAAGCCGCACAAAAGCGGAAGCGGCTTTTATTTTTCCCGCTGCCGCTCTGCGCCGCCCGTCTCTATGGTCACAGCTTCTTCCGGAAGTGCGGCGCCCGCGCCCGCTGACGCGGAAGTGGAACGTAGAGCGGCTCCGCCTCCCCCGCCCCGCCGGTTGTTCCCGCGGCCTCTGGCGCCGCCTTGTGGCCAATCGGCGACACTGCGGCCGTTACGTTGGTTGGTGCCGCGGGCAGCACGGCGCATGCGTGTCCTTTTCATCCCGCGATTCCCGGGCTTTCCCCGGGTTGTCTTTGCCCTGCGAGTCTGAGACGTTCAACCAGCGCCAGGAGAGGGTTTGTCTGCGTCAGAACGGGGTGTTTAATGGGATGGATCCATTGATCAGGGTGTTTAATGGGGTGGATTCCACTCACCGTGTGCAGTTTCCCAAGTTCTTTTCCTACCTGAAGAGCAGAGGTGCGATAACCTGCAGTTAGAAAGAAGCGATAGAGACTTCCACCTTGGTCAGTCAGTGCTATGATGGATACATCCTGCTGGGTCCTGAGCTGTGGGTCGCTGTAGCCCCCATATACAGAAAGTCTCATCCAGGAAAGAGCCAATAACGTGGCTTACACACAGCACAGGCCACAGTTCCTTTCATGGAGGAAAACCTGCCGCACGATGCTGTGGGCCGCAGCCCCCTTTCTAGGTGTTAGTGGGCATTTCTATGCAGGAAGGCTCCAACAGAGTTGCCCTCTGATGCTGCTGCTTAGTTGTGTGTCAGTGCGGTCGGTGCTCACGTTCTCACACATTCCTGATGCAGGATAAAGGTGAAACTGCGTAACAGAAGAAATCAAGCTCTGGAGACATTCTGTCTCATGAGGGATATCCCAACGCCTCTGTCAACTCCTGTGTTTCCTTCCTAGTTCTGCAGATCTCAGATGTTATTTGTAGTAGTGATCAGTGCTTTTGCATTGAGCTAATAGCATCTGAAGAGTCTGTGGGAGAATCTCCTCTAAGCGAACCTGTCCATTAAGGGCAATAAGGAAGTGAGTGATGGGAAGGGGTCCTGGTCAGACCCACCACTCAGCGGGTCTGTGAGAGCACAAAAATGTTTGTTCCAGCAGGTTAATCTGACCAAGGGCTTCTAAGGGCTTTGCGCTTCTAGGTTATGTGCTCAGCTTTGTTGCAAAGGGGGAAGTTGTGGTTGTGTCCCCATCCTGGGCAGAGATCCTGGGCAGCCCGGCAGGAGGTGTGGGGCAGGAGCAGCTGCAGGAGGCTGCCCGGCTCTTGGCTCTCTGTGCACCCCTCACACCATCCCCTCTCAGCTGTTAGAAATGTTTGCTTCATTCACAGCCACTTAAAGGTGCTGCACTGCTCATAAAATAACGACCAGGGAACACACGAGCATCAGAAGAACACTCACTTTTTAAAGCATCACAGAGGCTTAGCAATGAGCTGTAGCAATGTTTTACATTGGATCACAGCTTAAGTCCTGGCCCTCTCGACTTCCCATTTATTGAAGATGGCTCAGTTTGGTACGGCACTGAGCACCCATTTCAACTCTGTGCCACGTGTGTTTGATAACTGGAACAGTACCAAAACTGAGCCTCTGCATTTCAATATCAGTAACTTCTTATTGCAAATATGAAAAACGGGGCAGTGGAGCAGGGGGGGGTAGCTTAAGGAATTTTATTTCAGTCGAGTTACAATTGCAGAACATGGAGCAAAAATTGACAGTTTTTGTAATAAAAGGAACTGTGCGGTGGGCATATACACAAAGAGGACGGTTAAAACTATCAGAGCCAACAAGAGTTCGCAAATGCAGCCGTGAAGGAGAACACAATTTACATTCCCAAACTGGTTCTTCTAACATGATGATTGAAGTCTCAGTACGACGTCGTGGCTTCCTCAGCAGCATCTGCTTCCTCAGCAGCTGTCACACTCGGCAGCTGGATAAAATGTCCTCCACCAGCCTCTTGTAGACCCAAGCATCCCCTCTGAGCCTCTGCCTCCTGATGCCAACCGCTCCATTCTTGCTGAGCCGACACACTTCTAGCTCAAACTTCATCGTTTCTTTGCCAAAATCTGGCTTTGTTTGGCATTTCAGGGTGTAGCTGCACAGAACAAAGGAGAAGCAGAATAACAGTCTAACCATGTTTCAAAACTAGCACTGAACGATTCTGAATGAATGGAAGCACTTCATTGGAAGCACCCCACTGGCATTCACATGACAAAACAGCCCAGGATGAAGTCAGCTGAGAGCTGAGCACCTCAGTCCAGCAGTGGTGCCTTCATAGGTCCCTTCCAGCTCTGAGGATTCCATAATTCTGCGATTTCTTGGCCAAATATCTGCGCGTTTTAACTACCAAGAGTGAGTGTCACGGTTACACACATGATCTCTCCCAGTTGTCTGTGACTGTATATAACACAGTTTAATACAGTGATACAGCTAAACTTTTGTATTTACAGCTTTACAGGGGACAGACGACACATCAGCCTCCAAGTGCTACGTCATCATTACTGCTTCATATTTGCCAGAGAGTTCTATGGGAACTCATTTAACACCATTTTGCATAATGTGGACAGTTTTTAATGCACATATTCATTTAATGTTCCCTATGCTTTTTCTAAACGTGTTGTATTTTACAGAGTGGGGCAGAGAAAGTAAATCAAAATACTTGCTTTGCTATGGAACTGTTTAGGCACGTACAAGGTGAAGCCGTGCTGTTTCCACTTACCCCTTCTTAATGTATTCCACTTGCTTCTTTGAAAGGACAGAGATGATTTCGTTCAGCAGCTGGTCTGGATTCAGTAGTTGGGTCCTGGTGACGTTATAGTGCTCCTAAAAGAAGTCAGCTCATTAACAACAACAACAAACAGAATCATAGGAAATATCTTTGTCCTAAAACTGGATTTTACGATGGAAACCTTTCATGCTGAAAGCTGCAGAACATCTCTAACCATGTTGATAAACACTTCACTCCCCAGGATGATCGCTGTTAAGACAGTGGAATGACAGCAGGAACACTAACCAACAACTTTTGGACAATTCATATCAAAGCCTGCACAAGTTCTAAGCCAGCATAAAACCCAAAGCAGCAGCGAAGGGCCAGGGGAGCACAGAGATGGGTGTGTAGCCAGCAGTGCTCGCTTGGCAGAATTACAGAATCCAGCCACGAAACCACATTTTGAGGACGCTGTGACGCTGCCCCACCACATAGATGTGGATTGAGAACTGTCTGACTAGCAGAGCTCAGAGGGTTGTGATAGCAGCACAGTGTGTGTTTCCGTTATGAGGAAAGGCTGTGAAACCCGGGTCTGTTCAGCCTGGGAAAGGGAAGGTTAAGAGGGAAAGCTAGCAGTGTCTCTATGGAAATAACATCATTAAACATTGTCAGCTAGGACTCCTTTGAACCCATCCTACATCCCCCTCCAGTTTGGTGAGTTGACATACAAAAAAGCAGCGGTCAGCCCTCTCCCATGAAGTGCTGGTGACTCACCTGAGCTGAAGCCAGCATTAAATCACTGGGCAATAACAGGACCGTTATCACACCAGTAGAAAAACAGAACAAGCAAGGGCAGTTTTCTATAGAGCGCAGGCTACTCAGATCAGACTTTTTTTTCACAAGGCCATTCCTAATAGTATTAAGTGTTTTCAGGAGCTACCATTTCCATAATATATTTCTCTAGCAATCATACCTTAAGTTTTCTTGGCCTTTGCCTACTGAATCGCTTCTTTTTGCCTGGCGTAAGCATTGTAATCACTTTATCCAGGCCTCTTTCAAAACTTCCAAACAGTTTGGCCTTTCTCTTCTTCTGGCTGCTATCCACATGAGCCAGGTTGAGATCTAAATCCACAGAATGACACCTGTGACAGAACCAGATCCATTAGCTTCTTCTTGTCAGCAGACGGCAGTTATCTCAGATACTCTATTACAATGTTACCAGACCTGACAATGCAGAAAGCAAAAGGAAGATTATTATTGTATGTTATTGTGTATTATGAGAGTCTCTGCGTCCAAGTTAGTTGAGCTTTGAGCTCAGAGATGCATTTTAAAACTGCAGCACTCTGGGAAAATGGAAGAAGACAGGATTCATGTTATGGAAAACAGGAATGAAGTTCTGAAGATGGGTGACTTCTAGTTTTAATTTTTTTAATTATTTTTTATTTTTTCCTGCTTTCAGTGTTTCCCAGTTAATACAGAAAGAGGTTTAAGGAAACTTTAACCAAGAGAAAGGAAAGATAGCTTGCTGTTGTGAACAGTGCTTCCTAGGCTGTTCATCAATTAAGGCAGCACAGCTCTAAACCAAAACCACATACAGATAACTGGACATTTACCTCCTCTCAGGAAGGACCTCAGCTGCTGTCAGTTCATACGTATTTGTTGGTGCTTTGGGCTTCTTAACGGGGGTGACTGTTGTGAATTGGCTCTCTGAAAGAAAGTACCCAAACCAAAGCAGGTGCATTTTTGAAGTAGAGGGTTTATTTTTCTCCAGTCAGATTTCTCATGATCAGCAATTAATTTGTTTAAAGCCAGCCTCCCATCTATCTCTACTCTGCTTCTCTGGAGTGATGAAATAGGTTTTAACTACAACAACAAGACTACGAAAGAAATCTGAGCCTGATTTCCTCAGGGCTCTGTAAGTCAAGTCTGTGAGGGACCGGTGCAGTTCAGCATTACAGGTTTGGAAGGGATGAGGATTAGACAGAACTGCTTTCTTGCTCTGGCACTGCTCTCAGGACAAACACTGAGGAATTCACTGTGTCAGAAAGTTCCATTTCACATGAAGTAATTTCCTTTATATGAAAGGTGTGAATTACCCACAGTTAATGCTACGTGTTAAGCAGCAGCCTAAGAAGTTCTGTTATCCACACGTTGGAAAAGTTACATGGAACAGTTTAGAATTTGCAGTGACAACTCAATCTAAAAGCTCCAAGATTCAGCTTTATGGAGCTGCAGTTGTCCCCAGACAACGATGTTCTCAACATTTCCAAGAGGTACTTCCACCATTCATTATCTCTAAGTACTGCCTTAACCTATACTGAATGTAACAACTTCCAGTAGAATAACAAAACCATTTTAACTGTTTAACTCAGGAATATCTAATAAAAATGAGCAGAAATCACACTACTGCCCTTCTTATGTAAGAAATACCCACTTTTACTTTTTTAACGTACAAACATCACAAGTTACCACACAGTCTTAGGACAAAAATGAATCCTGTGTGAACAAGTAGCCTTTGTAATACACTCCTTGAAAACTTAACAAAGGAAATTGATATGTTCAGTAACCCATCATAACATATTAACCTGCAAAGATGTGGTGTTTCTGAACAATATTCCTGAGCATTTGGAACAGAAGAATCTCCAATTGCAAGAAATGCTTAGTACCTTAAAGGGCAGAGTTAATATGTGCAGTATCAACACTAAAACAGGCTGAGGACAAACATTTTTTTAACTTGGAAGAGCTGATACAGCATGGACACATCTCTGTGGTCTATCACATAAATGTAGGTGTCTGCATTGTTAGCCTAAGTATTTTCAGTGCCACACCAAACGGATACATGAAAGTACTGGTGTGCTGTCATGAGGAATCCACCAGGTTACATTTCGTTTAGGAGCACAATGCAGTAAATGCACACTTAAGTAAAAGCATACCCTTTTCTTTCACTCAAAATAGTAGCCCATTAAAAAAAACAAAAAACGCTCATAAACAGCACTTGTCTCATTTTCTGAATGCATTTAAAGGCCTCCTTGTGAAACTGTGAGAATTTCTATAATTAATAGCCCTGGCATATGGTTAAACCACACTGTCAGATGTACAGGCTGGTGAATATATGTGCTGTGACCAAACAGACCCATACATAATTCTTCCAGAAACAGAAGTTCAGGATCTACAAGTATTGTGTTCATATTTAAATTAAAAAGTTCCTAAGCTACACGTGTTCTAGGTTTTCATTTGTTAGATACAACATACCTTTGGAAGTAGGCGCCTGAAAGGGTATGCCTTCCACTTGCTTCTCTGTCTGACTCTTTGAAAAGGCCTTTGGAGCAGGAAGTGCAAAGGGCGGCTCATTTCTTAACGCTGACTCTGCATCAACGTTCTCTTTGTTTGCACGCTTCTTAGATGCCACTTTTCTTGTCACTGGAGTTGACAGTGTGAATTCCATATCACCCAGCTGAGTATCGTGCCTCGAATGCTGCCAGAGATGTAACAAAAGGTATTCTGATCACATCCGGAGAAGTTACTGTCAAGGAAATTCTAACAGCTAAGAAGGTCAGACACAATGCTTACAAAAATACCACACACTACTTGTCCATTGATCAAAATAGTTTAAAACTGTGATTCTCTCCTAGAATGTGTTTGTTTCTTATAGACGGCCAAATGTCATTTTTTGATTTGTCTAAATCCTACATTTAGGATTACTCCTCACCATCTTATCTAAACATAACTATGAATTATCACTTGGTTTTGCTGCAAAATTTGAATCACTTCACTGGATTTTCTCGTCCAGCACAGTAAGATTGAATTTCTTTCGGTACCTTTAAACTCTGTCCACCTCTAGCCTAACTCCAGAATCTTATTAACTGTGCCTTAGCGCTTCCCATTGTGTTTTAAAATCCCCACTGACTCCTTTACTTGTTCCCTTGCTTGCTGTTTCTGTGCAAACCAAACACTGGAGTTGGGGTTCTCGTCAAACGAACCATGACCTACAGGCAGAAGGCACCAAAATTGATGCTTAACAAACTTCTTTGCTCAATCTGTATCTCCCTTTTGTCAAGGCCCACTAGATACGTAGTAAGCACTATATACAATGAGAAGTAGATTTCTGGATTAAGAACTGTGTTTTTTCTGTAAGAAACTAGCACTAGATCTCCACACACCTGCTCTGTTCTGTGAGTATTTAGAATAAACTCTTCTAGTGGAGATTCTTCAAACAGTGAAGCTGCATCAGAAAATTCCATGGATCCAAATGCATCTGGTACATTGCTGCCGTCTGGCACATCTTCATATGTTGTCGCCTTTTCAGGCTGAAAAGAAATGTTCAATTGAGATTCTTTTGCAGAATTAAAAGGAAGATTTCATCAGAAAAACATATCAGTAAAATCTAAATGTGATTGCTTTGCAAGTTCCAAACTGTGGCTAACAGCTAATGGAAGTCCACATGCCAGCAGCACCAGCTTTTATATTATGTTCTTAATATTGTAATTGTGGATTTGACGTTCATATCAAGAGCAGAAAGGAAATTATTCTCAGAGCTCAAGTTATCTTTCACAGCCTGTGTCAACAAGAGCAGCATCTTGTAGCCTTTGAAGACTTGGGCCACAAGCTCTTTTCACCGAAAGTCAAATAACAGCCTGGAAAGAACTGAAGAAAAGAATGCAGTGAGTTCTGAAAGTGGCTCACGTAAAGGTGAACAAGTCACATCCAAAACGTGAGTATGGAATCTGCAACACTGCTTGAACCAGCACGTGAAAGCCTATGAGTGAGCGCAGGAAAAAGTTCCTTACTGAGTCATGGAATTCAGTCAAGATTTCTAACCCTCGTGTCTCACAACACATATGACTGTGGTATCAAAACATCCCTTGTTTCTGACAGCTTTTTATGATTTCAGGAACATCTTTCCCCTGGACTTGTTTCATACCACCTCACCAAAACTGCATGCAGCTACCTTACGAGTCCTGAGATGGAAAGGAAGCATTTTTGGAAGCTATGTTCTGTTGACAGATGTGTCTCCCGACCTGTGTCCATAGTTATCACAATGACCATGTCACATTACTACTGAAAGCAGAAACAGCAGATCTAGGGAAGCTTTATGATGACCTACTAAAAGGCCCTTTTCAGAGGGCTGCTAGCTACAGACAATCTCCATTCCGTAACAGAAATCACGTTCCCTTACAATATGAAAGCCTGAACAGGATACCTTGACTATTATGTTTCAGAAGAAATGTAGACCATGGGGATTTTTTTGGAATTTCCTTACACATAAAACTTTGCAAAAAGTTGTACCCAGCATTTTCCTCTGCTGAACTCCATGTCATTGCTGACTGCCTACTGCTCAGATCTGTCTAGATTCTTCTGCAAGGCCTCTCATCTCTCCAAGGAGCCTGCAGCACTTCCTAGTTAAATATCATCAGAAAACCTTCAGAGGATGCATGTCTCTCCTGCATCCAAGTCATTGATTAAAATGTTAAACAGGATTTGCCCAAAAATGGAGTGTTGGGAGCACCGCTAGTGAGTGTCCACTAGTAGATGTAGACCCATTCACTCAGTATAGCCTGTACCTGTCCATCTCACGCTTGGATAACTTGTCTGGAAGGATGCTGTGACAGGATCAAAGGCCTCAATGAAATCTAGAAAGGTTACATCCTCTGCCTTCATACACTAAGTGGGTGTCCTTACCATAGAACAAGACTGGTTGCACACACGCTCCCTTACTGATGATTAGGCCACCAGGCTGTTGACCCAGGCAGAGCTTCAGCACACAGAAGCATTTTTACCAGAACGTTGTGCTGAACTCCAAAACTTACCCCCAGGCTTCCTGACTGTGTGGTGCTGGCGTGTCCTGTTTGTGATGGAATTCTTAAGCGCATGCGCTTGCCACGAGCCTTCTTGGACTGAAGCAAGAGATACGTTGCTGACATCTGGTCGTAATTCCACTAGAAAACAGGAGTATTCACATCTCTTCAGAAAAATTGTCACTACACAGAAAGCATTCTAAGAATTTCTGCATGTCTGCAGTATTTTCCCCTTGATGTGCAACCTTCGTGTCTGGTCACATTCGGGTAGTTTCAGGCCTGAGCTGATTCACACAACATGTCTGAGATGAAGAAGCAGGCTACACTTGTTTTTGCTTGAAAGTCAGTGTACAATTGCTGAAAGTGAAAACTAAAGCTGGTGCCAGAATCTCTCTACTGAAGTGAATGGCAAAGCTCCTATTAATTCAGTTTGTACAGTGTTTCAGCTGGACTTCCATTTTTGGGGGTCATGTTTCAGTCCAGCTCCAAGGAGCATCAACATTCAGCTTGATTTTCAGCAGCTTTTTGACTACTGTGAGAACCATGGGTACAATGCTTGACAGACTTGCAGTGTAGTTTAAGCTTGGATGACTTATAAGGCACTAGTAGTCCTTTGAGTAAAGACTGTGAAAGTATTACAGACTTAAACGGAAGAACTTCTTCCCCTTGTAGGTCGATTGTTCCCATCATTTCCTATACCTGAAGTAACAGTGACTCCACAAATGATCCCTCCTAGATAAAATTTACAATTTACATCTATTCCTACTAAAGTTATACGGAAATCTTGGCAATCCTGCGAATTCTACCACTTTCTATTTAATAGAAAGACAGTTCAATTTCAAGAGACAATTTTCAGATTCAGGTTAAAGCCAGAGTGCACATCATGTATTAAATCTCTTCTACAGCTTGGAATGCCATTATTAACATTTGTACAGCATCTCTAGAAGTGCTCAGTTCAGCGTTTCTCATTTATTTTCAAAAGATACTGGAATGAATTTATTTCTTTCGGTGTTTGTGAGTTGTAACTCCCCAAACCTGTTTGTTGTCTGAGTGATGTGTTGATATTTTCCACCTCTTAGTGAAATGTTTCAAAGCAGTGAGTTAAGCCAGCATGTAATGTCTGCTGTTCATCCATAAGTTTCTGTTTTGAGTCTGCCTGGACTTCCAGAGATTCATAAGGATTTTAGCATGGTAGAATAGAACATATAAATAACATACAAAGGCTGAGAAAACACAATTAAATGAGAATAAAAGAATAATGAACTTCAGAAATGTAGTTATTAGGTAAGGAGAGACTATGAAGTTCTGTAAGGGTACCTTACCTCTGAAAGGTATGAAATACTTCATGTTTGAAAATGAGTGAGCATTAGAGTATGTTAATGCAGTAAGGATATTTACTGTAGGAGTGGGCTTAAATAAATGATTTATTGGCATATGTTTATTACCTCTGATACTAATGCTGATATAGTCTCTCTGCTTTTGTTGTGAAACACAGAAAGCTCTGTTACACAGTCTTCATCAAGGTGTCCCACCTGCAAGAACAAGACCTATACTGAAGAAACAGCTTTCAAGTCATCTCACAGCCCAATCTGACCGTGACAGTGTTCTGCTATGCAGCAGTCAATAATTAGCCATGATTTCAGATTTTCTATTTTGAATAATTAGTATTCTGGCTAAATATTGCAGGCAGCAAACAGAAAAAGCCACCCAACTTCAGCAACTGGTCCCTCTGTGGCAACAGGTTCTGAGCTCTGAATTCAAGTACAAAACCTGTCAGTAGATGAGACTTTTTACTAGAGCAGAAGTTACACTTCTGTCCCTTCTTAATCACTAGTTACATGGCATGTACAGCATGCTGAGCTGCATGCACAGCACAGCTGTTCTGCAGAGAAACAGTGGCACCCAGTGGCCAATAGCAGCCATTGGCTGCAAATGCAGAGTAACTTCTCAGTATCTGCAGCAACAACCTCTCCACACACTCCAATTCCCACCTCCATCCCACCCCCACTACCCGAGCCTCTCATACATGGAAGACAACTGAGAGACAAGGAGACAGAAATGACAAGCACAGATCCAGAGAATCGTAGCATGGCTTGAGTTGGAACGGACCTTAAAGATCATCAAGTTCCAAGTCGCAAAGCTGCAACTCACCAGATCAAACCGTCCAGGGCCTCATTCAGCCCAGCCTTGAATACCACCAGGGATGAGGCATCCCTACCTCCTGTTTTATCAATTGCACCTCTCTCTCAGCATGGGGCTATCTGCAAACTTCCTGAAGGTGCACCCAGTTCTGTTCTCTTTGTCACTGATCAAGATGTTGAAGAGCACTGGTCCCAAGGTGGACCCCTGAGAAACACCACTTGTCAGCAGCCTCTGAAGCAATGTATTCTCACTTCCATGCTGTGAGGATGCCAGCGGTCCAGACAAGATTTCAGAAAATACTTCGGCTTCTTTGGGTATACATACTTACTGGGTATTTACTTTGCCACTGAACAGCATCAGAATAACCTTGCATGAGCCAAGGGTGACTTAACAGTTGTTTAACTGTAATCCGCTTCTTTGGGTCTACCTAGTGGGCAGAAACACTCGAGCTGTTACTTATAGCATTGAAAAGAACTGGAGACAATTTTTCTATTCCTAAGAGCTTCGAGGTGCCTAGAAGCACAAACAGAAACCAGCAGTATTTCATCACTTCACCACCAGGAAGGTCAAACACCTGAGCTGGGAAGAGCAGTTACAGAACCTGCGGTTACAGCAAACGTTCCACAAGCATTTTGTATTTATCAGACTGCCTAGATACAGCTCAAATGCATACTGAGTATGTTCAGCTTTCTTTATGAGACATCTTTTGTTTATAAATCACTTTTAGTTATACAGCACGGTTAAGAACATCCAAATGCAAGCTGTGTGAAGACTGTTTAATTACTAAAATAGTAATTGTTTCTATAAGCCATAACTAGTACCATGTTTTTATTTGAGAATTTCCAGCACACGGCAATGCTAACCTTCAAGGATTCAAAGCATGGAACAGTTAAACTTGTTTAAACATTGAATACTTTCTAGGTACTCCACCAGTGTTTTGAGCTTATGCAACAGCATTTTGTAGATCCATCTGAATAGAAGCAGCTCTTTTACCTGTAGCAGCTGGTTAAGTAGCAGGGTACTGCTAGGTGAAAGCCACTTTGGAACACTGTATTTTCCTCTCTGCAATAAAAAAAAATAATGAAAATAAAATAACTAAAATAAAAGAGGATTTAGAATGAACCTTGAACAACTATTTGGATGATACTGACATTTCTTTACTTTCCAAACGTAGGAACAGACATATGCAAAATCAGCCTTAAGAATCACTTGAATAAATTCAATGGTGAAATGAAGATGTGCTTGGCTGAGGGCAATGCTGGAAGGCAAACTGCTCACAAGAGCTACAAAATGCATAAGATCACACCAGACATACTTTGCTCTGACCACAGTTATGGCACATAGTCGATTTCCTTCAGTATTCCCAAAATGAAGATTATGGGGAACAAAATACTGCGCACAGACACTATGATCCTGGTTAGATTCAAGCAGCAGACTTAAAACAAGTCAGAGTTTTAGATTCCAGGATATTTCAAGATCCATAACATGTGAAATTCAGTTACACAACAGTGCCTAGGTGTCTGCATTTCAAGCAGCTTTCAGATCACAGCCACATAAAATTAAAACAAATTCAGTGCAGAAATAGCAAGTCTGTATCTTAATACCTGTGAGATTATCCATTTTTTACTGCATTCTGACTAAGTTCTAAAACTTGCTCATCCCAGTTCACTTAAGCAAGTTCCACCAGTTCAACCAATGAAGCTCTAAGATCCTGTGTATGTTAGGCAGATAGGACTAAGCAGTGCAGAAATAATCTCTGACAGCTTTAAGAGCTCCATTCTGCTTGCAAACTCGCAGTCCAAAACTATTCACAATTCTAAGGAAACGAACACCTGAAGCAGTTGGATCATCTGCCATTTGCTGCATTCTGCTTCTTGGCATAATGGTTAGCACGAAGGGTTTTCTGCTGTCCTGCAGAAACGGACAAAATCCTGCTTACAAATGGACAAAGTCTCAATGTACAGCATAGTTTGTGCCAGACTCAAAAGCCACGTCATTCAATTAATGTGCTCAGGTTGTTATGCACTCCAAAAGGAAACGGAACCAAATGCTGAATTCCGAAGGCAATCTATGGGGTTTTGCATTGCCTCTTGATTCTGGAAGAGGAAATTCTAATAGCAAATGCAGAACTTTGCTCTTCATAGACATGAGAAGAGCTGGCGTTTAATAACATTCATTTCTGGTAAATCAAATGATGTGCTTATATTTTTACTACATATAGCATAGGGAGCAGCCAGTTGAAGAATCAGATACAAAAATCTAGCCCATTGGCAAGAAAATACTTCTTAAATTCTGTGTGCTATCATGTCATAGAATCAGGCTACAGTGCCACATAGGCCAACCAAGTGTGGAACCAAGTCCACAAAATACTGGTAGACAAAGCAGCAAAAAAGGGGGACAATATTCAGCAGACAGGCCTTTCTACCCACAGCTCAGCGTGTTCTGCCATCAGAAAAGTAAGGTCTCTTGTCAAGCTCAGCTATTTCCCTTCTCAGTGTATTCTAGCACCATCGATACCTACTGTTATCCTCCTGTAGAGTGCCATCACATTGTCATCATCAAAAGGAAGAAACCCACACAGCAGAGCATACAGCAGTACACCCATGCTCCAAATATCCGCCTGAAAAACAAAAAGACAAGCTTACAAACCTGAAGTACCTAAAATGGCTTACTGACAGATTGCATTGTCTGCCCTTGCCAACACCCACACATAGCCCATGAAAAGCTGGCTCTTTCTCTCAAGAAAAGAACACTATAGTCCCAGAGAAAGCATATAACCCTCATTCAATTGTTCTTCCACTCAACTTAGAGCGCTACTAAAACCAGTATCTTCATCTTAGCTCATCACACTGCTGCAGTTCCTTTTACCAGGATTTCACTGGCAAAAATGAAATCAAAGCCATCACAAGGGATTTAGCACAGCTGTGTGTTACTGGCTATGAGAGCTGTCAGCACAGTCACCTGTAAGGCTCTGCTGCTGCTCTGTTTATATACAGGCACAACAAGGTTCACACACCTCACAATGCAATTCTCACTTTGTAAAGAAAAAGGAGGCTTGAAAAGCAGTGTGTGGAAAACAAACAAAGCCAGAATTAGAACAACAGTGGGGCCATGGCACTTGTAGGAATTGCTCCGCCTTTAACAGCAGAGCGATTCAAGAAGTATGAGGGCATTCCAAACCAGACCAGTTTGGACAGATGAACAACTGCAAGGAATGGGCTCCAAAATTTCAGACATGAAATCAAAGCTGGAAAAACTCTTCACATTTTCATCTCCCAGTTTTTAGTACATGATGCATTACAACGGAAACAAGTCTTCACATACAACTTGGCAGCTAAAGACAAGTCTGACAAAAAAGATCCTAAGACTGCACAAAAAATTTGACAGATGATGGATAATTAACAGAGCAAATTGCTCTTTCAAAAACTTAGTAATAGAAAGAGATCTCTGAAGCTGCTGTTTTGTAGAGCCCTGAAGCAGGAAACAATCGCTTGAGACAGTTCAGGATTAGCCAGAGACAAACCAGCCGGCTGTGTGAACTGAGACCAATTGCACTTTTCTAGTCTGTGGCCACTGACAGCTTCTGAGAGCTACCAAGCAATGCAGCCTCGCAGAATTCAGAAGGGAAACCAAGTGAGTGTACCTGAGCTCCACTGCGTTTAAATGCTCTGTGGAGAGGGAAGGGAAAGAGGGTAAAACAAACACCAGTCTACATACCTCTGAGCCAATATACTCTTTGCCCTGGATTAGCTCTGGTGCTGCATAAGCTGGGCTTCCACAGCATGTGTTCAGGCGGTAATCAAGGCCTCCCTGGAATAACACAAAAAACAGAGAGAAAAATTTGCTTTAACAAAGTTGATGTCTTCTGCTAATAACACTTCAGAAGCCTCAGAGGCTTCTTCTCCCATCATAATTCATCATGTATTTTGCTTTCGTTCAGTAATTGACCTCACTAAGCAAGTGAGTCTAAGAGTATCATATAAACGTGCAGTTCTCAAGCTGCTCACTTATCTAGTACCCTTGGCATGATGCATTATTTTCCTCAGCTGATCATCTACTCAGATGAACTGTCTGTGCAAACACAAAACTGAGAAAGAAGTGATGCAGGAACTATTGTGATTGAGACTCTCTGGTCATTTGAACAGTATTTAAAGCAATAACATTACAAACTTTACAAAGAACAACTGATATAATACTTCCTGATTCAGAGCAACCTATTACTTTACTTGTGTTTTATTCTAAGCAGGTCAGAGCAAGATAGTGTTATACCACTGAGACAACAGCCTGTTGGTCTTGATTACCTGTGAGAGGCTCTAACTTTGGCCCGGAAAAATTATTTGAGGATAAGTAATTCTCTTTGAATCATTAAGGCAGCCTTCCCATTACATTCTTTCTTACCAGCACCCATCTTGCATGTTAATAAAGGCTCCTGGAAACCAGTTTTAAGATCAAGAAACAATTCAGTTCAAGCATGTGCAACCACAGGATCATTATGTAACCTGCAAAAGTCATTTTATTCTATCCACAATCTCAACATACTTACAGTTCCTTAGAAGGTTCCTTAGGCACACCAACCCCATACTCCTACTACAGACCCTTGCATAAGACAGGTGATACACCTACAAGATTATCTACAGTTCAGACTATGCAAAATAGGGAGTCTATGTCGAGAAAATAATCTAACTGTCCTTCTGAGCAATCTGTTGACCACACTCACACAGTTCAGACCACTCCAAGCATGATGCAATTACATGTCAGCCACAGAAACAGCCCGAATTTAGGGTGTTTGTTTGGACAAGTCCCTGTTGCATACCGCGGTCAAACATGCATTACTTGGGGGCACGTTATATTTAACAGATACTTTTACCTTCGGCTTTGCACAGAGTCCAAAATCGATCAGCTTCAAATTATGCTCCTCATCAATCAGCAGATTTTCCTGGTGAATGAAGAAGCAGTCAGGAATGATTCTCACCCAAGTGCCCAAGGAAACATAATTTTGTGGACAGTGGTTCCCAGTCTACTAAAAGCTCTCTCTCACTCTCAGAGATCTTCACTGACTGCTAGCAAGTACCCATCTTCCAATAGCCCAGGTGGGAAATACCAGCTTGTATCTGTTGGAAAGGACCTGGGGACTAGGAGGACAAGTGGTGATAGAGCACAGGCTGGATGCAAGTCAGCAGTGCGCTCTGACAGAAAAGAAGTACAACAATGTACATAGCTGCATTAAAAAGCAGCACAACCAGACCAGGACAAGTCATTCCTGCTTCAACACTCATTGGACCGCATCTACAACACTGTATCTAGTTTTGGCCAGGAAGGATAACAACCTGAAACAGATTCTGTGGATGACCTGCAGCCTGTGCAGGGGACTGAAGCTCCCACTCAGTGAAGAGAAGCTGGAGAGAAAGATGTTTGTTCAGAGTGCAGAGGAACCTCATGGCAGCTTCTCAATGCCTACGGGGGGGGCATGAAGATGGCCAGAGGCTCTGGCCAGCAGGTCATGGTGGGACAGTGACAGGAAGCAGTCATACACCAAAATAGCAAACTAGATATAAGGAAAAAGCTTTTCAAGCACTGAACATATTCCCCAGAGAGAACATGCAGCCTCATCCCTGGGAGAAGGCGATGATGAGAGTGGGAAAAGCTCTTGAGAAACTTGGTCTGACGATTCCCACAGCAGCAGGTTCAGGCACAGATCTCTACAAGTCCCCTCCACACCAAGTTACCGTCCAAGCCTATAAATCCATCGGCCTCTCAGCTGGAAGCCAGTTTCTTCTAAGAGGTATAGACAGTGCTTTCTTTTTCAGAGGGGAAAGGTTCTTTAGATAGAGGGATTTCATAAGATGCCTAGGAAAATGCTCGTGCTGTAATGATTTGCTTTACTGAGAGATACCGGCAGCTTAAAAAATGCAAAGCTCTAACCTACTTGTGAGGAAAGATTCAAGCCTTCCAGTACCTAACCTGTGCTTCAAGTCTTCAGTGACAGAAAATCCACTGGATGGGGCCAGAGGAATGCATCTCACCCCATACCCTCTGTATGGCCACCATTTGTTTAAAGGATCACTCTTCCTTGAGGCACGAAACTAGAGCAGTTTACACAACAGACTGACACCACAAGGGCTGTTCTCTAGATACAAACTGCAGCAAAGAGCATAACAAAAATGGGAAAACAACACTCAGATCTGTGTCTCATTAGGAGCATAATGTTTTACTCCCCTTTCAGAGGAAGCTACAAAATCCAGCTCAGCTCCAGAACACAGTACCAAATAGCAATAAGTATCTAACATTTCCTGTAGCAAAAGAATTCTAAGCACAAGATGATGAAGGATGTCTGAGTTTCAGCTGGGACTGAATTATTTTCTTCAGTGTCTGATATAATACTACATTTTCGTTCTAGAGAAACAATGTAAACAGCACAGTGATGCTTACCATTGCTGCCAGGCAGTGTTGTACAGAGCCACAGCCAATCTCAGCTGAGCGCCCAAGGAAGTGAGAATGAACAGAATTAGGACAGCTGACTTAAACTGGCCAAAGGGATATTCCATACTATATGACATATTGTAGAAGGAGTTTTGAAGGTGGTAGAACTTTGTGTAAATCTCTTCCACCACTAGGAGGCTAACTGGACATTGATTGGTAGGTGGTGAGCAATTGCTTTTGCACTCATCATAACTATTATCCTTTTCTTTATCTCAGTAAATAATTTTATCTCAACCCATGAGTTCTACTTTGTGTTGTTTTTTCCCCCTTTAATTCTCTCCTGCAATCCACTGGAATGGAGTGGAGGACTGTACCTTACTCTTTCTCCCAACAGAAAAATAAAAACACATTCATTATTATTTATGAAAGACTGACTACAGTTCAAACTTACTGGTTTGAGGTCTCTGTGGGCATAACCCTGACTGTGAACATAAGCAATTGCTGAAACAATCTGTCGAAAAAAGACTCGAGCTTCCTCTTCGGAAAGGCGGTCCTTAGAAACAATGTAATCAAACAGCTCCCCTCCAGGACAATACTGTAATAAGAAAGGCAAGGTGATCTGAAAATGCATTTAGAAAGCACCTGAGAGAGATAAGTAACAATGGCAGCACAGAAAGCACGGAGCAGCACCGACAGGACTCTCTCCCATTCCCCGTGCTCAATCAGAGCAGTATGCACAAGTGCTCCAGTTACGCCCTGGGTCGTCACTGTGGCAGACCACACCAGCTAAGAAATCTGACCCTGGCCTCAAACTGTGTAACTGAAGCATTGCATTCATGCTGTGGGTGGCACAGATCACTCAGAAGGTGACAACATTCGGGGGCTCTGGTGTCCCACAGACCTCGCAGATGCTACTTCAAAACACTGAAATATGTTAGGAATTAAAACCAGTTCTCTTACCGTGAGTGCTGATTAATGGCTTCTACAAAAAGAGAGAATATATCACATTTTCTACTTCATTCTCAAACCAACTAATCTTGAACCCATTTACCACTGAGATATTTAAGAATCATTTCATTTCAGCTTTATTTTTATATTATTGTCTACTGCTAAAGATAAAAACAGTAAACTGAAGTGTGGCAGAAACTATTTCTTACCTCTAAGACTATAAATATTTTCTTTGATGTCTCTATTACATGATACAATCGGCAAACGTGTTGATGACTTAAGTTCTTCATGGCATCAATTTCTGTTTTAACACGAGGCAAGTCATCCTTAAGAGATCATAAAAGCAAGCTATGAAATCGTTAACTACTGTGCCATACCAGGTACCACATCTGACTGCTGTGGAACATAAAACGTCAAAGTTGCTGTAATGATGTTGAACTTCCTCCATTTCACAGCCAGAGAATATTGCCCTCTGAACAGCGAGGAACAAGATTTGTGGTGCTCTGTTCAACTTTTTCCAGCTCTACAGCATCTTTCAAAAGGCAATGGGACCAGTAGGCTGCATTCCTATGTACCATCCCCCTGCCCCCATGTTCTTGAGAACTCCACAACTCCAACAGAAGATACGATCATATTGAAATGCGTTTTGGCTTACCCCTAAAGTAACTTTGTCCATGATTTTTATTGCAACTCTTTCACCAGTAAGAAGATGCCGCCCGAGTTTTACCTTGGCAAAACCACCTACGATTCAAAACACAGATGCTTAAAGTTGAGCGTGAATTCTTCTCTAATATAATACTACAGGTAAAGCAGAGCACCTAGCATGCACTGTGTGTAATGCTTTAATTAGAGGAAGAGGTAATCAGCACCATCAATTTCCAACTGGTTTCAAAATGCAATTTCAAGTTGATACAAATGAAACCTGACTTAGAGAACCGACAAGAGCTGTCAATCTATTCTCAGATTAACTCTAGAGCGGTGAGACAGACTGTTAGGGTGCTGTTCCTCTATAAAGATGACACTTACCCGTTCCAATTGTTTCATGTAACTCATAGTACTTGAGAATCTCCTCGTAGTCATTGACAGACATCCTGAAATGTGCAAGAGCTTCAGATCCTCCAAGCACTCGCAACAAGGAAGTGCCAGCAGTGTTCACATCCTCCTTAGGACACACTCTGAAAAGCAGAAGGGACACTCGCGGCAGATCCAGCACTGCTCATCTTCTCATCAAGGCGCATCCCCTCTCACCCAGCAACAACAAAACGCGCTGCATGAAGCTGACTTCCCTTGGGTGAACCATATAAACGCATAAGAGTGAAATGAAGTGAAATAACAGCCCTCAGGGCTTCGTGCCACAGAGGAGGGCAGAGTTGGCAGGGCAGGGCTGGCAGGGCCGGAGGCAGCTTTAGGAAGCAGCGTTAGCCTTTCCCTGTCAGTCCCGTCGGAGCTCCATCGGTTGCAGGGCGCTGTGTCAGCGCAGGCCCCGCTCCGCAGCGCTGTGGCAGCCGGACCCCCCGCAGGCCGCCCGAGGAAGGGCCGCTCCCGCCGCCGCAGCACAGACACGCGGAGCGCGACTCCGAGCTCCCCATCCCTCCCTCCTCCCGGGGCCGTCCGGGCTCCGCCACGTACCGAACCCAACACCGGCAGCGCGCCACCACGGCTCCCGGAGCTGCGGCGCCGGGTCGGACCCAACACGGGCAGAGCGGCCCAACGCGCGTTTGAATTTCGCTGCCGGAACAGTCACTTCCGGCCAGAAGAGGAGGAACCAATCACCGCCGCGCAGAAACCGGAACCGCCGTGATCGCGCAATGCGTGACGGGAGGAAGGCAGGAGCGGAACGGAGCGCGGTGCCGCGGCGGCGCCATATTAGGTGGGTCTCCGGCTCCGCAGCGGCGCCATGTTAGGTGGGTGTCACGTGAGGCCGGGTGGGGCGGGCGCCGTGCGGCCGGCGCTGCGATGAACCGCGGAGGTCGGCGGCCCGGCTGGTTGCGGGGAGCAGATCCGCCATCCTTGGGGTCCTTCCGACCCGGCCGTTGCAGGTTGTCGTGGCAAAGAATGGCTGTTACCCAGCGGTGGTGTCAGTAACAGACATGGTGTGTCTCAGATGGACGTACCCCAAAATGCCTCATTTAGTGAGTGTGAACAAAACGTGAGACACGAATCTGAGCAGAAACGTCTCCTGCGCTTCACCTGGAGAACGTCCCTCGCTGCAACTTCTGCTCCCGGCTGCAACGCGTTCCTTTCCATAAACGTAACACAGCGATGGAGCCCGGTCAGATACAACCTTAGAACAAGGTCATTGGAAACTTAAATGTTCTTATCAGAATCGCTGCCCTTCGTTTCCGGTCCCAGGTTCTGGTTTGACGATGACTCTCTCAGAGCTGTTTTGTCGCCCCCCCCCCAAATGCACTTCAGGTGCCTCAGGAGCATCGCTGGAATTTTGAATGAACTCGATGTATTTTAGCGAAGCTGCTACAGCTGCTACAGCTGCAGGGCTGAAGGACTTGGGGAAAACAAATCTCTAATGAATGCTGAACAGTCATTTAATTGTAACCCCGGTAATTAATTAAACCAAGGGAATCACCTCCCAGTCAGTCAGCTCCCACCAGGGAAATCTTCCCTGCCAAGCAGATACAACCAGCACAAGCTGCTACATCACTCCAGGGCCCCACTGAGTCTTACCAAGGGGTCTCCAAAGGCTTCTCTGTTGACTTCTGGGAACACTCGCATGGAAGCCAGTGCGCCCTAGTGTGCCCCAGAGGATTCTCAGGGCCCCGCCATTAGCTCTACAGACATCCAGACATGCCCCAGAGCAAGTATGTGTGCTGTAGGGAACCCAAGAGACGTTCCAGAGCACCCTAGTACTCCTCAGTGCGCACAAGGGTTCTTCACCTGTCTCTAAATACGCCCTACTGGACTTTGTTTTCTCTTCTGGAGCCTTCCTTGGTTCTCAGCTTTGCTTTCTCAGGCCATTTATCTCACTCCACAGCTTTTGCTTGGAATATTCTTTCTTGCATTCCCATATTCCAACAGAATCACAGAATTGTAGGGGTTGGAAGGGACCTCTAGAGATCATCGAGTCCAACCCCCCTGCCAAAGCAGGCTCCCTACACCACATCACACAGCTCGGCGTCCAGGCGGGTCTTGAATATCTCCAGAGAAGGAGACTCCACCACCTCCCTGGTCATCCTGTTCCAGTGCTCCGTCACCCTCACCGTAAAGAAGTTCTTGTGCACATTCGTGCGGAACTTCCTATGCTGAAGTTTCAGCCCATTGCCCCTGTCCCCACGCACTACTGAAATGAGACCAGTCTCACCACTATGGCCCCCACACCTCATGTATTTATAAACCTGGATCAAATCCCCTCTCAGCACCGCCAACAACAACCCTCTGCACTCTGCCAGTCAGCCAGTTCTCGACCCACTTCACCGTCCACTCATCTATCCCATACTTTCTCAGCTTTGTTATAAGGATGCCATGGGGGACCGTATCAAAAGCCTTACTGAAATCAAGGTAGACTACATCTACCGCTCTCCCCCGTCCACCCAGCGAGTGACATCTTCATCAGAAGCCACCAGGTTGGTCGAGCACGACCTCCCCTTGGTGAACCCGTGCTGAGTACTCCTGATAACCTCCTTTACTCTTAGTTGCCTGGAGATGGCATCCAGCACAAGCTGTTCCATCACCTTCCCTGGGACAGAGGTGAGGCTGACTGGCCTAGAATTACCTGGCTCCTCCTTCATGCCCTTTTTGAAGACCGGGGTGACATTGGCCATCCTCCAGCCTTCAGGCACCTCCCCATTTCTCCAAGACCTCTGAAAGATTACAGAGAGCGGCTCTGCAATGACCTGTGCCAGCTCTCTCAGCACCCGCGGGTGCACCCCATCAGGTCCCATGGATTTATGGACCTTCATGTTTCCTAGGCACTCACCGACCACCTCTTCCCTGACTAAAGGGAAATCTCCCATTCCCCAGACTCTCTCATTAACCTCCAGGGTCTGGGATTCCTGGGGGAGAGCCCTTTCACTAAAGACAGAAGCAAAGGAGGCGTTCAGAATTTCTTTCTTTTCAGCATCCTCTGTTACCAGAACCCCTCCCTCTGTTAACAACCCCTCCCTCCCCTCCTTGTTTTTGGTCTATTAGCAAACTATTAACATACTACCAAATAATAGCACTTATTCCATAAGTAACATCATCATGCCAGCATCCTGACCACCTGCTTTATAGATTTCTCATTCATTTTGTGTAACACTTCATTACAGTGTTTGCTCATCATACAACTGAAAAACACCTCCAGCCCAAAAGTTATCTACTTCTGTGGTGCTGCACCCCTTCAATGAGGAGGCATTCTGGAGTTTTTAGCCTAGGCTTTTCAAAGCAAAGCAACACAATTTTACACAACTCAGAACCAAGGTATGCAATGATGGGGGGCCCTCAAGCACTGCTGTAGGGTAAAAAGGAGTATAAAGACAGGTGAAGAGAGTGGGGGAAGATGAGGGAAGCGACCATTGGAGGGAAGTCAGAAGAACAGCTCTGCCATCTGGGATCTGTCAGCAGGCAGAGCCTCTCTTCCCCCAACAGAGACGGCTGCTGGGACAGCTGCACATGCTCAGTTACGCTGAGTGCTGCTCTGGGGGCAACTCAGAGAACAGCTCCATGGAGATTTCTAACTCAGCATGCCTGTGGCCAGGCTGTGTTACTCGTAGTTCCTTGCACGTGCTTTGCAGACAGTGCATTCATGGGCAAAGCAGAGGATTTGTGCACCCACTGCTCTGATAAACTGCAGAGTTCACAAACGGAGTTGTGGGAATTCTGACCCAGCGCCGTGAGACAAAGAACGAGGAGGTGACGCAGCAGCTCGCTGAGTGCTGCTGGACAAATCAGGCCGCATGCTCTTTGCAAACACATCATTGTGATTGTTTATGGACTGCAGTGAGACACGGAGTGCTGAGCTGGGCGGTGCTCCCAGCGCTGCCCTGTAACGCTGTGCACTGCAGCCTCTGCCTTCTGACGCTTCTCCCCTCCGTCCTTCAGCTGCAGCTTCTGCATTGCCTTCACAAGGCTGTTCGCTGCAGAGGACTGCAGAGAAAAAAAGCAAGTGCAGAAATAGGACGCCACTCCACTCAGGATTTTACAGTCTCATTCATGTCTGACAGATGGAGGCCCTGAGAACAAGAGCTGTGTCTGTCCTTACCAAGGACTCACCTCTGCATGTGCAGTGGCAGCTCTTGGAGAAGCCTTCTTCATTTCTGTTTTCTTCGCTTTCTGTCTTACTGGGAGCTGGTGTCCATCTGCCTGAGGGTAGGGAGGCCCCTTCAGAGGGATCTAGATAAGCTGGATCACTGGGCTGAGGTGAACGGGATGAGGTTCACCGAGGCCAAGTGCCGGGTCCTGCACTTTGGCCACAATAACCTCATGCAGTGCTACAGGCTTGGGGTTGAGTGGCTGCAGGGCTGTGCAGAGGAAACGGACCTGGGGCTGTTGGTCGATGCTCAGCTGAACAGGAGCCAACAGTGTGCCCAGGTGGCCAAGAAGGCCAACGGCATCCTGGCCTGTATAAGAAATAGTGTGGCCAGCAGGAGCAGAGAGATCATCCCCTTGTACTCAACACTGGTGAGGCTGCACCTCAAGTATTATGTTCAGTTTTGGGCTCCTCGCTACAAGAAAGTCATTGAGGCACTGGAACATGTACATGGAAGTCTGTCCCTCCAGCAGCTCCCATTCATCATCAGCTCCCATTCTGAACTCCACTGTGCAAAACAGCAAAACTTCTCCTGCAAATGGCTGCAGTCACCAAAGCTCAGCCCACTATCCAGGTACTTGCCTTCTCCCTTCTGGTTTCCATCTTAGCCCATCTTTTGGCTCCCCAAAATGGAACTGCACTTCAACAGCCAAAACACAAACTAATACATCACTTTGCACTGCTCCTTCCCGCACCCCCAAACGAATGGTTACCTGACATCCCCTACAGCACAGCACCTGCTCAGAAGTAACATTCAAACTCTATTCTTTCATACTTCTTGATAGAGGACGGGAAAAACTCACTTCTGCATGGCGGTAAGGACAGTCTGTCCCCATCACATCCCTCTGTGTGCTGAAAGGTGCAACCGGATCTCTTGCAGCCTGCTGGCTGCTGCTCACAAACGCAGGGAACTGCACCACGCTGATTCTAAAGAGAGAGAGAAAGAAAGAAACGGTGGTGGGAAGGGGCACCCATGGTTTGCAGAGATGCTCCAGATTGTGCCAGAGATGGAATATCAGAGTGCTGGGACATCATTTATCACTAAGGAAAACACTTGGAAGCATGTTCAATCTGCATAAGCTGTAATTCCTGGGCACAGTTAGCTTTCCTATGGCTCAGCTGGAGGAGGTGGGTGCTCTCAGACACCTGCTCTGGGGGTTCAGCTGAGACACTGGGACACAATGCTGGGATCATTCTGATGGAAACTATGTCTTCAGACACCGTGGTTCAGTCCATCCAAAATTATCATGCAGAGCCTTAGCTCTTGAACAGCACTTCTTCCCCACCCTTCACTACTCCAAGCAGCTCCAACAAACTTCTCAGAAGAAACCCAGGGCAGCAGAGACCTGGCAGACCATAACCAAGTGCAGCCTGCACTTGGGAGGGCAGTGCCCACTCCTTGCTTCCACCCTGCTCCAGCACGTTAAGGAGTCTGAGCCTCACTGTCCTTTTACAGCTGAAGATTCTCAGCACCTAATGCCGACATTTCTCACTAAGATACACCCAAGGCATTGAATGCTCTTCTCACTACCTCCTCCCAGTCCTCCCCTAGGAACAGAAACCACTAAGATTCTACAGCAAACGCATCTACACTGCAAGAGCACACTGAACCACCTGCAACAGTGAAACATGGTTTTGTAGAGTGGCTTTGAAAACACACCTTTAGACAGCTGTCTCCCCGTAGCCAAAAGGAAACCAAGCAGGAAAGGAAGAGTCCAGCCTGAAACACGCCCATGCTACTAGCCCAGGTTTTTCACGGTGAATGCAGAATCCATCCTGTTCTTGAGGTAACAAATGACCAGTGGGTCTCCCCTTGCTCCACCCCTTCTCCTTCAAAGAGAGAAAAAGAAAGAGAAAACAAGTAGAAGAAACCCAGGCGTACCTTTCCACACACAGAGCAGAAATTGGAACAGCAGCTGTCTCCTTCCTGAGACATGGTGGGGAGCATCCCAGAGGAAGCCCAGGTTCTTTGCTTCTCTCCACAGGGACTTCAAGCACTCCTGGCAAGAGCTGGTTTTGTTCCTTCTTCAACTGCTTCCATCACCAAAATCTCCTTTTGAAAAGGAACCCTAAAGAAAGAATCAGCAAATGAAAAATAATGAGCAAGAACCACTTTCCCAGCTTTCTTCTGACACGCAATTTAGACTCTCGACTAGGGCAAGGTCTTAAAATCAGCTGCTTACAAGAGCTGTCCCCACATATATCCAGCTTCTGTACAGCTGCCATTATTTTGGACAGCCAGTGTAATCACAGAACCATAGAATGGCCCGGGTCGGAGGGGACCTCAAGGATCATGAAGATCAATCACCTCCCTGTCCCTGCTGGCCATCCCCTCTTCTGATGCAGCCCGGGATACCATTTGCTCTCTGAGCTGCAAGAGCACGCTGATGGCTCACGTTCTCTTCTTCATCCACCAGGACCCCCAGGTCCTTCTCTGCGGGGCTTCTCTTAAGGACCGCTCCTCCCAGTCTGTAGGAATGCCTGGGATTCCTCCAGCCCAAGTGCAAAACCTTGCCCTTTGCTGTGTTGAACCTCATTAGATTCACCTAGGCCAACCTCTCGGGCGAGGTCCCTCTGAATGGCATCCCTTCCTTCCGCTGTGTCAGCCGCACCCTCAGCAAACAGCAGAGGGCGCACTCAATTGCATCACTGGTGTCACTGATAACGATGTAAAAAAGCACTGGTCCCAAGACAGACTCCTGGATGACACCACTTGTTATCGGCCTCCACCTGGACACAGAACCATGAATCACCACCCTCTGTCTGTGGCCTTTCAACCAATACCTTCTCCACCAGGTCCACCTGTCAAATCCACGTCCCTCCAATTTAGAGAGAAGGATGTGGTGAAGGGCCATGTCAAAGATCTTGCTCAAGTCCAGGTAATTGACATCTGTTTCCTTCCTTTTGTCCACAAATGCCGCCACTCCATCACAGAAGGCCGCCAGACTGGTTAGGCATGGCCTTCCCCTGGGAAAGCCACGCTGGCTGTCTTTGATCACATGCTCATTCCTGATGTGATCAAGCATGTCTTTGAGATGGATCTGTTCTTCACCATCTTCATAGCAGTCATACATTTGAATCAAATCATTGGTGTTGCTCTCACGAAGAAAACCTCTTTGTCTTCTACTCCTGCTGCAGCTGCAATGGCTGCACCAGCAGGACTCACGTGTCTGACAAACCTCCAGCTCTGGCCTAGCCATGCACAGCAGCAGTCCGTCCCCCTCCCAGCTCACTCACCACTGTGCTGCTGTGCCACAAATTCATGGCAGCAGCGAGAGCAGGCAGCACCCATCACCCTCCTCCAACTCTCACTGCCAGCTGGGATGAGGACTGACGCAGCATGCCCACCCCAGCCCGGCTTTTCTGCTGAGACACCTCCCAGCAACCACCCAGCACCAAACCCAGCTCACCTCTAAGTTCCGCTCAGCCTAAGCTGCGCCCAGCTCACGTGCACACCGCAGCAGTGCTTCTGACAGGCTCTCACAGGGTGGTCTTTAGCAAGGGGGTCCAAAGCTCTGTCTCCACGTGCAGCACGCTCGTGAGAGCAACAGCTCTGCTCACCAGCTGTGGCACAAATGATCCCACACCAGCAATGACTGCAACCTTAAGCAAAGGGAGAGGCCGCCTCCTAGATCCAAAGTTTAAGAAACCAACACCCAAGAGGTGTCATCTGAAGTCAAATATCAGAGAAATCAAGATGACGCTTCTGCATCCAGCTTGGATCACTCCCTCACTCAGGCACACCACGATCAGATCAAGGAGATGCTGCCTCTGGGCTGCCTTCAGCTTAGAGACCATAAGGGTTTGGGCTTCCAAACACTCAGCAAGCGTTTGGATGAGCCAGCTTCCTGCTGGGGAGCCCTCTGCATCACTGCTGCCCGACACAAAAGCTGCCTCCTTGGTTCCCAGCCTTACCTTCTCATGCCGTTCATCCTGCTCTGCAGCTCCTGCTCTCAATAGTCTTCTTATGTTCCCACGGGACAGGTAGAAAATGAAGACACGGCCCCTGCCACCAAGGTCAGCTCTGCAGCACACATGACCTGAGGAGCACTTGGCTACTCATGCAAACTGCGCAGTGCAAGGAAGATTGTTGCCTGTTGCGCTTCTTCTTCTCCTGGCTCAGAAAGTAGCTTTCCTACCTAGTAAATGGGAAAAGAATAGTAATAATTAAAAAAAAGAAAACAAAAGCCTGACACAAAGCAGACGTGATTGTTACTGTGGAATTCAGGAGGGCGAGGGATTTGCCCTCTATATGAAGAAGCTGACTGCAAAGGACTAAGAACAGCCATGATCACATGGAGAACTTGCGGGTCAAATTGGGGACTGAACCAATCATGGGCTTCTGGAGGTGAGGGTCTGCTCTGAGCTCCATCCCGACCACACGAAACCCAGCAGAGGAGGCAGGAAAGCAGCACGGCTGAACCTGCTGGTCGAAGGGAGCAACAAGAAGGAAATGGAGAATCAGCGGAAACGGAGACATGCAGCCTGGTCGCTGTGGTGGCCTTCTACAGTGAAGTGACAGCATCAGTAGGGAAAGGAAAAGCAACTGACATCCCTCAGCCAGACTTTGCAAGGCCTTCAGTGTTGAGCGAGTTTCCTGACAGCACTCAACGTGAACAAATCTACCACTGAGCAACACCGTGAGCCCCCACTCACCTCAGCAGAGGTCAACCTGCACCCCAGCCTTCCGCCTTTCCAGGTGCACACACACACATGCACCACTCTGCCCCTTCTGCACGCCCACGTGCACGCACCGCACCTTGTGCCCTCCTTCGCATTCACAGACGTGTGCAAACCACCCCTGGGAACACGTACGTGCCAACACCTACCAGAGAACATCCCTTTGTGTGCACCTGTGCGCAACCCAACTCCTCAGCACACCCCTGTGCAAGCGCACGTTTGTGCCACCACGTCCACACACTATCCATGTGCTCACACACTCACACAACCATATCCCTTAGTGCAGCCCTGTGCGCACACACACAGAAACACGTGGAACCCCTTCCTTTCACTCCCAAAGTGCACGCACACACCGGTACCACAATGTCCTTGCGCAGCTCCAACCCTCTGCACACCCCTGTGCACACACATACATGTGCATGCTCGTCCTTGCACGCATACCCACTGACATGCACAGACCTGAGCAACCCCACTGGTTTGTACACTCATGAACACAAACGTGTGCAACAGCACCCGTGCACAAATCCACACACACACAAACTGGTGGAACCCCACTGCTCTTACCAAGGACGGGAGTGCAGGGGAGCAGCCAGAAGCTGTTTGCATTCCCTGCTGTCTGCTGGGCAGGTTTGTTGGCGATGCTTGGGTTGCTTTGCTTTCCCTTGGGAGGTGGGAAGGAGCTTTGGGTTGGAGGCACATCCCGTGCCAGAGCATCCCGATGGCACACGTGGGATCAGCAGGTCTGTCAGAGAAGTGGGTGAGGTTGCACGCCAAGCTGCAGCAGAGGAAGCGGAGGAGGTCCCAGCACAGCTCTGCACCACGCTCTGCCACGCTGGGCAGCTTGTTCCTGGCTCAGCAGTGCCATCAGACAAGAAGCAGGGGAGGAAATCAAGGATGGGGGCACCATCAAACACAGTCCATGCATGCCTGTGCAGACCCGCAGACCCAGAGCTTGAGGGCAGTTTCTGCTTTTGTAGCATTTGTGTGCTGTAGCTGAGCAAAAGCTTCTGCTGCTTGATTCTTCTTCTGCAAGAGCCGCCTACCGGTAAATGGCTTTGGGGATGGAGGATGTGACAGAAAGCATCTGTCTCCACCACAGCGGAGTTACACTTGGTCTAGAGAGTGAGGGAGGCAGGCAGCACTGCTTGACGTTGGTCAGGGTGAGCTCCTCCTGCAGCAGCGTGATGATGGCAGGGCTGCAGACGATCTGCAGGGCCAGCTCGTAGGTGGGAGCTGGGAATGGACACGGCAGGATGACAGAGGTGTTAGGGAGCAGCCAAGGCAGCGGAGAGCATCAAAAGGCCCTGAAAAGCATCACAAAGCCACAGCCAGGAAGCCTGGGGTTTTCATGAGCAGCATCCAGGATGCTAGAGACTGTTTGCTCCCCTAAAAAATGGTAGCAGAGCTCTCGCTGCAGGCATCACAAAACAAGGCAAAATGGGAACACACCCAGAGCTCTGCTGCACGCACCCCACAGTCAGAGCATTGCAAGTTGAGCTGCCTTGCTGTTTCTTGCATTCATCATGGTCCCTGTGAATGAAGACTTGGAACACAGTCAAGGCGTTGATTGAGCACCAGAGTGCCTTTATTCAATTGAAGAAAGGAGGACGGGAGAGGGACGGGGAAAGATGGGATTCATTCTCTGTTGTTGAGGAGAGAGCGGCTCAGAGCTCGTGTTGCTGCCTGGTGCCTGGGACTGCAGCCTGACTCCAGGTTCCCATCCAAGGGCTCGGCTTCTCCTCGGTGACACTGACTTGGTCCTGCTTGGAGGTGACGCCGTCGGGGCACTCGGGCTGTGTTTGGGCTGGGCTGCACTGCAAAGGCACCACACAGGTCGCCCATAGAGAATTTCATATGGGCTTCATCCTTCCTTGGTTGGGGTTTAGTGGTTTAGTTGGAATTCTCAGAAGTGCCAGAGGCAGTGCTTGCAACCATGGAATCCCAGCCTCTTGGCCAACTTTTAGTATTTGCAGCTTAGATAAATGGCTCCTCTTTTCCACTTGGCCACTTGACTGTGGCCTGTAAGGTGTATGCAACTGCCAATTGATTCCCAATAAAGTACTGACTTGTTGAACCACTTTAGCAATAAAATGGGGGCCTCAATCTGAAGAGATTGTTCCTGGCACCCAGAACCTTGGAATTATTTCTTGTCACAAAACTTTTGTTACTTCCCTGGCCTGGTTAGTCAGGCACGGGTATGCCTCAGGCCATCCTGAAAAGGTATCTGCTAAAACTAACATGTTTTTGAACCCCCCTTTTCTTGGGAGCTCTGAGAAATCTACCTGCCATTATTGTCCTGGATAATTTCTCTCCCTGTTTGCCCCAACTGAACTTTGTGGCCTGTGTTAGGATTATTTGGTAAACAAACTTCACATTGCTGGGTCACTTGCCTAATGGCAGTATACCAATTTCGGGTGACCACTCGTTGAACAAGATATTTATATAATGCTTCTGCTCCCCAGTGAGTGTTCCTGTGTTCAGTCACCACAGCCCATCATATGGCTGCTGGAATCATTCTTTTCCCTTGTGCTGGAAAGCTCCATCCTTCCTCTTTTACCTGCCCTTCCTGATAATTATTTATCGAGTTCCAATACTCTTTTGAGTGCTTTGGCTCACCATCCACCTGCATGTTACCATCTGGAATCAAGGAAGCCTCCACCACCTCACCCTCTGCCGCTCGCTTTGCTTCTCTGTCAGCCAGCACATTTCCCATTCCTTCAGCACTGTCTCCCCTTTGCTGGCATCAACAGTGCATTTTAGCAACCTTCTCCAGCTGTTGGACTGCCTCCAGGAGTCTGACTATTTCTTCAGCGTGTTTAAGACCTTTCCCTTGGCTTGACAACAGTCCTCTTTCTTTCCATATTGCTGATATGGGTGCATGAACAGCACTAAAGGCATATTTTGAATCAGTCCATATCTTTATCTTCCCATGTCGAACAAAGCTGCTCCCATCTGTGTATCAGGTGTCTTCCGCATCCTCCAGTGGTTCTTCTTTCAAGTCTCTGCGACTGGAATAGACTGCTTCCATAGTCTCTAAACAGTCGTGAGACACAGGTTCTCCTGTAATTGCACTAAGAAAAGCAGCTGGATTTACAATATTTGTTACTGTTATTTCTCCATCATCTTGCTCCACTAGAATGGCCTGATACTTCAAAAATCTCTGAGGGGAAAGCCAATGTCCCCCTTTCACCTCCAGCACTGTAGAGACCGTGTGGGATACCAGTGCAGTTCTCTTCTGCCCCATTGTCCTAATGCTGGGGCCTTCATTAACTCCTCTTTCAAATGCTTTCAACCGGGCCACAGTCCAGGCTGATGACTGTGGTTTCTTGCAGGCTCACGTCAGCCCCTTCAGCAGAACTAGGAGAAATGACTGGCTGAACAATGATGACCTCTTTCTCTCTGTCTCTGCTGTCACTCAGAAGGCTTTCATTTGAATTGCAGCCTGACTCCAAGTCCCCCTCCAAGACGCTCGGCTTCTCCTCAGTGACACTGACTTGGTCCTGCTTGGAGGTGCTGCTGTCGGGGCACTCGGGCTGTGTTTGGGCTGGGCTGCACTGCAAAGGCACCGGGCCACAGTCCAGGCTGGTGACTGTGCTTTCTGGCAGGCAGAATTGATCACCTGAGGAATTCAGCTTTATTTGCCTTCATCTGTGTTTCCTCTTGCTGGATCTCATGCACTCTGCTGGCTTCAGTCTGTGTTTCTACTCCAAGAAGAAAATAAATGGGTCTTCACAAACCAGAAAACTGGAAAAGCACCCTCAAGTCTGCTGTTTGAGCCTTCTTCATTTCAAGAGCACATGCTTTTATCTCCTCAGCACTCAAACACTTATTGTTTACATGGAACCTTCTCTCTCCGAGGCTGTAGCCACTGTCTCTTGTCCTGGCAATGGCACCACTGAGCAGATCACCTCCATTCTCTGCATCCTCCATTCAGCATATTTGCACATGGATAAGATCTCCCCTGAATCTTCTCCAGGATTAACAGTCCTAGCTCTCTCAGCCTTTCCTTATAGGAGAGATGTTGCAGTCCCTTTATCATCTTCTGAGCCCTCTGTTCGATTCCCTTAGGTATGATTCTTGTAACAGAGAACTCAGATCAGGACACGATGATCGATGTCTGGTCTCAACAACGCTGAACTGAGGGGAAGGAACATCTCTCTCAATCTGCTGGCAGTACCTTGCTTATTTGCAGCCCAAGGATATCATTAAGTTATTTTTGGTGTATTTTTTCTTTTTCTTTTTTAAATTCTTTTTTCTTTTTTTCTTTCTTTTTTTTTTTTTTCATCAAGTTCACATTTCTGTTTCACATTCACTCTGTATCATTCGCTATGCAGCTCCAGGGAAAGATGGGACTCATCCTCTATTGTTGAGGAGAGAGTGGCTCAGAGCTTGTGCTGTTGCTTGGAGGCAGGGACTGGTGGTCTGATTCTACATCTGCCTCCAAGATGCTCGGCTTCTCCTCACTGATGCTGACCTGAGCCTGCATGGTGGTGCTGCTGTCGGGGCACTAGGGCTGTGCTTGGCCTGGGCTGTCCTGGGACCCCTGCACCGGGTCCCAATCCAGGCTGGTGCCGGTGCTGTCTGGCAGGCTCAGGTCAGCAACTTCCGGAGGGATGGGATGAATCAGGGCTTGCACTTGGATGACATTCTTCTCTGCATTGATGGTGCCATATGGAAGGCTGTCGATTGAAATGCAGCACCCTGTGCTTCCTAACAGCTCTGCATTGATGGAAGCACAGGATGCGCTGTCGTCCCATGCCCGGCGTCTTCGGGGAACACAAGGGCTCGGGTCACCTAGGAAGGAGTAGATGCACAGCAGTTAGTGTCAAACGTTCACAAGATGAATCATGCTTTGAAGAGGTCCTTGACATTTGGCTATGTAGTGGTGGTGGGCAGAAGCAAATAGGCTTCTAGCAACAGTGTCATTGTCTCGACAGTGATCCTCGTGGAGGTGCAGCTCTTGTGTTGACAAGAGACTCATTTGGGAAAGACAGGGGTGAACCAAAGATGTCAGGCACGGGCTCGAACGCCAGAAGGAGGTACAAGCCCACTGAAAGCATGAATCCTACCTGTGCTGCTGACAAGCAGTGTTTTGAAAGCTGCATTTGCACCCTTACCTGCCAGGACCAACACTTCTGCTTCTAAGGGATCGCTGGCACTGCTCTGCAGTTGGCGTTCAGCTGCAGGGGATGGTTTGCCAAGGCAGAAGCAGGAACGCCAACTGCCAGCTGGTGACTGCTTCCTCTTGCTGGGCACGCTTGGTCTGGAGAGAGAAAACAGAGCATGCTGCCAGTCGTGGTGCAGGGTGAGGGAAGAGCTGCTCCGAGCCCTTGACGACAGTTGCAGAGGACGCTTCCATTCCTACAGCTCAGCCCTCAAGTCCTGCTGGCTACATTCCTCTCAACCATGGCAAGCAAGATGCGCAGCATGGGAGCAAAGGCTCCACAGCCGGACAGGACAGGAGCTGGCAGGCTCATATATATATAAAATGGACAAAAAATGAACCAATAAAACCCACCCGACCAATGATGATAGGGGCTGGAAAGGGAAGTCCTCTTTACCTTTCAGATGGAAAATCAAGGACTGTGTGGAAGTTCCTCAGATCAGCTGTGGGGCCTTCCTCCACCTCGACATCAATGCTCTGTGTTGCAGCAGGAGAGCTGCTCTGGCCTCTCCTCTCTGCCAGAGCCTCCTGCACGGTGAGCAGCTTTGTGGATGGAGGAGACTCCCACACAGACTTGGGCCCAGCAAGAGAACTGTGCCCTGCAAGGGGAAACCACAGGTAAGAGGGAGGATCAGAAAGCAGCAGCACAGCCATCCCAGTTCTGCATTTCTCTCAGACTTGCTTATCAGAGCCACTGGAAGAAGAGGAGCTCAAAGTAACAGTGTGCTCAGAGGTATGCTCGTGGCAAAGGACACAGCCACAATTAAGAGCAGCTCACTGTATCAAAACAGGCAAACAAAAACCCTAGAAAAACTAGGGGCAGGGATCTCAGAAAGCTTTGCTGCCACACTTCAATCAAGCTTCGCCTGCTTGCAAAACATCTTAACAGCTGTGACGGTTTTCTCCATGTAAGTTATGGGTTTGGACACTCTCAGGATCCAGGAATGGGGCACCATATTCTAATCTAAACCCAGAAGTCTGCTGTCTCCTCGACAGGAAAAGCATTTTCAAAGGTCTTGGAGAAGGCCTGGATTGGATCAAGGTGTCAGATCAACATCAAACTAATGGAGAAAGACGCTCACCTGCTCCCTCTCCCACGGCTGGTGTGGATGTGGAGGGGAAGAGGACGTCTGTGTGGCTGATCAGGAACTCCACCACAGCTGACTGCGTCTGCAGCTCCATGCAGGCAGCTTCTCCATAGGCGCAGGCAGACTGGCTCTGCTGGGATCTGAAGTAAAGGCAGATCTTACAAGTCATTTCCCCAAGATCGTTTCCCCAAGTCTGAAATTTGCAGCAAAAACTGACAAGTTGGGCTCAGGAGACTTCCGCAGTGGGCAATCAGCGATGCCACTGACGAAATTCTCCTGGATGATCAGGGACACAGCAGTCCCAGCTAAGCAAGTGACTAGAAACTGTCATCTGGAAATTGTGCCCCTGGGGTTGGGCCAGAGCAGAAGTAAGCATTGTGCTGAAACAGAAAAAGAAGTTTACCTTACGAGGTTTGGAGCCCACACTATGGCCAAGTTCTGAGTGTGCATGTTGGTGACGGAGCAGTTCCCGGCCAGAGACGCCAAGTGTCTCATTAAGTACTGCAGAGTCCTGGAAAACAAGAGGGGCAGATGTTCAGCACCAATAAGCAAGCTGTGCTGCAGTGCACAAAACAAACCTCACTTCATGCTGGTTGTTGTCATTGCTACCGTCCCCGAATAGGAAGTAGGTAAAACTTAACTAAGTGCCACCACGCTGCAGCACCAAGCCCCAGCACAGCACAGCCGCAGCCATTGGCTGCACCAACCGTGCCCCCGTGCCAAGGAACTGACCCAGTCAACCGACCCGACGCAGCCTTCAGCCGCTTCAGCGTGCACAGGCATGATGCTGCCAGCGTGAGGCAACACCTGGAATCGCATCATGGCCCTCTGAAAGGCAGCAGGGCTGAGCTCAGCAGACCGAGCGCAGCACTGACCTGTAGTGAGGAGCGGGCAGCTGCTGGATGGTGTCCTGCATTCTGAGCAGCCGCTCCTCCTCCGTGGCAGCACAAACAGCGTCCTGGAAAAAGGCAGGAAGGGATTCAGACACCAGGCGGGAATAGCAAAGGGAAGGGATTTCTCGCAAGCATCGCAAATAGCTTAAATAAGCACCTCCTGGCACCACCAGAAGTGGCATCAGCCAGAGGCAGGAGGTGGCAAAGACATGCCTCATGGGGCTAACAGAAAGAAGACCTCGGAGCTGGGGCACTGCTGCAACCATCAGCCAGGACGCCCAGGGAAGAGGTACGTGTCATTTCCAAGACATTGCCCTGAGCTTACCGAGAACTTGCCATACAGCTGCTCGGTCAGCAGAGGGTTTGGGAGCTCCCTGAAGTACATCTTGCACAGGGAGCTCACGCTGTGAATGTCTCGGACGCTGAGCTCGGGAACCTGCTCCGACTCGAATTCATGGCTGCAGAAAAGGACACAGGATTGGGCAGAGGGCTTTGAGAAAGAGGAAAGCAAGTCCAAAGCCACAACAAATACAGTCAAGAAAAGGAAGGGGTTCCTCTGAACGCCCGCAGCATGGCACGTGCCCCTGCTGACAGCTGTGTCAGTCGCAGCACTCTTACCGTAGTTGCTGGATCTTGGACGCCACGCCGGACAGGCGGTAGATCCCCTGCACCACGCCATGCTGCTCGATGAACTCGGCGCAGCTCTGCAGGACCTGGGGGACTACAGAACAAGAGCCAGCGGTTAGCTCAGCTTCTGACTCAAGTCGTGCTTCAGCCCGTGCTCTTCTCACATCCCACCCAGTAAGCCCAGCCGGGCCACCGCTTGCTTCCTCCTTAAAGGAGAAAGCTGGCAGAGACAGCTGTGAGGAAACTGCACAGAGACGTGTTCTTGGCTTTCCAGAAATGCCACCACCTAGCAACAGCCTGGAGAAAGTAATTCTGGCAAAATCACAGACACTGCAAGTCCCATCACAGCTCCCTGGGGAATGGAGGAATCCAATCTCACGACCAGAAGAGCTAGGAAAAGGCTGCAGGATGCTCTCTTTGGCCAGAAGGCTTCCTACGTTTTCAGACTGAAACAATTGTTGGATATGATCTCCCTTTCATCTTTAGATGCCCAGCGGAGGGAGATCTCAGCAATGGGCTGTTCCTTACCATCACGGCCAGAGCGGAGAAGGTGCTCCCCCAGGTCACACCCAAACACCCCTTCCTTCGCCGGCTCCGGCTGCTCCGATCTCCTGGGGCGGGCCTTCACCACCGAACGAAGGAAGGTGCTGAGCTTGCCCCGTTTCTTCGGCACTGCAAAGAAACAAAACAAAGAAACCAGTTCATTTCAGGCTTGGCTCGGTTGGACGAGGCTGAGCGTAACGCCTTCGACCGAGCACGGAACATCGGGAAGAACATTCCCAACAAGGACACGCAAGAACGGATTTTTCCCGTCCCTGCACGTGCCCAAGGCCAGGTCAGAAGGGGCCCCGGACAGCCTGCTCTCGACTCCTGCTAAATGCGCAGGCTGGGCACCCAGACTGAGGCAGGGGCCTTGGAGCCTGAGGATGATCCTTTAGGCACCTTCCAATCCCAAGCCATTCCAGGTGGATTCTGTGACTTCCCCAAGCCCAACAATAAACACAGTGGGATTGGGACAGATCTCTGCGTGTTCCCATGGACCTTAATGCAGTCCTGTTGCTAAGCTTGCTCAACGCGGGCATTAACGAACGCCCTGAAAGCCACGCTCTGACCCCATTTTACTAACCCGCATTGTCAAATGTAACATGTGTACCTGGCTTTGGCAATGAATTGATGAGGGACTCGGGAACTTTTCCACTGATGAGCTCCACGCACTCACCAGGGAAAAACCCAACCTGTAACAAGAACAAAAAGAGAGGAGGGCATTAGCCTGAGCCCAGAGCCAAAGGGAATGTCCCCTGACAGTGACACAGGGCAACCGTTTGCATCCGGAAGCCATCCTGTGCAGGCAGAGCAGCTCCAAGCTGAGATTCCTGACTCTACTGAAGTTGGGCTCTCTAGTCGAAAGCGTGTGCCTACCTGAAAGCCAAGCTTGCCTCTCCACCAGGGGCTCAGCTCCTTTGGTGGCATAGAAATAATGCACACCAAGTCTCCCACCTGCAAGAGATTGAAACGTCAATCCCAGCTTCAGCACAGCTGGCAGGAAAGCACAGCTCAAATAACTGCCTTCTTCTGCGCCACAGAATATCCTAAAGCTAGACAGCAATTGCACCAATGCAGCCCCAAGGCATTTTCCCTTCTAAAACTGAACTTGGAGGTACAAGAGTCACACAACATACACAGTACTGCTGTGCAGTAGGAAACAGGTCTCAAAATCAGCTGGCTCTCTGCCAAAGGCTATGCAAGAGCTCCACTTTAACCACGGGCATCAGTTAGCAGGGCTTCCTGAACACATCTGCACACTTCACACACCCGTCTGCTGTTGCTCAGAGACCAGGCTCCCATACTGGGCAGGATCTGCTTGATTACAAGGTTCAAATGCCCAATCCAACCATACTGGAGAGATGGCTGAACTCCTCCTGACCCAGCGCAAGTCTAAGCTGGAACCGAACCTTCGAAGCTTCACCTCGTGAGACATTCTGAAGGTGTCTGAGAAGATTCCTGAGCCGTTCACACCCTAGACTACTCTCCCGTGCATGACAACAAGGAACGCCTGTAACTGCTTACCTCCAGGGAGACTTCATCCGGCCCCTGGGCGACGTAACGCTTAATAACATGGGCTGCCGCAATCGCTGGCACGTTGAAAGATGACTCCGCACGCACCAGCTGCGGCTTCCACATGTTATCAGCCTGCAAAACAGAGCACAGGCCGTGGTCAGGAGCTGAGGACAAACCAGGAGGATTTCAAGGTGAGGAGCACATCTGCAGAGAAAGCTGCAGGAAATGCGCTCCCTCCTGATCAGGAGCACTTCAGAAGGAGCTGCACTTCTCATCACAGTTGTTTCTCTTCCTGGCGTGCAGTGCCAGGCCATGCCAAGATGCATCTCTCTCTACCCAGACTCATCAGCAATGGCACTGGCGCAGACAGGTGGCCAGGCCCTTTTTGGCCCATTCTTTCCTGCAGGAGAGCACATCTGCGGCTCCCTCTGCTGGCTCAACACAGAGAACAAAGACAAGCCAGAGCTTCATACTGTACCTCCGTGCCCGCCACCTCGGGCTCACATCTGATCTCGCTGCATGCGTTGCCCATCCCAGCAGGTGTGACAAGCTGGAACAGAGAAGAAACACACGTCTGTTTTCTCTATTCACCCAGCACAGTATGGAGGGACTTCTTCAGAACTACCCTTGCATACTCTGCGGCATAGGCAAGTGTTCGAGAAACTACCCCTTGCTTCAGTAAATTCAAACGTGACAGCCTATTAGGCAGCGCTGTACCAAGTTGCTATCCCTCTGCCAGCAGATGGGGACTCTGGCACAGAGCAGCAGATGCAATCACCCAGAGCACTCTGACAGTGCGATAGCAGGACATTAGACAGCACCCTTCTGAGGGCTGAGCTGGAGGGCAGTGAAGAAACCCACGGCATGCAAAACGACGTGGTGGGACAAAACATGGCACGTACCTGGCAACGAGATCACCTCAGGCTATCTGCAGCAGTTCCTGGTCACTCTGCTCAGATCTTATGAGAGCAAAAGCTGCACCAAGGCAGTGGGCGGAGGGTGGGCAGAGGAGAGAGAAAGAGCAGGTCAGTGAGCAGGGCTAAGACAGCCATGGCATAACGCACACAGCACAACCGTCCCATCCACTTGCTGCAAGACATACTGAGTCTCAGGCTACGTGATGCCTGTCCACCCAGCAACCTTACTCTGCTTCCATAATTGAGCAAAGAAGACAACGGAAGAAGCATGGGACAGGTGCCACCTTTATGGACACCCCCTTTGGAATGTGTGTACCAGGGGAAGATTATGTCTGACGGTCAAGAGTAAGCAATATGGTGCTTTGAGCGCTGACAGCCAGCACTTCTCAACACCTCACTGCCCACCCGTCCATCCCACGCTGGCTCAGCTTACCTACAGGATGCTGCGCACGATGGTACTCAAACAAAGGCACTAAACGCACAAGAACAACAAGAAAACCAACCACTCCGAACTCCTACTCGCCCACAAAGGAACACAGAACGCACCGCTCCTCCCCTCATTCCAGCCGCTTATGACATCACCAACGGCCACCAGCCTGCTCCACCATGACTCCCCACAAGGGGGGGAGGCAAGACCACGTGGTCACATCTGATTCCAACACGGCACCACAACATTGCAGAACTCAGTGTGGGGTTGGAATTATGTCCTGGTGTGGCAGCACATTGGGAGGTGTTTGGGCACAGCTGAAGAGCTGACAGACACCTGACGTTTCCAAAGGAGGGTGCCATATTCACTCTCAGCATTTTTTTGTCCGTGTACAGCTCCAACCCTTTGCACACCTCTGTGCACGCACATATATGTGCATGCTCGTCCTTGCACACATACCCACTGACATGCACAGACCAGAGCAACCCCACTGCTTTGTACACACATGAACACAAACGTGTGTAACAGCACCCATGCACAAATACACACACACGCGCATGCACACAAACTCGTGGAACCCCACTGCTTTGCACAATCCTGTGCACACTCACGTGTGTCATGCACTGATTTCCCAGCCAGTCCTCGTGGGGTCTCTTACCAAGGACGGGAGTGCAGGGGAGCAGCCAGAAGCTGTTTGCATTCCCTGCTGTCTGCTGGGCAGGTTTGTTGGCGATGCTTGGGTTGCTTTGCTTTCCCTTGGGAGGTGGGAAGGAGCTTTGTATGGAGGCACATCCCGTGCCAGAGCATCCCGATGGCACGCGTGGGATCAGCAGGTCTGTCAGAGAAGTGGGTGAGGTTGCACGCCAAGCTGCAGCAGAGGAAGGGAGGAGGTCCCAGCACAGCTCTGCACCACGCTCTGCCACGCTGGGCAGCTTGTTCCTGGCTCAGCAGTGCCATCAGACAAGAAGCAGGGAAGGAAAGCAAGGATGGGGATACCATCAAACACAGTCCATGCATGCCTGTGCAGACCCGCAGACCCAGAGCTTGTGGGTTGTTTCTGTAGCATTTGTGTGCTGTAGCTGAGCAAAAGGTTCTGCTGCTTGATTCTTCTTCTGAAAGAGCTGCCTACAGGTAAATGTCTGCAGGGATGGAGGATGTGACAGAAAGCATTTGTCTCCACATCAGTGTAGTTACACTTGGTCTAGAGAGTGAGAGAAGCAGGCAGCACTGCCTGACATTGGTCAGGGTGAGCTCCTCCTGCCACAGCGCCATGATGGCAGGGCTGGAGATGATCTGCAGAGCCAGCTCAGAGGTGGGAGCCAGGAATGGACATGGCAGGAGGACAGAGGTGTTAGGGAGCAGCCATGACGTCCAAGAGCATCAGAAGGCCCTGAAAAGCATCACAAAGCCGCAGCCAGGAAGCTTGGGGTTGTCATGAGCAGCATCCAGGATGCTAGAAATTATTTGCTCCCTTACAAAACGGTAGCAGAGCTCCTGCTGCAGGAGTCCCAAAGCTAGGCAAAATGGGAACACACGCAGAGCTCTGCTGCACTCACCCCACAGCCAGAGAGCTGCAAGCTGAGCTGTCTTGCTGTTTCTTGCACTCATCCCAATCTCTGCGAATGAAGACTCGGAATGCAGTCAAGGCATTGATTGAGCATGAGCATGCCTTTATTCAATAGGAGAAAGGAGGGGGTGTGAGGTATGGAGGAAGGATGGGACTCGTCCTCTCCTGTCATCACGAGAGTGGCTCAGAGCTTGTGCTGTTCCCTGGAGCCTGGGACTGGTGGCCCGATTCTACACCCCCTTCCAAGAGGCTCGGCTGCTCCTCAGTAACGCTGACCTGGTCCTGCTTGGAGGTGTCGCTTTCGGGGCACTCAGGCTGTGCTTGGTCTGGGCTGTGTTGCAAAGGCACTGGGCCACAGTCCTGGCTGGTGAGCCTGGCACTTGGAGCCTGGCACTGGTGGTCTGAATCCACGCCCACCTCCAGGAGGCTCGGCTTCTCCTCACTGATACTGACCTGAGCCTGCATGGTGGTGCTGCTGTCAGGGCACTCGGGTTGTGCTGGGATTGTGCTGTCCTGGGACCCCTGCACTGGGTCCCAATCCAGGCTGGTGCCTGTGGTGTCTTGCAGGCTCAGGTCAGCAGCTTCAGTAGGGATGGGATGAATCAGGGCTTGAACAATGATGACCTCCTTTTCTCTGTCGTTCCTGTCTTGTAGAAGGCTGTCTTCCGAACTGCAGTGACTTGTGCTTCTTAACAGCTGTCCATTGATGGAAGCACATGATGCTCCATCGTCACTTGCCCTGGGTCCTCGGGGTTGACAGGGGCTCAGTTCACCTAGGAAGGTGTAGACAGGTGTTACTGTCAAACATTCGCAAGATGAATCATGAAAGAGGTTCTTGACATTTGGCTATGTAGTGGTGGTGGGCAGAAGCAAATAGGCTTCTAGCAACAGTGTCACTGTCTTGAAAGTGATCCTCGTGCAGGTCCAGCCCTTGTGTTGACAAGAGACTCGTTTGGGAAAGACAGGGGTGAACCAAAGATGTCAGGCACGGGCTTGAATGCCAGAAGGAGGTACAAGCCCACTGAAAGCATGAATTCTACCTGTGCTGCTGACAAGCAGTGTTTTGAAAGCTGGATTTGTACCCTTACCTGCCAAGACCATGACTTCTGTTTCTGAGGGCTCCCTGGCACTGTGCTGCAGTTGGTGTTCAGCCATAGGCGATGGTTTGCCCAGGCAAAAGCAGGAACACCAACTGCCAGCTGGTGATTCCCTCCTTTTGCTGGGAGAACTTGGTCTGGAGAGAGAAAACAGAGCATGCTGTCAGTCACGGTGCAGGGTGAGGGAAGAGCTGCACTGAGCGCTTCCAACAGTTGCCTGTTCCTGGCCCTGCCTGCTTTCTGCTGAAACACAGCTTAGAAACGCGCTCTGTTTCAAACAGCAGAGGACGCTTCCATTCCTACAGCTCAGCCCTCAAGTCCTGCTGGCTAGATTCCTCTCAACGATATCAAGCAAGATGCGGAGCATGTGAGCAAAGGCTCCACAGCCGGACAGGACAGGAGCTGGCAGGCGTTAACTGCTTTATGAGGAACCGTGCAGCCATAAGGGAAGCTCAAAAGCATTTCTGACTCTTACTGCTAATACCTCCTTGGCCTCAGCTCACTGCCATCTTTAATTTCTAATGCCAGCAAGTCTAACCAACAGCTCTGCTTACAGGAGAGGTGCAGTTGGTATCAGGCACGTGGCCCTGAAATCTGGAAAACACTAATATTTCCAGGTACAGCCAGCACAGGCCAGGATAGACGCCAGCGTGGCTTTCTGCATCTTGTGACTGCCTGCCCAACCAGGAAGGAATGGCACCCTTGTGTGGCTCCACTGAGCCTGTTGGGCAACTGTATGTTAGTTGAGTCCTTGGAGACATCATGGATAAAAATAAAGCAATAAAACCCACCCGACCAAAGATGATAGGGGCTGGAAAGGGAAGTCCTCTTTACCTTTCAGGTGGAAAATTATTGACTGTGTGGAAGTTCCCTGGCACAGCTGCGGGGCCTTCCTCCACTTCTATCTCTATATCCCTGTACTGTGTCACAGCGGGAGAGCTGCTCTGGCCTCTCCGCTGAGCCTGTGCCTCCTGCACCGTGAGCAGCTTTGTGGATGGAGGATGCACCCACACAGACTTGGGCGCAGCCATAGAACTGTGCCCTGCAAGGGAAAACCACAGGTAAGAGGGAGGATCAGAAAGCAGCAGCACAGCCATCCCAGTTCTGCATTTCTCTCAGACTTGCTTATCCGATGTATGTGCTCAGATGTATGCTTGTGGCAAAGAACACAGCCATAATTAAGAGTAGCTCACTGCATCAAAACAGGCAAACAAAAACCCTAGAAAACCTAGGGGGCAGGGAACTCAGAAAGCTTTGTTGCCACATTTCAATCAAGCTTCACCTGCTTGCAAAACATCTTAACAGCTGTGATGGTTTTCTCCATGTAAGTTATGGGTTTGGACACTCGGGATCCAGGAACGGAGCACCATATTCTAATCTAAGCCCAGAAGCCTGCTGTCTCCTCAACAGCAAAAGCATTTTCAAAGGTCTTGGAGAAGGCCTGGCTTGGATCAAGGTGTCAGATGAAGATCAAGCTAATGGAGGAAGACTCTCACCTGCTCCCTCTTCCACGGCTGGTGTGGATTTGGAGTGGAAGAGGCTGTCTGTGTGGCTGATCAGGAACTCCACCACAGCTGACTGTGTCTGCAGCTCCGTGCATGCAGCTTCTCCGCTGGTGCAGGCAGACTGGCTCTGCGGGGATCTGAAGAAAAGGCAGATCTTACAAGTCATTTCCCCAAGATCGTTTCCCCAAGTCTGAATTTCTGTAGCCAAAAACTGACAAGTTGGGCTCTGGAGACTTCCGCAGTGGGCAATCAGCGATGCCACTGACGAAATTCTCCTGGATAAGCAGGGACACAGCAGTCCCAGCTAAACAAGTGACTAGAAACTGTCATCTGGAAATTGTGCCCCTGGCGTTGGGCAGGAGCAGAAGTAAGCATCGTGGTGAAACGGAAAAAGAAGTTTACCTTAAGAGGTTTGGAGCCCACACTATCGCTAAGTTCTGAGCATGCATGTTGGTCACGGAGCAGTTCCCAGCCAGAGACGCCAAGTGTTTCATTAAGTACTCCAGCGTCCTGGAAAACAAGAGGGGCAGATGTTCAGCACCAAAAAGCAAGCCGTGCTGCAGTGCACAAAACAAACCTCACTTCACGCTGGTTGTTGTCATTGCTACTGTCCCCGAATAGGAAGTAGGTAAAACTTAACTATGTGCCACCACGCTGCAGCACCAAGCCCCAGCACAGCACAGCCGCAGCCATCGGCTGCACCAACCGTGCCCCCATGCCAAGGAACCGACCCAGTCAACCGACCCGACGCAGCCTTCAGCCGCTTCAGCGTGCACAGGCATGATGCTGCCAGCGTGAGGCAACACCTGGAATCGCATCATGGCCCTCTGAAAGGCAGCAGGGCTGAGCTCAGCAGACCGAGTGCAGCACTGACCTGTAGTGAGGAGCGGGCAGCTGCTGGATGGTGTCCTGCATTCTGAGCAGCCGCTCCTCCTCCGTGGCAGCACAAACAGCGTCCTGGAAAAAGGCAGGAAGGGATTCAGACACCAGGCGGGAATAGCAAAGGGAAGGGATTTCTCGCAAGCATTGCAAATAGCTTAAATAAGCACCTCCTGGCACCACCAGAAGTGGCATCAGCCAGAGGCAGGAGGTGGCAAAGACATGCCTCATGGGGCTAACAGAAAGAAGACCTCGGAGCTGGGGCACTGCTGCAACCATCAGCCAGGACGCCCAGGGAAGAGGTACGTGTCATTTCCAAGACATTGCCCTGAGCTTACCGAGAACTTGCCATACAGCTGCTCGGTCAGCAGAGGGTTTGGGAGCTCCCTGAAGTACATCTTGCACAGGGAGCTCACGCTGTGAATGTCTCGGACGCTGAGCTCGGGAACCTGCTCCGACTCGAATTCATGGCTGCAGAGAAGGACACAGGATTGAGCAGAGGGCTTTGAGAAAGAGGAAAGCAAGTCCAAAGCCACAACAAATACAGTCAAGAAAAGGAAGGGGTTCCTCTGAACGCCCGCAGCATGGCACGTGCCCCTGCTGACAGCTGTGTCAGTCGCAGCACTCTTACCGTAGTCGCTGGATCCTGGACGCCACGCCAGACAGGCGGTAGATCCCCTGCACCACGCCATGCTGCTCGATGAACTCAGCGCAGCTCTGCAGGACCTGGGGGACTACAGAACAAGAGCCAGCGGTTAGCTTAGCTTCTGACTCAAGTCCTGGGTCAGGCCCTGCTCTTCTCACATCCCACCCAGTAAGCCCAGCCGGGCTACCACTTGCTTCCTCCTTAGAGGAGAAAGCTGGCAGAGACAGCTGTGAGGAAGCTGCACAGAGACGTGTTCTTGGCTTTCCAGAAATGCCACCACCTAGCAACAGCCTGGAGAAAGTAATTCTGGCAAAATCACAGACACTGCAAGTCCCATCACAGCTCCCTGGGGAATGGAGGAATCCAATCTCACGACCAGAAGAGCTAGGAAAAGGCTGCAGGATGCTCTCTTTGGCCAGAAGGCTTCCTACGTTTTCAGACTGAAACAATTGTTGGATATGATCTCCCTTTCATCTTTAGATGCCCAGCGGAGGGAGATCTCAGCAATGGGCTGTTCCTTACCATCACGGCCAGAGCGGAGAAGGTGCTCCCCCAGGTCACACCCAAACACCCCTTCCTTCGCCGGCTCCGGCTGCTCCGATCTCCTGGGGCGAGCCTTCACCACCGAACGAAGGAAGGTGCTGAGCTTGCCCCGTTTCTTCGGCACTGCAAAGAAACAAAACAAAGAAACCAGTTCATTTCAGGCTTGGCTCAGTTGGACGAGGCTGAGCTTAACGCCTTCGACCGAGCACGGAACATCGGGAAGAACATTCCCAACAAGGACACGCAAGAACGGATTTTTCCCGTCCCTGCACGTGCCCAAGGCCAGGTCAGAAGGGGCCCCGGACAGCCTGCTCTCGACTCCTGCTAAATGCGCAGGCTGGGCACCCAGACTGAGGCAGGGGCCTTGGAGCCTGAGGATGATCCTTTAGGCACCTTCCAATCCCAAGCCATTCCAGGAGGATTCTGTGACTTCCCCAAGCCCAACAATAAACACAGTGGGATTGGGACAGATCTCTGCGTGTTCCCATGGACCTTAATGCAGTCCTGTTGCTAAGCTTGCTCAACGCGGGCATTAACGAACGCCCTGAAAGCCACGCTCTGACCCCATTTTACTAACCCGCATTGTCAAATGTAACATGTGTACCTGGCTTTGGCAATGAATTGATGAGGGACTCGGGAACTTTTCCACTGATGAGCTCCACGCACTCACCAGGGAAAAACCCAACCTGTAACAAGAACAAAAAGAGAGGAGGGCATTAGCCTGAGCCCAGAGCCAAAGGGAATGTCCCCTGACAGTGACACAGGGCAACCGTTTGCATCCGGAAGCCATCCTGTACAGGCAGAGCAGCTCCAAGCTGATATTCCTGACTCTACTGAAGTTGGGCTCTCTAGTCGAAAGCGTGTGCCTACCTGAAAGCCAAGCTTGCCTCTCCACCAGGGGCTCAGCTCCTTTGGTGGCATAGAAATAATGCACACCAAGTCTCCCACCTGCAAGAGATTGAAACGTCAATCCCAGCTTCAGCACAGCTGGCAGGAAAGCACAGCTCAAATAACTGCCTTCTTCTGCGCCACAGAATATCCTAAAGCTAGACAGCAATTGCACCAATGCAGCCCCAAGGCATTTTCCCTTCTAAAACTGAACTTGGAGGTACAAGAGTCACACAACATACACAGTACTGCTGTGCAGTAGGAAACAGGTCTCAAAATCAGCTGGCTCTCTGCCAAAGGCTATGCAAGAGCTCCACTTTAACCACGGGCATCAGTTAGCAGGGCTTCCTGAACACATCTGCACACTTCACACACCCGTCTGCTGTTGCTCAGAGACCAGGCTCCCATACTGGGCAGGATCTGCTTGATTACAAGGTTCAAATGCCCAATCCAACCATACTGGAGAGATGGCTGAACTCCTCCTGACCCAGCGCAAGTCTAAGCTGGAACCGAACCTTCGAAGCTTCACCTCGTGAGACATTCTGAAGGTGTCTGAGAAGATTCCTGAGCCGTTCACACCCTAGACTACTCTCCCGTGCATGACAACAAGGAACGCCTGTAACTGCTTACCTCCAGGGAGACTTCATCCGGCCCCTGGGCGACGTAACGCTTAATAACATGGGCTGCCGCAATCGCTGGCACGTTGAAAGATGACTCCGCACGCACCAGCTGCGGCTTCCACATGTTATCAGCCTGCAAAACAGAGCACAGGCCGTGGTCAGGAGCTGAGGACAAACCAGGAGGATTTCAAGGTGAGGAGCACATCTGCAGAGAAAGCTGCAGGAAATGCGCTCCCTCCTGATCAGGAGCACTTCAGAAGGAGCTGCACTTCTCATCACAGTTGTTTCTCTTCCTGGCGTGCAGTGCCAGGCCATGCCAAGATGCATCTCTCTCTACCCAGACTCATCAGCAATGGCACTGGCGCAGACAGGTGGCCAGGCCCTTTTTGGCCCATTCTTTCCTGCAGGAGAGCACATCTGCGGCTCCCTCTGCTGGCTCAACACAGAGAACAAAGACAAGCCAGAGCTTCATACTGTACCTCCGTGCCCGCCACCTCGGGCTCACATCTGATCTCGCTGCATGCGTTGCCCATCCCAGCAGGTGTGACAAGCTGGAACAGAGAAGAAACACACGTCTGTTTTCTCTATTCACCCAGCACAGTATGGAGGGACTTCTTCAGAACTACCCTTGCATACTCTGCGGCATAGGCAAGTGTTCGAGAAACTACCCCTTGCTTCAGTAAATTCAAACGTGACAGCCTATTAGGCAGCGCTGTACCAAGTTGCTATCCCTCTGCCAGCAGATGGGGACTCTGGCACAGAGCAGCAGATGCAATCACCCAGAGCACTCTGACAGTGCGATAGCAGGGCATTAGACGGCATCCTTCTGAGGGCTGAGCTGGAGGGCAGTGAAGAAACCCACGGCATGTAAAACGACGTGGTGGGACAAAACATGGCACGTACCTGGCAACGAGATCACCTCAGGCTATCTGCAGCAGTTCCTGGTCACTCTGCTCAGATCTTATGAGAGCAAAAGCTGCACCAAGGCAGTGGGCGGAGGGTGGGCAGAGGAGAGAGAAAGAGCAGGTCAGTGAGCAGGGCTAAGACAGCCATGGCATAACGCACACAGCACAACCGTCCCATCCACTTGCTGCAAGACATGCTGAGTCTCAGGCTACGTGATGCCTGTCCACCCAGCAACCTTACTCTGCTTCCATAATTGAGCAAAGAAGACAACGGAAGAAGCATGGGACAGGTGCCACCTTTATGGACACCCCCTTTGGAATGTGTGTACCAGGGGAAGATTATGTCTGACGGTCAAGAGTAAGCAATATGGTGCTTTGAGCGCTGACAGCCAGCACTTCTCAACACCTCGCTGCCCACCCGTCCATCCCACGCTGGCTCAGCTTACCTACAGGATGCTGCGCACGATGGTACTCAAACAAAGGCACTAAACGCACAAGAACAACAAGAAAACCAACCACTCCGAACTCCTACTCGCCCACAAAGGAACACAGAACGCACCGCTCCTCCCCTCATTCCAGCCGCTTATGACATCACCAACGGCCACCAGCCTGCTCCACCATGACTCCCCACAAGGGGGGGAGGCAAGACCACGTGGTCACATCTGATTCCAACACGGCACCACAACATTGCAGAACTCAGTGTGGGGTTGGAATTATGTCCTGGTGTGGCAGCACATTGGGAGGTGTTTCGGCACAGCTGAAGAGCTGACAGACACCTGACGTTTCCAAAGGAGGGTGCCATATTCACTCTCAGCATTTTTTTGTCCGTGTACAGCTCCAACCCTTTGCACACCTCTGTGCACGCACATATATGTGCATGCTCGTCCTTGCACACATACCCACTGACATGCACAGACCAGAGCAACCCCACTGCTTTGTACACACATGAACACAAACGTGTGTAACAGCACCCATGCACAAATACACACACACGCGCATGCACACAAACTCGTGGAACCCCACTGCTTTGCACAATCCTGTGCACACTCACGTGTGTCATGCACTGATTTCCCAGCCAGTCCTCGTGGGGTCTCTTACCAAGGACGGGAGTGCAGGGGAGCAGCCAGAAGCTGTTTGCATTCCCTGCTGTCTGCTGGGCAGGTTTGTTGGCGATGCTTGGGTTGCTTTGCTTTCCCTTGGGAGGTGGGAAGGAGCTTTGTATGGAGGCACATCCCGTGCCAGAGCATCCCGATGGCACGCGTGGGATCAGCAGGTCTGTCAGAGAAGTGGGTGAGGTTGCACGCCAAGCTGCAGCAGAGGAAGGGAGGAGGTCCCAGCACAGCTCTGCACCACGCTCTGCCACGCTGGGCAGCTTGTTCCTGGCTCAGCAGTGCCATCAGACAAGAAGCAGGGAAGGAAAGCAAGGATGGGGATACCATCAAACACAGTTGGTGCATGACTGTGCAGACCCGCAGACCCAGAGCTTGTGGGTTGTTTCTGTAGCATTTGTGTGCTGTAGCTGAGCAAAAGGTTCTGCTGCTTGATTCTTCTTCTGAAAGAGCTGCCTACAGGTAAATGTCTGCAGGGATGGAGGATGTGACAGAAAGCATTTGTCTCCACATCAGTGTAGTTACACTTGGTCTAGAGAGTGAGAGAAGCAGGCAGCACTGCCTGACATTGGTCAGGGTGAGCTCCTCCTGCCACAGCGCCATGATGGCAGGGCTGGAGATGATCTGCAGAGCCAGCTCAGAGGTGGGAGCCAGGAATGGACATGGCAGGAGGACAGAGGTGTTAGGGAGCAGCCATGACGTCCAAGAGCATCAGAAGGCCCTGAAAAGCATCACAAAGCCGCAGCCAGGAAGCTTGGGGTTGTCATGAGCAGCATCCAGGATGCTAGAAATTATTTGCTCCCTTACAAAACGGTAGCAGAGCTCCTGCTGCAGGAGTCCCAAAGCTAGGCAAAATGGGAACACACGCAGAGCTCTGCTGCACTCACCCCACAGCCAGAGAGCTGCAAGCTGAGCTGTCTTGCTGTTTCTTGCACTCATCCCAATCTCTGCGAATGAAGACTCGGAATGCAGTCAAGGCATTGATTGAGCATGAGCATGCCTTTATTCAATAGGAGAAAGGAGGGGGTGTGAGGTATGGAGGAAGGATGGGACTCGTCCTCTCCTGTCATCACGAGAGTGGCTCAGAGCTTGTGCTGTTCCCTGGAGCCTGGGACTGGTGGCCCGATTCTACACCCCCTTCCAAGAGGCTCGGCTGCTCCTCAGTAACGCTGACCTGGTCCTGCTTGGAGGTGTCGCTTTCGGGGCACTCAGGCTGTGCTTGGTCTGGGCTGTGTTGCAAAGGCACTGGGCCACAGTCCTGGCTGGTGAGCCTGGCACTTGGAGCCTGGCACTGGTGGTCTGAATCCACGCCCACCTCCAGGAGGCTCGCCTTCTCCTCACTGATACTGACCTGAGCCTGCATGGTGGTGCTGCTGTCAGGGCACTCGGGTTGTGCTGGGATTGTGCTGTCCTGGGACCCCTGCACTGGGTCCCAATCCAGGCTGGTGCCTGTGGTGTCTTGCAGGCTCAGGTCAGCAGCTTCAGTAGGGATGGGATGAATCAGGGCTTGAACAATGATGACCTCCTTTTCTCTGTCGTTCCTGTCTTGTAGAAGGCTGTCTTCCGAACTGCAGTGACTTGTGCTTCTTAACAGCTGTCCATTGATGGAAGCACATGATGCTCCATCGTCACTTGCCCTGGGTCCTCGGGGTTGACAGGGGCTCAGTTCACCTAGGAAGGTGTAGACAGGTGTTACTGTCAAACATTCGCAAGATGAATCATGAAAGAGGTTCTTGACATTTGGCTATGTAGTGGTGGTGGGCAGAAGCAAATAGGCTTCTAGCAACAGTGTCACTGTCTTGAAAGTGATCCTCGTGCAGGTCCAGCCCTTGTGTTGACAAGAGACTCGTTTGGGAAAGACAGGGGTGAACCAAAGATGTCAGGCACGGGCTTGAATGCCAGAAGGAGGTACAAGCCCACTGAAAGCATGAATTCTACCTGTGCTGCTGACAAGCAGTGTTTTGAAAGCTGGATTTGTACCCTTACCTGCCAAGACCATGACTTCTGTTTCTGAGGGCTCCCTGGCACTGTGCTGCAGTTGGTGTTCAGCCATAGGCGATGGTTTGCCCAGGCAAAAGCAGGAACACCAACTGCCAGCTGGTGATTCCCTCCTTTTGCTGGGAGAACTTGGTCTGGAGAGAGAAAACAGAGCATGCTGTCAGTCACGGTGCAGGGTGAGGGAAGAGCTGCACTGAGCGCTTCCAACAGTTGCCTGTTCCTGGCCCTGCCTGCTTTCTGCTGAAACACAGCTTAGAAACGCGCTCTGTTTCAAACAGCAGAGGACGCTTCCATTCCTACAGCTCAGCCCTCAAGTCCTGCTGGCTAGATTCCTCTCAACGATATCAAGCAAGATGCGGAGCATGTGAGCAAAGGCTCCACAGCCGGACAGGACAGGAGCTGGCAGGCGTTAACTGCTTTATGAGGAACCGTGCAGCCATAAGGGAAGCTCAAAAGCATTTCTGACTCTTACTGCTAATACCTCCTTGGCCTCAGCTCACTGCCATCTTTAATTTCTAATGCCAGCAAGTCTAACCAACAGCTCTGCTTACAGGAGAGGTGCAGTTGGTATCAGGCACGTGGCCCTGAAATCTGGAAAACACTAATATTTCCAGGTACAGCCAGCACAGGCCAGGATAGACGCCAGCGTGGCTTTCTGCATCTTGTGACTGCCTGCCCAACCAGGAAGGAATGGCACCCTTGTGTGGCTCCACTGAGCCTGTTGGGCAACTGTATGTTAGTTGAGTCCTTGGAGACATCATGGATAAAAATAAAGCAATAAAACCCACCCGACCAAAGATGATAGGGGCTGGAAAGGGAAGTCCTCTTTACCTTTCAGGTGGAAAATCAATGACTGTGTGGAAGTTCCCTGGCACAGCTGCGGGGCCTTCCTCCACTTCTATCTCTATATCCCTGTACTGTGTCACAGCGGGAGAGCTGCTCTGGCCTCTCCGCTGAGCCTGTGCCTCCTGCACCGTGAGCAGCTTTGTGGATGGAGGATGCACCCACACAGACTTGGGCGCAGCCATAGAACTGTGCCCTGCAAGGGAAAACCACAGGTAAGAGGGAGGATCAGAAAGCAGCAGCACAGCCATCCCAGTTCTGCATTTCTCTCAGACTTGCTTATCCGATGTATGTGCTCAGATGTATGCTTGTGGCAAAGAACACAGCCATAATTAAGAGTAGCTCACTGCATCAAAACAGGCAAACAAAAACCCTAGAAAACCTAGGGGGCAGGGAACTCAGAAAGCTTTGTTGCCACATTTCAATCAAGCTTCACCTGCTTGCAAAACATCTTAACAGCTGTGACGGTTTTCTCCATGTAAGTTATGGGTTTGGACACTCGGGATCCAGGAACGGAGCACCATATTCTAATCTAAGCCCAGAAGCCTGCTGTCTCCTCAACAGCAAAAGCATTTTCAAAGGTCTTGGAGAAGGCCTGGATTGGATCAAGGTGTCAGATGAAGATCAAGCTAATGGAGGAAGACTCTCACCTGCTCCCTCTTCCACGGCTGGTGTGGATTTGGAGTGGAAGAGGCTGTCTGTGTGGCTGATCAGGAACTCCACCACAGCTGACTGTGTCTGCAGCTCCGTGCATGCAGCTTCTCCGCTGGTGCAGGCAGACTGGCTCTGCGGGGATCTGAAGAAAAGGCAGATCTTACAAGTCATTTCCCCAAGATCGTTTCCCCAAGTCTGAATTTCTGTAGCCAAAAACTGACAAGTTGGGCTCTGGAGACTTCCGCAGTGGGCAATCAGCGATGCCACTGACGAAATTCTCCTGGATAAGCAGGGACACAGCAGTCCCAGCTAAACAAGTGACTAGAAACTGTCATCTAGAAATTGTGCCTTGGGGGCTGGGGAGAGCAGAAGTAAGCATCGTGTTGAAACGGAAAAAGAAGTTTACCTTAAGAGGTTTGGAGCCCACACTATCGCTAAGTTCTGAGCATGCATGTTGGTCACGGAGCAGTTCCCAGCCAGAGACGCCAAGTGTTTCATTAAGTACTCCAGCGTCCTGGAAAACAAGAGGGGCAGATGTTCAGCACCAAAAAGCAAGCCGTGCTGCAGTGCACAAAACAAACCTCACTTCATGCTGGTTGTTGTCATTGCTACCGTCCCCGAATAGGAAGTAGGTAAAACTTAACTAAGTGCCACCACGCTGCAGCACCAAGCCCCAGCACAGCACAGCCGCAGCCATCGGCTGCACCAACTGTGCCCCCATGCCAAGGAACCGACCCAGTCAACCGACCCGACGCAGCCTTCAGCCGCTTCAGTGTGCACAGGCATGATGCTGCCAGCGTGAGGCAACACCTGGAATCGCATCATGGCCCTCTGAAAGGCAGCAGGGCTGAGCTCAGCAGACCGAGCGCAGCACTGACCTGTAGTGAGGAGCGGGCAGCTGCTGGATGGTGTCCTGCATTCTGAGCAGCCGCTCCTCCTCCGTGGCAGCAGAAACAGCGTCCTGGAAAAAGGCAGGAAGGGATTCAGACACCAGGCGGGAATAGCAAAGGGAAGGGAATTCTCGCAAGCATCGCAAATAGCTTAAATAAGCACCTCCTGGCACCACCAGAAGTGGCATCAGCCAGAGGCTGATTCAAGCCTTCCAGTACCTAACCTGTGCTTCAAGTCTTCAGTGACAGAAAATCCACTGGATGGGGCCAGAGGAATGCATCTCACCCCACACCCTCTGTATGGCCACCATTTGTTTAAAGGATCACTCTTCCTTGAGGCACGAAACTAGAGCAGTTTACACAACAGACTGACACCACAAGGGCTGTTCTCTAGATACAAACTGCAGCAAAGAGTGTAACAAAAATGGGAAACCAACACTCATATCAGATCTGTGTCCCATGAGGAGCATAATGCTTTACTCCCCTTCCAGAGGAAGATACAAAATCCAGCTCAGATCCAGAACGTAGTACCAAATAGCAATAAGTATCTAACGTTTCCTGTAGTGAAAGAATTCTACGCACAAGATGATGAAGGATGTCTGAGTTTCAGCTGGGACTGAATTTTCTTCAGTGTCTGATAGTATGAATGCTTTCGTTCTAGAAAAGCAATGTAGACAGCGCAGTGATGCTTGAAGTTGCTGCCAGGCAGCGTTGTGCAAAGCCACAGTCAACATCAGCTGAGTGCCCAAGGAAGTGAGAAGGAACAGAATTAGGACAGCTGACTGAAACCGGCCAAAGGGATGTTCCATACCATACGACAGCTTGTGGAAAGAGTTTTGAAGGGGGTAGAACTTCATGTGAATCTCTTCCACTACCAGGAGGCTAACTGGACACGGACTGGTAGGTGGTGAGCAATTGCTTTTGCATTCATCATAACTACCATCCCTTTCTCTATCTCAGTAAATAATTCCATCTCACTTTGTGTTACTTTTCCCCCCTTCGGTTCTCTCCTGCAGTCCACTGGAATGGAGTGGAGGACTGTGTGCTGCTGAGCCACCTGCCAGGTTAAACCACAACAGCAGGGTAACTTTCTCTCTCCAATTTAGAAACAGTGAAATCAGAGAGATGCCCTGTAAGATAAGGTGATCTGAAAATGCATTTAGAAAGTATCAGAGAAAGATCAGTAACAACGGCAGCACAGAAAGCACGGAGCAGCACCGACAGGACTCTCTCCCATTCCCCGTGCTCAATCAGAGCAGTATGCACAAGTGCTCCAGTTACGCCCTGGGTCGTCACTGTGGCAGACCACACCAGCTAAGAAATCTGACCCTGGCCTCAAACTGTGTAACTGAAGCATTGCATTCATGCTGTGGGTGGCACAGATCACTCAGAAGGTGATGACATTCGGGGGCTCTGGTGTCCCACAGACCTCGCAGATGCTACTTCAAAACACTGAAATATGTTAGGAATTAAAACCAGTTCTCTTACCGTGAGTGCTGATTAATGGCTTCTACAAAAAGAGAATATATCACATTTCCTACTTCATTTTCAAACCAGTGAATCTTGAACCCAGTCTCCACTGAGATCTGTCAGAATCATTTCATTTCAGCTTTATTTTTATATTATTGTCTACTGCTAAAGATAAAAACAGTAAACCGAAGTGTGGCAGAAACTATTTCTTACCTCTAAGACTGTAAATATTTCTTTGGTGTCTCTCTTACATGATACAATGGGCAAACATGTGGATGACTTCAGTTCTTCGTGGCATCAGTTTCTGTTTTAGCACGAGGCAAGTCATCCTTAAGAGACCATAAAAGCAAGCTATGGAATCGCTAACTACTGTGCCATACCAGGTACCACATCTGACTGCTGTGGAGCATAAAAAGCACATATGGCACAGTGCACAATTCAACATCAACTCAGCAAAGACTGACATCACTCCATAGAAAATCTGGAACGCAGATCTGTGAAAACTGAACAGAAAAACATTCAGCATTTTCATTGGCATTTTGTGAAAGTTGCTGTCATGATGTTGAACTTCCTCCACTTTACAGCCAGAGAATATTGCCCTCTGAACAGCGAGGAACAAGATTTGTGGTGCTCTGTTCAACTTTTTCCAGTTCTACAGCTTCTTTCAAAAGCCAGTGGGACCAGCAGGCTGCATTCCTATGTACCATCCCCCTGCCCCCGTGTTCTTGAGAACTCCACAACTCCAACAGAAGATACGATCATATTGAAACGCGTTTTGGCTTACCCCTAAAGTAACTTTGTCCATGATTTTTATTGCAACTCTTTCACCAGTAAGAAGATGCCGCCCGAGTGTTACCTTTGCAAAACCACCCACAGTTCAAAATACAGATGCTTAAAGTTGAGTGTGAATTCTTCTCTAATGTAATACTAGAGGAAGAGGTAATCGGCACCATCATTTTCCAACTGGTTTCAAAAGTCCAATTTCAAGTTTATACAAATGAAACCTGACATAGAGAACCGACATGAGCTGTCAATCTATTCTCAGATTAACTCTAGAGTGGTGAGACAGACTGTTAGGCGTGCTGTTTCTGTACAAAGATGGCACTTACCCGTTCCAACTGCTTAATGCAATTCCCAGGACTTGAGAATTTCCTCGTAGCTGTTGACAGACATCCTGAAATGTGCATGAACTTAAGATCCTCCAAGCACGTGCAACGAGGAAGTGCCAGCAGTGTTCACATCCTCCTTAGGACATCTTCTTAGAGGCAGATCCAGTGCTGCTCATCTTCTCACCAAGGTGCATCCCCCTCTCACCCAGCAACAACAAAACGCAGTGCATGAAGCTGACTTCTCTTGGGTTAACAATATGTAACACCCCTCAGGGCTTTGTGCCACAGAGCAGTAGCAGGGCTGGACTACAGCTTTAGGAAGCAGTGGAAGCCTTTCCCTGTATGGTTACAGTGTCCCTGCACGCACCCCACAACCAGAGCAGTGCAAGCTGAGCTGCCTTGCTGTTTCTTGCACTCATCCCCATCTCTGCGAATGAAGACTCGGAATGCAGTCAAGGCGTTGATTGAGCACAAGCGGGCCTTTATTCAATAGGAGAAAGGAGGGGGTGTGAGGTCTGAAGGAAAGGTGGGATTCATCCTCCCTTATCATCATGAGAGTGGCTCACAGCTCGTGCTGTTGCCTGGAGGCAGGGACTGGTGGTCTGATTCTACGCCCCCACCCAAGACGCTCGGCTTCTCCTCACTGATGCTGACCTGAGCCTGCATGGTGGTGCTGCTGTCGGGGCACTCGGGTTGTGCTGGGATTGTGCTGTCCTGGGACCCCTGCACTGGGTCCCAATCCAGGCTGGTGCCTGTGGTGTCTGGCAGGCTCAGGTCAGCAGCTTCAGGAGGGATGGGATGAACAAGGGCTTGAACAACGATGACGTTCTCATCTTCATTGATGGTGCCATATGGAAGGCTGTCGATTGAAATGCAGCATCCTGTGCTTCCTAACAGTTCTGCGTTGATGGAAGCACAGGATGCGCTGTCGTCCCATGCCCGGCGTCTTCGGGGAACACATGGGCTCGGGTCACCTAGGAAGGAGGAGATGCACAGCGGTTAGTGTCAAACGTTCACAAGATGAATCGTGCTTTAAAGAGGATCTTGACATTTGGCTACGTAGTGGTGGTGGGCAGAAGCAAATAGGCTTCTAGCAACAGTGTCACTGTCTTGACAGTGATCCTCGTGCAGGTGCACCTCTTGTGTTGACAAGAGACACATTTGGGAAAGACAGGGGTGAACCAAAGATGTCAGGCACGGGCTCGAACGCCAGAAGGAGGTACAAGCCCACTGAAAGCATGAAACCTACCTGTGCTGCTGACAAGCAGTGTTTTGAAAGCTGCATTTGCACCCTTACCTGCCAGGACCAACACTTCTGCTTCTGAGGGCTCCCTGGCACTGCTCTGCAGTTGGCGTTCGGCTGCAGGGGATGGTTTGCCCAGGCAGAAGCAGGAACGCCAACTGCCAGCTGGTGCCTGCTTCCTCTTGCTGGGCACTCTTGGTCTGGAGAGAGAAAACAGAGCATGCTGCCAGTCGTGGTGCAGGGTGAGGGAAGAGCTGCTCCGAGCCCTTGACGACAGTTGCCCATTCCTGGCAAACCCACCCGACTAATGATGGTAGGGGCTGGAAAGGGAAGTCCTCTTTACCTTTCAGATGGAAAATCAAGGACTGTGTGGAAGATCCTCATTACAGCTGCGGGGCCTTCCTCCACCTCAGTGTTGCTGCTCCGTGTCGCAGCAGGAGAGCTGCTCTGGCCTCTCCTCTCTGCCAGAGCCTCCTGCAGCGTGAGCAGCTTTGCAGATGGAGGAGACACCCACACAGACTTGGGCCCAGCAAGAGAACTGTGCCCTGCAAGGGGAAACCACAGGTAAGAGGGAGGATCAGAAAGCAGCAGCACAGCCATCCCAGTTCTGCATTTCTCTCAGACTTGCTTATCAGAGCCACTGGAAGAAGAGGGGCTCAAAACATCTGAATGGCAGTGACGGTTTTCTCCATGGAAATCCAGGAACAGGGCACCATATTCTAATCTAAACCCAGAAGCCTGCTGTCTCCTCAACAGTAAGAGCATTTTCAAAGGTCTTGGAGAAGGCCTGGATTGGATCAAGGTGTCAGATCAACATCAAGCTAATGGAGGAAGACGCTCACCTGCTCCCTCTCCCACGGCTGGTGTGGATGTGGAGGGGAAGAGGACGTCTGTGTGGGTGATGAGGAACTCCACCACATCTGACTGCATCTGCAGCTCCTTGCATGCAGCTTCTCCATAGGTGGAGGCAGACTGGCTCTGCGGGGATCTGAAGAAAAGGCAGATCTTACAAGTCATTTCCCCAAGATCGTTTCCCCAAGTCTGAATTTCTGTAGCCAAAAACTGACAAGTTGGGCTCTGGAGACTTCCGCAGTGGGCAATCAGCGATGCCACTGACGAAATTCTCCTGGATAAGCAGGGACACAGCAGTCCCAGCTAAACAAGTGACTAGAAACTGTCATCTGGAAATTGTGCCCCTGGCGTTGGGCAGGAGCAGAAGTAAGCATCGTGGTGAAACGGAAAAAGAAGTTTACCTTAAGAGGTTTGGAGCCCACACTATCGCTAAGTTCTGAGCATGCATGTTGGTCACGGAGCAGTTCCCAGCCAGAGACGCCAAGTGTCTCATTAAGTACTCCAGCGTCCTGGAAAACAAGAGGGGCAGATGTTCAGCACCAAAAAGCAAGCCGTGCTGCAGTGCACAAAACAAACCTCACTTCACGCTGGTTGTTGTCATTGCTACCATCCCCGAATATGAAGTAGGTAAAACTTAACTATGTGCCATCACGCTGCAGCACCAAGCCCCAGCACAGCACAGCCGCAGCCATTGGCTGCACCAACCGTGCCCCCATGCCAAGGAACCGACCCAGTCAACCGACCCGACGCAGCCTTCAGCCGCTTCAGCGTGCACAGGCATGATGCTGCCAGCGTGAGGCAACACCTGGAATCGCATCATGGCCCTCTGAAAGGCAGCAGGGCTGAGCTCAGCAGACCGAGCGCAGCACTGACCTGTAGTGAGGAGCGGGCAGCTGCTGGATGGTGTCCTGCATTCTGAGCAGCCGCTCCTCCTCTGTAGCTGAGCAAACAGCGTCCTGGAAAAAGGCAGGAAGGGATTCAGACACCAGGCGGGAATAGCAAAGGGAAGGGAATTCTCGCAAGCATCGTGAATGGTTTAAGTAAGCACCTCCTGGCACCACCAGAAGTGGCATCAGCCAGAGGCAGGAGGTGGCAAAGACATGCCTCATGGGGCTAACAGAAAGAAGACCTCGGAGCTGGGGCACTGCTGCAACCATCAGCCAGGACGCCCAGGGAAGAGGTACGTGTCATTTCCAAGACATTGCCCTGAGCTTACCGAGAACTTGCCATACAGCTGCTCGGTCAGCAGAGGGTTTGGGAGCTCCCTGAAGTACATCTTGCACAGGGAGCTCACGCTGTGAATGTCTCGGACGCTGAGCTCGGGAACCTGCTCCGACTCGAATTCATGGCTGCAGAGAAGGACACAGGATTGAGCAGAGGGCTTTGAGAAAGAGGAAAGCAAGTCCAAAGCCACAACAAATACAGTCAAGAAAAGGAAGGGGTTCCTCTGAACGCCCGCAGCATGGCACGTGCCCCTGCTGACAGCTGTGTCAGTCGCAGCACTCTTACCGTAGTCGCTGGATCCTGGACGCCAAGCCAGACAGGCGGTAGATCCCCTGCACCACGCCATGCTGCTCGATGAACTCAGCGCAGCTCTGCAGGACCTGGGGGACTACAGAACAAGAGCCAGCGGTTAACTTAGCTTCTGACTCAAGTCCTGGGTCAGGCCCTGCTCTTCTCACATCCCACCCAGTAAGCCCAGCCGGGCTACCACTTGCTTCCTCCTTAGAGGAGAAAGCTGGCAGAGACAGCTGTGAGGAAGCTGCACAGAGACGTGTTCTTGGCTTTCCAGAAATGCCACCACCTAGCAACAGCCTGGAGAAAGTAATTCTGGCAAAATCACAGACACTGCAAGTCCCATCACAGCTCCCTGGGGAATGGAGGAATCCAATCTCACGACCAGAAGAGCTAGGAAAAGGCTGCAGGATGCTCTCTTTGGCCAGAAGGCTTCCTGCGTTTTCAGACTGAAACAATTCATCTTTAGATGCCCAGCGGAGGGAGATCTCAGCAATGGGCTGTTCCTTACCATCACGGCCAGAGCGGAGAAGGTGCTCCCCCAGGTCACACCCAAACACCCCTTCCTTCGCCGGCTCCGGCTGCTCCGATCTCCTGGGGCGAGCCTTCACCACCGAACGAAGGAAGGTGCTGAGCTTGCCCCGTTTCTTCGGCACTGCAAAGAAACAAAACAAAGAAACCAGTTCATTTCAGGCTTGGCTCAGTTGGACGAGGCTGAGCTTAACGCCTTCGACCGAGCACGGAACATCGGGAAGAACATTCCCAACAAGGACACGCAAGAACGGATTTTTCCCGTCCCTGCACGTGCCCAAGGCCAGGTCAGAAGGGGCCCCGGACAGTCTGCTCTCGACTCCTGCTAAATGCGCAGGCTGGGCACCCATGCCTGAGGATGATCCTTTAGGCACCTTCCAATCCCAAGCCATTCCAGGAGGATTCTGTGACTTCCCCAAGCCCAACAATAAACACAGTGGGATTGGGCCAGATCTCTGCGTGTTCCCATGGACCTTAATGCAGTCCTGTTGCTAAGCTTGCTCAACGCGGGCATTAACGAACGCCCTGAAAGCCACGCTCTGACCCCATTTTACTAACCCGCATTGTCAAATGTAACATGTGTACCTGGCTTTGGCAATGAATTGATGAGGGACTCGGGAACTTTTCCACTGATGAGCTCCACGCACTCACCAGGGAAAAACCCAACCTGTAACAAGAACAAAAAGAGAGGAGGGCATTAGCCTGAGCCCAGAGCCAAAGGGAATGTCCCCTGACAGTGACACAGGGCAACCGTTTGCATCCGGAAGCCATCCTGTGCAGGCAGAGCAGCTCCAAGCTGAGATTCCTGACTCTACTGAAGTTGGGCTCTCTAGTCGAAAGCGTGTGCCTACCTGAAAGCCAAGCTTGCCTCTCCACCAGGGGCTCAGCTCCTTTGGTGGCATAGAAATAATGCACACCAAGTCTCCCACCTGCAAGAGATTGAAACGTCAATCCCAGCTTCAGCACAGCTGGCAGGAAAGCACAGCTCAAATAACTGCCTTCTTCTGCGCCACAGAATATCCTAAAGCTAGACAGCAATTGCACCAATGCAGCCCCAAGGCATTTTCCCTTCTAAAACTGAACTTGGAGGTACAAGAGTCACACAACATACACAGTACTGCTGTGCAGTAGGAAACAGGTCTCAAAATCAGCTGGCTCTCTGCCAAAGGCTATGCAAGAGCTCCACTTTAACCACGGGCATCAGTTAGCAGGGCTTCCTGAACACATCTGCACACTTCACACACCCGTCTGCTGTTGCTCAGAGACCAGGCTCCCATACTGGGCAGGATCTGCTTGATTACAAGGTTCAAATGCCCAATCCAACCATACTGGAGAGATGGCTGAACTCCTCCTGACCCAGCGCAAGTCTAAGCTGGAACCGAACCTTCGAAGCTTCACCTCGTGAGACATTCTGAAGGTGTCTGAGAAGATTCCTGAGCCGTTCACACCCTAGACTACTCTCCCGTGCATGACAACAAGGAACGCCTGTAACTGCTTACCTCCAGGGAGACTTCATCCGGCCCCTGGGCGACGTAACGCTTAATAACATGGGCTGCCGCAATCGCTGGCACGTTGAAAGATGACTCCGCACGCACCAGCTGCGGCTTCCACATGTTATCAGCCTGCAAAACAGAGCACAGGCCGTGGTCAGGAGCTGAGGACAAACCAGGAGGATTTCAAGGGGAGGAGCACATCTGCAGAGAAAGCTGCAGGAAATGCGCTCCCTCCTGATCAGGAGCACTTCAGAAGGAGCTGCACTTCTCATCACAGTTGTTTCTCTTCCTGGCGTGCAGTGCCAGGCCATGCCAAGATGCATCTCTCTCTACCCAGACTCATCAGCAATGGCACTGGCGCAGACAGGTGGCCAGGCCCTTTTTGGCCCATTCTTTCCTGCAGGAGAGCACATCTGCGGCTCCCTCTGCTGGCTCAACACAGAGAACAAAGACAAGCCAGAGCTTCATACTGTACCTCCGTGCCCGCCACCTCGGGCTCACATCTGATCTCGCTGCATGCGTTGCCCATCCCAGCAGGTGTGACAAGCTGGAACAGAGAAGAAACACACGTCTGTTTTCTCTATTCACCCAGCACAGTATGGAGGGACTTCTTCAGAACTACCCTTGCATACTCTGCGGCATAGGCAAGTGTTCGAGAAACTACCCCTTGCTTCAGTAAATTCAAACGTGACAGCCTATTAGGCAGCGCTGTACCAAGTTGCTATCCCTCTGCCAGCAGATGGGGACTCTGGCACAGAGCAGCAGATGCAATCACCCAGAGCACTCTGACAGTGCGATAGCAGGGCATTAGACAGCATCCTTCTGAGGGCTGAGCTGGAGGGCAGTGAAGAAACCCACGGCATGTAAAACGACGTGGTGGGACAAAACATGGCACGTACCTGGCAACGAGATCACCTCAGGCTACCTGCAGCAGTTCCTGGTCACTCTGCTCAGATCTTATGAGAGCAAAAGCTGCACCAAGGCAGTGGGCGGAGGGTGGGCAGAGGAGAGAGAAAGAGCAGGTCAGTGAGCAGGGCTAAGACAGCCATGGCATAACACACACAGCACAACCGTCCCATCCACTTGCTGCAAGACATGCTGAGTCTCAGGCTACGTGATGCCTGTCCACCCAGCAACCTTACTCTGCTTCCATAATTGAGCAAAGAAGACAACGGAAGAAGCATGGGACAGGTGCCACCTTTATGGACACCCCCTTTGGAATGTGTGTACCAGGGGAAGATTATGTCTGACGGTCAAGAGTAAGCAATATGGTGCTTTGAGCGCTGACAGCCAGCACTTCTCAACACCTCACTGCCCACCCGTCCATCCCACGCTGGCTCAGCTTACCTACAGGATGCTGCGCACGATGGTACTCAAACAAAGGCACTAAACGCACAAGAACAACAAGAAAACCAACCACTCCGAACTCCTACTCGCCCACAAAGGAACACAGAACGCACCGCTCCTCCCCTCATTCCAGCCGCTTATGACATCACCAACGGCCACCAGCCTGCTCCACCATGACTCCCCACAAGGGGGGGAGGCAAGACCACGTGGTCACATCTGATTCCAACACGGCACCACAACATTGCAGAACTCAGTGTGGGGTTGGAATTATGTCCTGGTGTGGCAGCACATTGGGAGGTGTTTGGGCACAGCTGAAGAGCTGACAGACACCTGACGTTTCCAAAGGAGGGTGCCATATTCACTCTCAGCATTTTTTTGTCCGTGTACAGCTCCAACCCTTTGCACACCTCTGTGCACGCACATATATGTGCATGCTCGTCCTTGCACACATACCCACTGACATGCACAGACCAGAGCAACCCCACTGCTTTGTACACACATGAACACAAACGTGTGTAACAGCACCCATGCACAAATACACACACACGCGCATGCACACAAACTCGTGGAACCCCACTGCTTTGCACAATCCTGTGCACACTCACGTGTGTCATGCACTGATTTCCCAGCCAGTCCTCGTGGGGTCTCTTACCAAGGACGGGAGTGCAGGGGAGCAGCCAGAAGCTGTTTGCATTCCCTGCTGTCTGCTGGGCAGGTTTGTTGGCGATGCTTGGGTTGCTTTGCTTTCCCTTGGGAGGTGGGAAGGAGCTTTGTATGGAGGCACATCCCGTGCCAGAGCATCCCGATGGCACGCGTGGGATCAGCAGGTCTGTCAGAGAAGTGGGTGAGGTTGCACGCCAAGCTGCAGCAGAGGAAGGGGAGGAGGTCCCAGCACAGCTCTGCACCACGCTCTGCCACGCTGGGCAGCTTGTTCCTGGCTCAGCAGTGCCATCAGACAAGAAGCAGGGAAGGAAAGCAAGGATGGGGATACCATCAAACACAGTCCATGCATGCCTGTGCAGACCCGCAGACCCAGAGCTTGTGGGTTGTTTCTGTAGCATTTGTGTGCTGTAGCTGAGCAAAAGGTTCTGCTGCTTGATTCTTCTTCTGAAAGAGCTGCCTACAGGTAAATGTCTGCAGGGATGGAGGATGTGACAGAAAGCATTTGTCTCCACATCAGTGTAGTTACACTTGGTCTAGAGAGTGAGAGAAGCAGGCAGCACTGCCTGACATTGGTCAGGGTGAGCTCCTCCTGCCACAGCGCCATGATGGCAGGGCTGGAGATGATCTGCAGAGCCAGCTCAGAGGTGGGAGCCAGGAATGGACATGGCAGGAGGACAGAGGTGTTAGGGAGCAGCCATGACGTCCAAGAGCATCAGAAGGCCCTGAAAAGCATCACAAAGCCGCAGCCAGGAAGCTTGGGGTTGTCATGAGCAGCATCCAGGATGCTAGAAATTATTTGCTCCCTTACAAAACGGTAGCAGAGCTCCTGCTGCAGGAGTCCCAAAGCTAGGCAAAATGGGAACACACGCAGAGCTCTGCTGCACTCACCCCACAGCCAGAGAGCTGCAAGCTGAGCTGTCTTGCTGTTTCTTGCACTCATCCCAATCTCTGCGAATGAAGACTCGGAATGCAGTCAAGGCATTGATTGAGCATGAGCATGCCTTTATTCAATAGGAGAAAGGAGGGGGTGTGAGGTATGGAGGAAGGATGGGACTCGTCCTCTCCTGTCATCACGAGAGTGGCTCAGAGCTTGTGCTGTTCCCTGGAGCCTGGGACTGGTGGCCCGATTCTACACCCCCTTCCAAGAGGCTCGGCTGCTCCTCAGTAACGCTGACCTGGTCCTGCTTGGAGGTGTCGCTTTCGGGGCACTCAGGCTGTGCTTGGTCTGGGCTGTGTTGCAAAGGCACTGGGCCACAGTCCTGGCTGGTGAGCCTGGCACTTGGAGCCTGGCACTGGTGGTCTGAATCCACGCCCACCTCCAGGAGGCTCGCCTTCTCCTCACTGATACTGACCTGAGCCTGCATGGTGGTGCTGCTGTCAGGGCACTCGGGTTGTGCTGGGATTGTGCTGTCCTGGGACCCCTGCACTGGGTCCCAATCCAGGCTGGTGCCTGTGGTGTCTTGCAGGCTCAGGTCAGCAGCTTCAGTAGGGATGGGATGAATCAGGGCTTGAACAATGATGACCTCCTTTTCTCTGTCGTTCCTGTCTTGTAGAAGGCTGTCTTCCGAACTGCAGTGACTTGTGCTTCTTAACAGCTGTCCATTGATGGAAGAACATGATGCTCCATCGTCACTTGCCCTGGGTCCTCGGGGTTGACAGGGGCTCAGTTCACCTAGGAAGGTGTAGACAGGTGTTACTGTCAAACATTCGCAAGATGAATCATGAAAGAGGTTCTTGACATTTGGCTATGTAGTGGTGGTGGGCAGAAGCAAATAGGCTTCTAGCAACAGTGTCACTGTCTTGAAAGTGATCCTCGTGCAGGTCCAGCCCTTGTGTTGACAAGAGACTCGTTTGGGAAAGACAGGGGTGAACCAAAGATGTCAGGCACGGGCTTGAATGCCAGAAGGAGGTACAAGCCCACTGAAAGCATGAATTCTACCTGTGCTGCTGACAAGCAGTGTTTTGAAAGCTGGATTTGTACCCTTACCTGCCAGGACCATGACTTCTGTTTCTGAGGGCTCCCTGGCACTGTGCTGCAGTTGGTGTTCAGCCATAGGCGATGGTTTGCCCAGGCAAAAGCAGGAACACCAACTGCCAGCTGGTGATTCCCTCCTTTTGCTGGGAGAACTTGGTCTGGAGAGAGAAAACAGAGCATGCTGTCAGTCACGGTGCAGGGTGAGGGAAGAGCTGCACTGAGCGCTTCCAACAGTTGCCTGTTCCTGGCCCTGCCTGCTTTCTGCTGAAACACAGCTTAGAAACGCGCTCTGTTTCAAACAGCAGAGGACGCTTCCATTCCTACAGCTCAGCCCTCAAGTCCTGCTGGCTAGATTCCTCTCAACAATATCAAGCAAGATGCGGAGCATGTGAGCAAAGGCTCCACAGCCGGACAGGACAGGAGCTGGCAGGCGTTAACTGCTTTATGAGGAACCGTGCAGCCATAAGGGAAGCTCAAAAGCATTTCTGACTCTTACTGCTAATACCTCCTTGGCCTCAGCTCACTGCCATCTTTAATTTCTAATGCCAGCAAGTCTAACCAACAGCTCTGCTTATAGGAGAGGTGCAGTTGGTATCAGGCACGTGGCCCTGAAATCTGGAAAACACTAATATTTCCAGGTACAGCCAGCACAGGCCAGGATAGACGCCAGCGTGGCTTTCTGCATCTTGTGACTGCCTGCCCAACCAGGAAGGAATGGCACCCTTGTGTGGCTCCACTGAGCCTGTTGGGCAACTGTATGTTAGTTGAGTCCTTGGAGACATCATGGATAAAAATAAACCAATAAAACCCACCCGACCAAAGATGATAGGGGCTGGAAAGGGAAGTCCTCTTTACCTTTCAGGTGGAAAATCAATGACTGTGTGGAAGTTCCCTGGCACAGCTGCGGGGCCTTCCTCCACTTCTATCTCTATATCCCTGTACTGTGTCACAGCGGGAGAGCTGCTCTGGCCTCTCCGCTGAGCCTGTGCCTCCTGCACCGTGAGCAGCTTTGTGGATGGAGGATGCACCCACACAGACTTGGGCGCAGCCATAGAACTGTGCCCTGCAAGGGAAAACCACAGGTAAGAGGGAGGATCAGAAAGCAGCAGCACAGCCATCCCAGTTCTGCATTTCTCTCAGACTTGCTTATCCGATGTATGTGCTCAGATGTATGCTTGTGGCAAAGAACACAGCCATAATTAAGAGTAGCTCACTGCATCAAAACAGGCAAACAAAAACCCTAGAAAACCTAGGGGGCAGGGAACTCAGAAAGCTTTGTTGCCACATTTCAATCAAGCTTCACCTGCTTGCAAAACATCTTAACAGCTGTGACGGTTTTCTCCATGTAAGTTATGGGTTTGGACACTCGGGATCCAGGAACGGAGCACCATATTCTAATCTAAGCCCAGAAGCCTGCTGTCTCCTCAACAGCAAAAGCATTTTCAAAGGTCTTGGAGAAGGCCTGGATTGGATCAAGGTGTCAGATCAACATCAAGCTAATGGAGGAAGACGCTCACCTGCTCCCTCTTCCACGGCTGGTGTGGATTTGGAGTGGAAGAGGCTGTCTGTGTGGCTGATCAGGAACTCCACCACAGCTGACTGTGTCTGCAGCTCCGTGCATGCAGCTTCTCCGCTGGTGCAGGCAGACTGGCTCTGCGGGGATCTGAAGAAAAGGCAGATCTTACAAGTCATTTCCCCAAGATCGTTTCCCCAAGTCTGAATTTCTGTAGCCAAAAACTGACAAGTTGGGCTCTGGAGACTTCCGCAGTGGGCAATCAGCGATGCCACTGACGAAATTCTCCTGGATAAGCAGGGACACAGCAGTCCCAGCTAAACAAGTGACTAGAAACTGTCATCTAGAAATTGTGCCTTGGGGGCTGGGGAGAGCAGAAGTAAGCATCGTGTTGAAACGGAAAAAGAAGTTTACCTTAAGAGGTTTGGAGCCCACACTATCGCTAAGTTCTGAGCATGCATGTTGGTCACGGAGCAGTTCCCAGCCAGAGACGCCAAGTGTTTCATTAAGTACTCCAGCGTCCTGGAAAACAAGAGGGGCAGATGTTCAGCACCAAAAAGCAAGCCGTGCTGCAGTGCACAAAACAAACCTCACTTCATGCTGGTTGTTGTCATTGCTACCGTCCCTGAATATGAAGTAGGTAAAACTTAACTAAGTGCCACCACGCTGCAGCACCAAGCCCCAGCACAGCACAGCCGCAGCCATCGGCTGCACCAACCGTGCCCCCATGCCAAGGAACTGACCCAGTCAACCGACCCGACGCAGCCTTCAGCCGCTTCAGCGTGCACAGGCATGATGCTGCCAGCGTGAGGCAACACCTGGAATCGCATCATGGCCCTCTGAAAGGCAGCAGGGCTGAGCTCAGCAGACCGAGCGCAGCACTGACCTGTAGTGAGGAGCGGGCAGCTGCTGGATGGTGTCCTGCATTCTGAGCAGCCGCTCCTCCTCCGTGGCAGCACAAACAGCGTCCTGGAAAAAGGCAGGAAGGGATTCAGACACCAGGCGGGAATAGCAAAGGGAAGGGATTTCTCGCAAGCATTGCAAATAGCTTAAATAAGCACCTCCTGGCACCACCAGAAGTGGCATCAGCCAGAGGCTGATTCAAGCCTTCCAGTACCTAACCTGTGCTTCAAGTCTTCAGTGACAGAAAATCCACTGGATGGGGCCAGAGGAATGCATCACACCCCACACCCTCTGTATGGCCACCATTTGTTTAAAGGATCACTCTTCCTTGAGGCACGAAACTAGAGCAGTTTACACAACAGACTGACACCACAAGGGCTGTTCTCTAGATACAAACTGCAGCAAAGAGTGTAACAAAAATGGGAAACCAACACTCATATCAGATCTGTGTCCCATGAGGAGCATAATGCTTTACTCCCCTTCCAGAGGAAGATACAAAATCCAGCTCAGCTCCAGAACGTAGTACCAAATAGCAATAAGTATCTAACGTTTCCTGTAGTGAAAGAATTCTACGCACAAGATGATGAAGGATGTCTGAGTTTCAGCTGGGACTGAATTTTCTTCAGTGTCTGATAGTATGAATGCTTTCGTTCTAGAAAAGCAATGTAGACAGCGCAGTGATGCTTGAAGTTGCTGCCAGGCAGCGTTGTGCAAAGCCAAAGTCAACATCAGCTGAGTGCCCAAGGAAGTGAGAAGGAACAGAATTAGGACAGCTGACTGAAACCGGCCAAAGGGATGTTCCATACCATACGACAGCTTGTGGAAAGAGTTTTGAAGGGGGTAGAACTTCATGTGAATCTCTTCCACTACCAGGAGGCTAACTGGACACGGACTGGTAGGTGGTGAGCAATTGCTTTTGCATTCATCATAACTACCATCCCTTTCTCTATCTCAGTAAATAATTCCATCTCACTTTGTGTTACTTTTCCCCCCTTCGGTTCTCTCCTGCAGTCCACTGGAATGGAGTGGAGGACTGTGTGCTGCTGAGCCACCTGCCAGGTTAAACCACAACAGCAGGGTAACTTTCTCTCTCCAATTTAGAAACAGTGAAATCAGAGAGATGCCCTGTAAGATAAGGTGATCTGAAAATGCATTTAGAAAGTATCAGAGAAAGATCAGTAACAACGGCAGCACAGAAAGCACGGAGCAGCACCGACAGGACTCTCTCCCATTCCCCGTGCTCAATCAGAGCAGTATGCACAAGTGCTCCAGTTACGCCCTGGGTCGTCACTGTGGCAGACCACACCAGCTAAGAAATCTGACCCTGGCCTTAAACTGTGTAACTGAAGCATTGCATTCATGCTGTGGGTGGCACAGATCACTCAGAAGGTGATGACATTCGGGGGCTCTGGTGTCCCACAGACCTCGCAGATGCTACTTCAAAACACTGAAATATGTTAGGAATTAAAACCAGTTCTCTTACCGTGAGTGCTGATTAATGGCTTCTACAAAAAGAGAATATATCACATTTCCTACTTCATTTTCAAACCAGTGAATCTTGAACCCAGTCTCCACTGAGATCTGTCAGAATCATTTCATTTCAGCTTTATTTTTATATTATTGTCTACTGCTAAAGATAAAAACAGTAAACCGAAGTGTGGCAGAAACTATTTCTTACCTCTAAGACTGTAAATATTTCTTTGGTGTCTCTCTTACATGATACAATGGGCAAACATGTGGATGACTTCAGTTCTTCGTGGCATCAGTTTCTGTTTTAGCACGAGGCAAGTCATCCTTAAGAGACCATGAAAGCAAGCTATGGAATCGCTAACTACTGTGCCATACCAGGTACCACATCTGACTGCTGTGGAGCATAAAAAGCACATATGGCACAGTGCACAATTCAACATCAACTCAGCAAAGACTGACATCACTCCATAGAAATTCTGGAACGCAGATCTGTGAAAACTGAACAGAAAAACATTCAGCATTTTCATTGGCATTTTGTGAAAGTTGCTGTCATGATGTTGAACTTCCTCCACTTTACAGCCAGAGAATATTGCCCTCTGAACAGCGAGGAACAAGATTTGTGGTGCTCTGTTCAACTTTTTCCAGTTCTACAGCTTCTTTCAAAAGCCAGTGGGACCAGCAGGCTGCATTCCTATGTACCATCCCCCTGCCCCCGTGTTCTTGAGAACTCCACAACTCCAACAGAAGATACGATCATATTGAAATGCGTTTTGGCTTACCCCTAAAGTAACTTTGTCCATGATTTTTATTGCAACTCTTTCACCAGTAAGAAGATGCCGCCCGAGTGTTACCTTTGCAAAACCACCCACAGTTCAAAATACAGATGCTTAAAGTTGAGTGTGAATTCTTCTCTAATGTAATACTAGAGGAAGAGGTAATCGGCACCATCATTTTCCAACTGGTTTCAAAAGTCCAATTTCAAGTTTATACAAATGAAACCTGACATAGAGAACCGACATGAGCTGTCAATCTATTCTCAGATTAACTCTAGAGTGGTGAGACAGACTGTTAGGCGTGCTGTTTCTGTACAAAGATGGCACTTACCCGTTCCAACTGCTTAATGCAATTCCCAGGACTTGAGAATTTCCTCGTAGCTGTTGACAGACATCCTGAAATGTGCATGAACTTAAGATCCTCCAAGCACGTGCAACGAGGAAGTGCCAGCAGTGTTCACATCCTCCTTAGGACATCTTCTTAGAGGCAGATCCAGCGCTGCTCATCTTCTCACCAAGGTGCATCCCCCTCTCACCCAGCAACAACAAAACGCAGTGCATGAAGCTGACTTCTCTTGGGTTAACAATATGTAACACCCCTCAGGGCTTTGTGCCACAGAGCAGTAGCAGGGCTGGACTACAGCTTTAGGAAGCAGTGGAAGCCTTTCCCTGTATGGTTACAGTGTCCCTGCACGCACCCCACAACCAGAGCAGTGCAAGCTGAGCTGCCTTGCTGTTTCTTGCACTCATCCCCATCTCTGCGAATGAAGACTCGGAATGCAGTCAAGGCGTTGATTGAGCACAAGCGGGCCTTTATTCAATAGGAGAAAGGAGGGGGTGTGAGGTCTGAAGGAAAGGTGGGATTCATCCTCCCTTATCATCATGAGAGTGGCTCACAGCTCGTGCTGTTGCTTGGAGGCAGGGACTGGTGGTCTGATTCTACGCCCCCACCCAAGACGCTCGGCTTCTCCTCACTGATGCTGACCTGAGCCTGCATGGTGGTGCTGCTGTCGGGGCACTCGGGTTGTGCTGGGATTGTGCTGTCCTGGGACCCCTGCACTGGGTCCCAATCCAGGCTGGTGCCTGTGGTGTCTGGCAGGCTCAGGTCAGCAGCTTCAGGAGGGATGGGATGAACAAGGGCTTGAACAACGATGACGTTCTCATCTTCATTGATGGTGCCATATGGAAGGCTGTCGATTGAAATGCAGCATCCTGTGCTTCCTAACAGCTCTGCGTTGATGGAAGCACAGGATGTGCTGTCGTCCCATGCCCGGCGTCTTCGGGGAACACATGGGCTCGGGTCACCTAGGAAGGAGGAGATGCACAGCGGTTAGTGTCAAACGTTCACAAGATGAATCGTGCTTTAAAGAGGATCTTGACATTTGGCTACGTAGTGGTGGTGGGCAGAAGCAAATAGGCTTCTAGCAACAGTGTCACTGTCTTGACAGTGATCCTCGTGCAGGTGCACCTCTTGTGTTGACAAGAGACACATTTGGGAAAGACAGGGGTGAACCAAAGATGTCAGGCACGGGCTCGAACGCCAGAAGGAGGTACAAGCCCACTGAAAGCATGAAACCTACCTGTGCTGCTGACAAGCAGTGTTTTGAAAGCTGCATTTGCACCCTTACCTGCCAGGACCAACACTTCTGCTTCTGAGGGCTCCCTGGCACTGCTCTGCAGTTGGCGTTCGGCTGCAGGGGATGGTTTGCCCAGGCAGAAGCAGGAACGCCAACTGCCAGCTGGTGCCTGCTTCCTCTTGCTGGGCACTCTTGGTCTGGAGAGAGAAAACAGAGCATGCTGCCAGTCGTGGTGCAGGGTGAGGGAAGAGCTGCTCCGAGCCCTTGACGACAGTTGCCCATTCCTGGCAAACCCACCCGACTAATGATGGTAGGGGCTGGAAAGGGAAGTCCTCTTTACCTTTCAGATGGAAAATCAAGGACTGTGTGGAAGATCCTCATTACAGCTGCGGGGCCTTCCTCCACCTCAGTGTTGCTGCTCCGTGTCGCAGCAGGAGAGCTGCTCTGGCCTCTCCTCTCTGCCAGAGCCTCCTGCAGCGTGAGCAGCTTTGCAGATGGAGGAGACACCCACACAGACTTGGGCCCAGCAAGAGAACTGTGCCCTGCAAGGGGAAACCACAGGTAAGAGGGAGGATCAGAAAGCAGCAGCACAGACATCCCAGTTCTGCATTTCTCTCAGACTTGCTTATCAGAGCCACTGGAAGAAGAGGGGCTCAAAACATCTGAATGGCAGTGACGGTTTTCTCCATGTAAATTATGGGTTTGGACACTCTCAGAATCCAGGAACAGGGCACCATATTCTAATCTAAACCCAGAAGCCTGCTGTCTCCTCAACAGTAAGAGCATTTTCAAAGGTCTTGGAGAAGGCCTGGATTGGATCAAGGTGTCAGATCAACATCAAGCTAATGGAGGAAGACGCTCACCTGCTCCCTCTCCCACGGCTGGTGTGGATGTGGAGGGGAAGAGGACGTCTGTGTGGGTGATGAGGAACTCCACCACATCTGACTGCATCTGCAGCTCCTTGCATGCAGCTTCTCCATAGGTGGAGGCAGACTGGCTCTGCGGGGATCTGAAGAAAAGGCAGATCTTACAAGTCATTTCCCCAAGATCGTTTCCCCAAGTCTGAATTTCTGTAGCCAAAAACTGACAAGTTGGGCTCTGGAGACTTCCGCAGTGGGCAATCAGCGATGCCACTGACGAAATTCTCCTGGATAAGCAGGGACACAGCAGTCCCAGCTAAACAAGTGACTAGAAACTGTCATCTGGAAATTGTGCCCCTGGCGTTGGGCAGGAGCAGAAGTAAGCATCGTGTTGAAACGGAAAAAGAAGTTTACCTTAAGAGGTTTGGAGCCCACACTATCGCTAAGTTCTGAGCATGCATGTTGGTCACGGAGCAGTTCCCAGCCAGAGACGCCAAGTGTTTCATTAAGTACTCCAGCGTCCTGGAAAACAAGAGGGGCAGATGTTCAGCACCAAAAAGCAAGCCGTGCTGCAGTGCACAAAACAAACCTCACTTCATGCTGGTTGTTGTCATTGCTACTGTCCCCGAATAGGAAGTAGGTAAAACTTAACTAAGTGCCACCACGCTGCAGCACCAAGCCCCAGCACAGCATAGCCGCAGCCATCGGCTGCACCAACCGTGCCCCCGTGCCAAGGAACCGACCCAGTCAACCGACCCGACGCAGCCTTCAGCCGCTTCAGCGTGCACAGGCATGATGCTGCCAGCGTGAGGCAACACCTGGAATCGCATCATGGCCCTCTGAAAGGCAGCAGGGCTGAGCTCAGCAGACCGAGCGCAGCACTGACCTGTAGTGAGGAGCGGGCAGCTGCTGGATGGTGTCCTGCATTCTGAGCAGCCGCTCCTCCTCCGTGGCAGCACAAACAGCGTCCTGGAAAAAGGCAGGAAGGGATTCAGACACCAGGCGGGAATAGCAAAGGGAAGGGAATTCTCGCAAGCATCGTGAATGGTTTAAGTAAGCACCTCCTGGCACCACCAGAAGTGGCATCAGCCAGAGGCAGGAGGTGGCAAAGACATGCCTCATGGGGCTAACAGAAAGAAGACCTCGGAGCTGGGGCACTGCTGCAACCATCAGCCAGGACGCCCAGGGAAGAGGTACGTGTCATTTCCAAGACATTGCCCTGAGCTTACCGAGAACTTGCCATACAGCTGCTCGGTCAGCAGAGGGTTTGGGAGCTCCCTGAAGTACATCTTGCACAGGGAGCTCACGCTGTGAATGTCTCGGACGCTGAGCTCGGGAACCTGCTCCGACTCGAATTCATGGCTGCAGAGAAGGACACAGGATTGAGCAGAGGGCTTTGAGAAAGAGGAAAGCAAGTCCAAAGCCACAACAAATACAGTCAAGAAAAGGAAGGGGTTCCTCTGAACGCCCGCAGCATGGCACGTGCCCCTGCTGACAGCTGTGTCAGTCGCAGCACTCTTACCGTAGTCGCTGGATCCTGGACGCCACGCCAGACAGGCGGTAGATCCCCTGCACCACGCCATGCTGCTCGATGAACTCAGCGCAGCTCTGCAGGACCTGGGGGACTACAGAACAAGAGCCAGCGGTTAGCTTAGCTTCTGACTCAAGTCCTGGGTCTGGCCCTGCTCTTCTCACATCCCACCCAGTAAGCCCAGCCGGGCTACCACTTGCTTCCTCCTTAGAGGAGAAAGCTGGCAGAGACAGCTGTGAGGAAGCTGCACAGAGACATGTTCTTGGCTTTCCAGAAATGCCACCACCTAGCAACAGCCTGGAGAAAGTAATTCTGGCAAAATCACAGACACTGCAAGTCCCATCACAGCTCCCTGGGGAATGGAGGAATCCAATCTCACGACCAGAAGAGCTAGGAAAAGGCTGCAGGATGCTCTCTTTGGCCAGAAGGCTTCCTACGTTTTCAGACTGAAACAATTGTTGGATATGATCTCCCTTTCATCTTTAGATGCCCAGCGGAGGGAGATCTCAGCAATGGGCTGTTCCTTACCATCACGGCCAGAGCGGAGAAGGTGCTCCCCCAGGTCACACCCAAACACCCCTTCCTTCGCCGGCTCCGGCTGCTCCGATCTCCTGGGGCGAGCCTTCACCACCGAACGAAGGAAGGTGCTGAGCTTGCCCCGTTTCTTCGGCACTGCAAAGAAACAAAACAAAGAAACCAGTTCATTTCAGGCTTGGCTCAGTTGGACGAGGCTGAGCTTAACGCCTTCGACCGAGCACGGAACATCGGGAAGAACATTCCCAACAAGGACACGCAAGAACGGATTTTTCCCGTCCCTGCACGTGCCCAAGGCCAGGTCAGAAGGGGCCCCGGACAGCCTGCTCTCGACTCCTGCTAAATGCGCAGGCTGGGCACCCAGACTGAGGCAGGGGCCTTGGAGCCTGAGGATGATCCTTTCGGCACCTTCCAATCCCAAGCCATTCCAGGAGGATTCTGTGACTTCCCCAAGCCCAACAATAAACACAGTGGGATTGGGCCAGATCTCTGCGTGTTCCCATGGACCTTAATGCAGTCCTGTTGCTAAGCTTGCTCAACGCGGGCATTAACGAACGCCCTGAAAGCCACGCTCTGACCCCATTTTACTAACCCGCATTGTCAAATGTAACATGTGTACCTGGCTTTGGCAATGAATTGATGAGGGACTCGGGAACTTTTCCACTGATGAGCTCCACGCACTCACCAGGGAAAAACCCAACCTGTAACAAGAACAAAAAAAGAGGAGGGCATTAGCCTGAGCCCAGAGCCAAAGGGAATGTCCCCTGACAGTGACACAGGGCAACCGTTTGCATCCGGAAGCCATCCTGTGCAGGCAGAGCAGCTCCAAGCTGAGATTCCTGACTCTACTGAAGTTGGGCTCTCTAGTCGAAAGCGTGTGCCTACCTGAAAGCCAAGCTTGCCTCTCCACCAGGGGCTCAGCTCCTTTGGTGGCATAGAAATAATGCACACCAAGTCTCCCACCTGCAAGAGATTGAAACGTCAATCCCAGCTTCAGCACAGCTGGCAGGAAAGCACAGCTCAAATAACTGCCTTCTTCTGCGCCACAGAATATCCTAAAGCTAGACAGCAATTGCACCAATGCAGCCCCAAGGCATTTTCCCTTCTAAAACTGAACTTGGAGGTACAAGAGTCACACAACATACACAGTACTGCTGTGCAGTAGGAAACAGGTCTCAAAATCAGCTGGCTCTCTGCCAAAGGCTATGCAAGAGCTCCACTTTAACCACGGGCATCAGTTAGCAGGGCTTCCTGAACACATCTGCACACTTCACACACCCGTCTGCTGTTGCTCAGAGACCAGGCTCCCATACTGGGCAGGATCTGCTTGATTACAAGGTTCAAATGCCCAATCCAACCATACTGGAGAGATGGCTGAACTCCTCCTGACCCAGCGCAAGTCTAAGCTGGAACCGAACCTTCGAAGCTTCACCTCGTGAGACATTCTGAAGGTGTCTGAGAAGATTCCTGAGCCGTTCACACCCTAGACTACTCTCCCGTGCATGACAACAAGGAACGCCTGTAACTGCTTACCTCCAGGGAGACTTCATCCGGCCCCTGGGCGACGTAACGCTTAATAACATGGGCTGCCGCAATCGCTGGCACGTTGAAAGATGACTCCGCACGCACCAGCTGCGGCTTCCACATGTTATCAGCCTGCAAAACAGAGCACAGGCCGTGGTCAGGAGCTGAGGACAAACCAGGAGGATTTCAAGGGGAGGAGCACATCTGCAGAGAAAGCTGCAGGAAATGCGCTCCCTCCTGATCAGGAGCACTTCAGAAGGAGCTGCACTTCTCATCACAGTTGTTTCTCTTCCTGGCGTGCAGTGCCAGGCCATGCCAAGATGCATCTCTCTCTACCCAGACTCATCAGCAATGGCACTGGCGCAGACAGGTGGCCAGGCCCTTTTTGGCCCATTCTTTCCTGCAGGAGAGCACATCTGCGGCTCCCTCTGCTGGCTCAACACAGAGAACAAAGACAAGCCAGAGCTTCATACTGTACCTCCGTGCCCGCCACCTCGGGCTCACATCTGATCTCGCTGCATGCGTTGCCCATCCCAGCAGGTGTGACAAGCTGGAACAGAGAAGAAACACACGTCTGTTTTCTCTATTCACCCAGCACAGTATGGAGGGACTTCTTCAGAACTACCCTTGCATACTCTGCGGCATAGGCAAGTGTTCGAGAAACTACCCCTTGCTTCAGTAAATTCAAACGTGACAGCCTATTAGGCAGCGCTGTACCAAGTTGCTATCCCTCTGCCAGCAGATGGGGACTCTGGCACAGAGCAGCAGATGCAATCACCCAGAGCACTCTGACAGTGCGATAGCAGGGCATTAGACAGCACCCTTCTGAGGGCTGAGCTGGAGGGCAGTGAAGAAACCCACGGCATGTAAAACGACGTGGTGGGACAAAACATGGCACGTACCTGGCAACGAGATCACCTCAGGCTATCTGCAGCAGTTCCTGGTCACTCTGCTCAGATCTTATGAGAGCAAAAGCTGCACCAAGGCAGTGGGCGGAGGGTGGGCAGAGGAGAGAGAAAGAGCAGGTCAGTGAGCAGGGCTAAGACAGCCATGGCATAACGCACACAGCACAACCGTCCCATCCACTTGCTGCAAGACATGCTGAGTCTCAGGCTACGTGATGCCTGTCCACCCAGCAACCTTACTCTGCTTCCATAATTGAGCAAAGAAGACAACGGAAGAAGCATGGGACAGGTGCCACCTTTATGGACACCCCCTTTGGAATGTGTGTACCAGGGGAAGATTATGTCTGACGGTCAAGAGTAAGCAATATGGTGCTTTGAGCGCTGACAGCCAGCACTTCTCAACACCTCGCTGCCCACCCATCCATCCCACGCTGGCTCAGCTTACCTACAGGATGCTGCGCACGATGGTACTCAAACAAAGGCACTAAACGCACAAGAACAACAAGAAAACCAACCACTCCGAACTCCTACTCGCCCACAAAGGAACACAGAACGCACCGCTCCTCCCCTCATTCCAGCCGCTTATGACATCACCAACGGCCACCAGCCTGCTCCACCATGACCCCCCACAAGGGGGGGAGGCAAGACCACGGGGTCACATCTGATTCCAACATGGCACCACAACATTGCAGAACTCAGTGTGGGGTTGGAATTACGTCCTGGTGTGGCAGCACATTGGGAGGTGTTTGGGCACAGCTGAAGAGCTGACAGACACCTGACGTTTCCAAAGGAGGGTGCCATATTCACTCTCAGCATTTTTTTGTCCGTGTACAGCTCCAACCCTTTGCACACCTCTGTGCACGCACATATATGTGCATGCTCGTCCTTGCACACATACCCACTGACATGCACAGACCAGAGCAACCCCACTGCTTTGTACACACATGAACACAAACGTGTGTAACAGCACCCATGCACAAATACACACACACGCGCATGCACACAAACTCGTGGAACCCCACTGCTTTGCACAATCCTGTGCACACTCACGTGTGTCATGCACTGATTTCCCAGCCAGTCCTCGTGGGGTCTCTTACCAAGGACGGGAGTGCAGGGGAGCAGCCAGAAGCTGTTTGCATTCCCTGCTGTCTGCTGGGCAGGTTTGTTGGCGATGCTTGGGTTGCTTTGCTTTCCCTTGGGAGGTGGGAAGGAGCTTTGTATGGAGGCACATCCCGTGCCAGAGCATCCCGATGGCACGCGTGGGATCAGCAGGTCTGTCAGAGAAGTGGGTGAGGTTGCACGCCAAGCTGCAGCAGAGGAAGGGAGGAGGTCCCAGCACAGCTCTGCACCACGCTCTGCCACGCTGGGCAGCTTGTTCCTGGCTCAGCAGTGCCATCAGACTGTTTCTTGCATTCTTCCCGGTCCCTGTGAATGAAGACTCGGAACACAGTCAAGGCGTTGATTGAGCACCAGAGTGCCTTTATTCAATTGCAGAAAGGAGGACGGGAGAGGTACGGGGAAAGATGGGACTCATTCTCTGTTGTTGAGGAGAGAGTGGCTCAGAGCTCGTGTTGCTGCCTGGTGCCTGGGACTGCAGGCCTGACTCCAGGTTCCCATCCAAGGGCTCGGCTTCTCCTCAGTGACACTGACTTGGTCCTGCTTGGAGGTGACGCTGTCGGGGCACTCGGGCTGTGTTTGGGCTGGGCTGCACTGCAAAGGCACCGGGCCACAGTCCAGGCTGGTGACTGTGCTTTCTGGCAGGCAGAATTGATCACCTGAGGAATTCAGCTTTATTTGCCTTCATCTGTGTTTCCTCTTGCTGGATCTCATGCACTCTGCTGGCTTCAGTCTGTGTTTCTACTCCAAGAAGAAAATAAATGGGTCTTCACAAACCAGAAAACTGGAAAAGCACCCTCAAGTCTGCTGTTTGAGCCTTCTTCATTTCAAGAGCACATGCTTTTATCTCCTCAGCAGTCAAACACTTATTGTTTACATGGAACCTTCTCTCTCCGAGGCTGTAGCCACTGTCTCTTGTCCTGGCAATGGCACCACTGAGCAGATCACCTCCATTCTCTGCATCCTCCATTCAGTATATTTGCACATGGATAAGATCTCCCCGGAATCTTCTCCAGGATTAACAGTCCTAGCTCTCTCAGCCTGGAATACCTGTTTCCATCAGCTGCCACCATCCCAAACAGCCAGCCTTCTTGCGGTCACCTGGCCCAAACATCCCTTTGTCTCTACACTTGATTCCTGCAAAAGAGATGGGAGCTCGGCACGCACACCATCCTTCCAACACCCCATCCCAGCAGCAAGGGATCACAGCCCTAACACAGCCAAAACAAAAAGGGTGTGTGAGTTTCCTGTTAGCACTCAGTGTGAACAAATGAGCAACACCATGAGCCCCCACTCACCTCAGCAGAGGTCAACCTGTAACCCCAGCCTTCCCCTATCCATGTGCACGCGCACACCCATGCGCCACCCTGCCTGCTTTGCACACCCCCATGCACGCACTGCATCTTGTGCCCTCCTTTGCATTCACAGACGTGTGCAGACCTTCCCTGGGAACACGTACGTGCCTACACCTACCACAAACATCCCTTTGTCTGCACCTGTGTGCAACCCAACTCCTCAGCACACGCACGCATTTGTTCCACCCTGTCCACGCACTCACCACGTGCCCTCCAGCATCACTGCTGCCTCCTCCGGTACCGTACCTGCAGATGCTTCAGAGCTCATTAGCATGGACTTCCTTCCTCGCCTCAGCATCTGCTCCTGCGCTCACCTTCATTCCTACTGAGATACCGTCCGCTTCCAGCACCAGCTGACCTGCAAGACAGAGAAAGGAAAGGTGGGATTCATGCAAACGCAGAAGCCCAAGGCTGCATCATCACCACGTATGGCAGCCTTGGGAAGTCAGCTGCTACAACAGCCTTTGTCAGAATGGAAACAGGCACCGTCAATTAAGTGTGACCTCCAAAGTCATTGCCACCATCAGAAATAGGCACAGAAATCGCTCACTTCACTGCAGGTGGTTACCTCCAAATTCTTTTGCTTTTGGGAAAATGTGGGCACGGAATTGAAGGACACCAGAAAAGTGGCATCTACTTCCCTGGAGGTGGTTAAGCTGGGAAGCAGGACTTGAGCAAGAAAAGCTTCTCAGCTCCTTGTAAGGCACTAAGTGATGGGGTGATCTCCCATACCTGCAGAAATCCTGACCTCTGCCACAGGTGGGTGAGTGACACAAAAGCTGTGTCCTTGGTTCCCAGCCTTACCTTCTCATGCTGTTCATCCTGCTCTGCAGCTCCTGCTCTGAATAGTCTTCTTATGTTCCCACGGGGCAGGTAGAAAATGAAGACATGGCCCCTGCCACCAAGGTCAGCTCTGCAGCACACATGACCTGAGGAGCACTTGGCTACTCATGCAAACTGCGCAGTGCAAGGAAGATTGCTGCATGTTGCGCTTCTTCTTCTCCTGGCTCAGAAATTAATTTTCCTACGTAGAAAATGGGAAAGGAAAATAAATAAATATATAAATAAACAAATAGAGCAAAAGCCTGACACAAAGCAGACGTGATTGTTACTATGGAATTCAGGAGGGCAAGGGATTTGCCCTCTTTATGAAGAAGCTGACTGCAAAGGACTAAGAACAGCCATGAACACGTTGAGAACCTGCGGGTCAAATTAGGGACTGAACCAATCATGGGCTTCTGGAGGTGAGGGTCTGCTCCAGGCCGCCTGGCCCAGGGAGCCTGTTGACGGGCCCTGCTTACTGCAGCTACCAGCAGCACCGCGCTCACTGACTCAACTTGATGGGGGATTCCAGTCAGGCTGGGAAATCAGCATGGCTGGCTGCAAGCTGTCTGAGAGACTGAAGGAGTGCACTGAGAAGAACTGTGTGGCCCAAGCATTGAGCACATCAAGCAGAAGGGAAGCATTACTGGACAAGGTGCACGCCAGGGGTTAAGACTGGAGGTGGTCAGGGCTGTAGTGACCATGCCCTCCTGGAGTTCCTCATCTCAAGGAACGCGAGCCTGGCAAAAAGCAAAGTCAGGACCCTGAGCTTCAGCAGAGTCAGCTGCAGGCTGTTCAAAGAATTACTGGACAAGAGCCACTGGAAAACTGTTCTGAGGGGCAAAGGAATGGAAAAGAGATGGTCACTTGCTCAGAAAAACTTTCTCAGAGCTGGAGCTCTGAGCTCCATCCCGACCACATGAAATCCAGCAGAGGAGGCAGGAAAGCAGCACGGCTGAACCTGCTGGTCACAGGGAGCAACAAGAAGGAAATGGAGAATCAGCGGAAACACAGACATGCAGCCTGCTCACTTTGGTGGCCTTCCACAGCAGAGTGACAGCATCAGTGGGGAAAGGAAAAGCAACTGACATCCCTCAGCCAGACTTCTGCAAGGCCTTCAGTGTTGAGCGAGTTTCCTGAGAGCACTCAACGTGAACAAATCTACCACTGAGCAACACCGTGAGCCCCCACTCACCACGGCAGAGGGCAACCTGCACCCAAGCCTTCCTCCTATCCACACGCACACGCACACACGTGCGCCACTCTGCTCCTTTTGCACACCCACGTGCACGCGCCGCATCGTGTGTCCTCATTTGCATTCACAGACGTGTGCAAATCATCCCTGGGAACGCGTATGTGCCAACAACTGCCAGAAAACATCCCTGTGTGTGCACCTGTGTGCAACCCAACTCCTCAGCACACCCCTGTGCAAGCACACGTTTGTGCCACTGCGTGTACACAATATCTGTGTGCTCACACACACTCACGCGTCCACATCCTGTAGTGCAGCCCTGTGCGCACACACACAGACACATGTGTAACCCCTTCCTTTCACTCCCAAAGTGCACGCACACACCGGTACCACAATGGCCTTGTTCAGCTTCAACACTCTGCACACCCCTGTGCACGCACATGTATGTGCATGCTCGTCCTTGCACACATACCCACTGACCTGCACACACCTGAGCATCCCCACTGCTTTGTACACTCATAAACACAAACGTGTGCAACACCATCCGTGCACAAATCCACACACACACACAAATGGAAGAGTTTGAATTCCTAATTGAATGGGAATCCAAGTGCAAAACTCCAATTTTGCAAATTTGCTAAATTTTTGGATACCAAGTGCATTAGTTTGGTAGAAGACGTGAGGGCAAGTAATGGACTCATTGAATGGATACACTCAGTAATGGAAAATCCATGCACTTTATCAACCAAATTAAGGAATGAATTTTTACCTTAAAAAAAACTAAGGAAGGAATGTTTACCTTCTGGATTTGAGGGATGTCTCTTCTGCCTGGTTTGGCCAAAGGAAGCCTAAGGTTATTTGCCTTTGAATAGCAAAGCCCTAAGAGAGGGAGAAGAGTTAACCTGGACAGTGTTACCCAGGGTTGTGGGAACAGCTTAATGATTTTTGAGAACTGGTCAACTCGTGAACCTGAGACCTGGGATCCTCTATCCTAGGGTGGAACTTTACTGGAGCACGTGGATGCCACAGCAATAAAAGAACTGTGTACAACAGACTGAGAGTTTGCCGAGTGTCTTGGTTTACAGAAAGCACAACTAACTCAGCATCAAGTGACATACTTGGAATAGGAGATTACAGCTGGACTTTGAACCTTAAGGACTGCCAGGAAAGAAGCCATCTACTAAACCCCTGAGCTGCAAACTGCCAAGGAAGTCCATACGTTCCCAGTAATGACAGGAGGGTGCCAACCACGGATACACAGCTACGGACTGATGGTAAACTTCAAACAGCATCGAGTGAGTAAGGGATAGCCAGGGTGCACTGGTGCTCAATATTCAGGAAGCCCATAGATCTACACTGGGCCAAAGGACACTCATTTTATTACCTCATACAGTGTTTCCTGTATTGGAGGCAAAAGCTGGACATTGGTTCTCACCAAAAAAGATTATCGAAACACCAAGCCATCCTGGTAGAGCAGGGCGATGTAGAAATAACTGTAACTAATACTGTCAACCCAGTATCTTTCCTTAGCGGAACTCCCGGATTGCACGACTGCTTGGAAACAACTGAAGCTGCACATTCCAGCTGCTCGGTCGGACCTGAAGGATGAACCCTCTGAGGATGCAGAATACACCTGGTTAACCAACAGCTGCAGTTTGATGAGACAAGGAGACTGTAAGGCAGGACATGCAGTAACTGCTACTGACCAGGTCATAGAAGCACAACCACCAGCTGTGGGGACTTCCCCTCGGAAGGCTGAAATAACTGCCTTGACCAGAGCCTTAATTCTATGGACAGATGCTAAATATGTGTTTGGGGTGCCACATGCTCATAGTACCATCTGAAAGGAGCAAGGATTGCTCACACACAAGGAAAACAGCGTGATGTAAATCTACCAATGGCTACTAGAGGTGGTAAAGGACATCAGAAATGTAACACTGCACAGGAGACAGAAAATAAGGTGATAGATCAGATGGCAGAACAGGCAGTTGAAGAAGGCTTCAATTCCAGATGGTACACTTAAAACCTCTGAACCCAAGTCAAAACCTGTAAGATATTCTAAGGAGAACAGGAGTCTAATTAACGATTTAGAAGGGAAGAGAGCAAGCTGACAGATGGGTGCAAACCCAGATGGACACAATGTTATGCCCTTTTGTGTTTTATGGAAATTGGTTAGAAGGGAAGATCAATATTGGGCAAACCAACACTACAAAGTACAATCCCAGGACCAGGAACAGGGCACAAGTGGGCCTCACGGGAAGGGGCCTTCCAGGGCAACCATGGCAAATTGATTTCACAGAACTCCCAAGAAAAGGGGGGTATCGCTGTAGGAAAATTTCTGTCACCTTAGAAACAGTTCAGGATGCTGCTGCAGATGCCTGATGGACAATCCAAGAGGAGGCATCCTGTTTATCCAAAGTTGAATTGCAACATGGGGTAGGCAGGGATAACACCGATTGGGAACAGTTTTCTCTGGACTATGGGATAAACTTGCTAGTTGCCAAATTTGGGAGGACTGAAACAGCTTTTCTTAGCCTGCATCACCTTGCTACTCTTTGTGTGTTTTGCTTGTCTTGTTATAAGATGCTCTTTGTGTCTGTGCCAGGATACCAGAAGGGAATATGAGGTATAGGAGAGGCATGAGCTAAGGTAAAAGGTAGAGAGTGGGGCTTATTTCAGGACACGTCAAGAAAGAATAAAATAATCTAGCAGGTGGAAGCCCTGCTAGATTAAAGAAAAGGGGGGAATTGAATAGTGAAAAAGGACTCCATAGTAGCTGAAAGGGGAACACTTTGCTACAGAAAAGGGAAAGGGGGCCTCACTAAGGCAAAGAGTAGTTACAGATAGATAGTTTATGTTAAGGGAGGACAGAGAAAGGGGGAATTACAGACACTTACTCAAAATAAAACCAGAAAAGAGGGCAACAAAGATAAGAAGGAACTGTCCGGAGACCTCTGACAAGAAGAAGGATTAGATACCCCCGGGCAAGATGATGCTGACATGGGAGAACGATAACGGCAGATAACACCAAGAAGGAAACAGAAGAAGAATTTCACCCCAAAACAAAGACAAGGGTCGCGGGGAATGGGGTTGCGGGGAATGGGGCCATAGGGAATGTAATGAATATGTAATCAAACTGGGGAGGAGACTATTGATCATGTATTAGCTTGACCTATATCTGTAACACACTTTTCTCCTTACGCTGTGCAAGTTTGGAGGAGCCATCCCCCTTGCACCCGGCGCTGCGCAACGCTGGAATAAACATACCTGCTTTATAACCAGTCTCTGGATTATAGAGTTTGATTCTGCAAGTCAGTACCACAATGTCCTTGTGCAAATCCAACCCTTTGCACACCCCTGTGCACGCACATACATGTGCATGCTCATCCTTGCACACATACCCACTGACCTACACACACCTGAGCAACCCCACTGCTTTGGAAACTCATGAACACAAATGTGTGCAACACCATCCATGCACAAATCCACACACACACAAAACATGGAACTCCACTGCTTTGCACAATCCTGTGCACACTCACGTGTCATGCACTGATTTCCCAGCCAGTCCTCGTGGGGTTTCTTACCAAGGACGGGAGTGCAGGGGAGCAGCCAGAAGCTGTTTGCATTCCCTGCTGTCTGCTGGGCAGGTTTGTTGGCGATGCTTGGGTTGCTTTGCTTTCCCTTGGGAGGTGGGAAGGAGTTTTGTATGGAGGCACATCCCGTGCCAGAGCATCCCGATGGCACGCGTGGGATCAGCAGGTCTGTCAGAGAAGTGGGTGAGGTTGCACGCCAAGCTGCAGCAGAGGAAAGGGAGGAGGTCCCAGCACAGCTCTGCACCACGCTCTGCCACGCTGGGCAGCTTGTTCCTGGCTCAGCAGTGCCATCAGACAAGAAGCAGGGAAGGAAGTCAAGGATGGGGGTACCATCAAACAGAGTCCGTGCAAGCCTGTGCAAGACAAACAGACCCAGAGCTTGAGGGTTGTTTCTGCTTTTGTAGCATTTGTGTGCTGTAGCTGAGCAAAAGGTTCTGCTGCTTGATTCTTCTTCTGCAACAGCCACCTACTGGTAAATGGCTGCGGGGATGGAGGATGTGACAGAAAGCATTTGTCTGAACGACACTGTAGTTACACTTGGTCTAGAGAGTGAGAGAGGCAGGCAGCACTGCCTGATGTTGGTCAGGGTGAGCTCCTTCTTCCGCAACGTGATGATGGCAGGGCTGCAGACGATCTGCAGGGACAGCTCAGAGGTGGGAGCTGGGAATGGACACGGCAGGAGGACAGAGGTGTGAGGGAGCAGCCAAGGCAGCGAAGAGCATCAAAAGGCCCTGAAAAGCATCACAAAGCCACAGCCAGGAGGCATGGGGTTTGCATGAGCAGCATCCAGGATGCCAGAGACTATTTGCTCCCCTAAAAAATGGTAACAGAGCTCTCGCTGCAGGCATCACAAAGCCAGGCAAAATGGGAACACACCCAGAGCTCTGCTGCACGCACCCCACAGTCAGAGCATTGCAAGCTGAGCTGCCTTGCTGTTTCTTGCATTCATCATGGTCCCTGTGAATGAAGACTTGGAACACAGTCAAGGCGTTGATTGAGCACCAGAGTGCCTTTATTCAATTGGAGAAAGGAGGACGGGAGAGGGACGGGGAAAGATGGGACTCATTCTCTGTTGTTGAGGAGAGAGCGGCTCAGAGCTCGTGTTGCTGCCTGGTGCCTGGGACTGCAGGCCTGACTCCAGGTTCCCATCCAAGGGCTCGGCTTCTCCTCGGTGACACTGACTTGGTCCTGCTTGGAGGTGACGCTGTCGGGGCACTCGGGCTGTGTTTGGGCTGGGCTGCACTGCAAAGGCACCGCACAGGTCGCCCATAGAGAATTTCATATGGGCTTCATCCTTCCTTGGTTGGGATTTTCTTCGAATTCTCACAAGTGCCAGAGGCAGTGCTTGCAACCTTGGTATCCCAGCCTCTTGGCCAACTTTTAGTATTTGCAGCTTAGATAAATGGCTCCTCTTTTCCACTTGGCCACTTGACTGTGGCCTGTAAGGTGTATGCAACTGCCAATTGATTCCCAATAAAGTACTGACTTGTTGAACCACTTTAGCAATAAAATGGGGGCCTCAATCTGAAGAGATTGTTCCTGGCACCCAGAACCTTGGAATTATTTCTTGTCACAAAACTTTTGTTACTTCCCTGGCCTGGTTAGTCCGGCACGGGTATGCCTCAGGCCATCCTGAAAAGGTATCTGCTAAAACTAACATGTATCTGTACCCCCCTTTTCTTGGCAGCTCTGAGAAATCTACCTTCCATTATTGTCCTGGCTAATTTCTCTCCCTGTTTGCCCCAACTGAACTTTGTGGCCTGTGTTAGGATTATCTGGTAAACAAACTTCACCTTGCTGGGTCACTTGCCTAATGGCAGTATACCCATTTCGGGTGACCACTCGTTGAACAAGATATTTATATAATGCTTCTGCTCCCCAGGGAGGTTTCCTATCTTCAGTTACCACAGCCCATCATATGGCTGCTGGAATCATTCTTTTCCCTTGTGCTGGAAAGGTCCATCCTTCCTCTTTTACCTGCCCTTCCTGATAATTATTTATCGAGTTCCAATACTCTTTTGAGTGCTTTGGCTCACCATCCACCTGCGTGTTACCATCTGGAATCAAGGAAGCCTCCACCACCTCACCCTCTGCCGCTCGCTTTGCTTTCTGTCAGCCAGCGCATTTCCCATTCCTTCAGCACTGTCTCCCCTTTGCTGGCATCAACAGTGCATTTTAGCAACCTCCAGCTGTTGGACTGCCTCCAGGAGTCTGACTATTTCTTCAGCGTGTTTAAGACCTTTCCCTTGGCTTGACAACAGTCCTCTTTCTTTCCATATTGCTGATATGGGTGCATGAACAGCACTAAAGGCATATTTTGAATCAGTCCATATCTTTATCTTCCCATGTCGAACAAAGCTGCTCCCGTCTGTGTACCAGGCGTCTTCCGCATCCTCCAGTGGTTCTTCTTTCAAGTCTCTGCCACTGGAATAGACTGCTTCCATAGTCTCTAAACAGTCGTGAGACACAGGTTCTCCTTTTAATTGCACTAAGAAAAGCAGCTGGATTTACAATATCGGTTACTGTTATTTCTCCATCATCTTGCTCCACTAGAATTGCTTGATACTTTAAAAATCTCTGAGGGGAAAGCCAATGTCCCCCTTTCACCTCCAGCACTGGAGAGACCATGTGGGATACAAGTGCAGTTCTCTTCTGCCCCATTGTCCTAATGCTGGGGCCTTCATTAACTCCTCTTTCAACTGCTTTCAACCGGGTTGCAGTCCAGGCTGGTGGCTGTGGTTTCTTGCAGGCTCACGTCAGCCCCTTCAGCAGAACTAGGAGAAAGGACTGGCTGAACAACGATGACCTCTTTCTCTCTGTCGCTGCTGTCACTCAGAAGGCTTTCATTTGACTTGCAGCCTTACTCCACATCCCCCTCCAAGATGCTCGCCTTCTCCTCTGTGATGCTGACCTGAGCCTGCATGGTGGTGCTGCTGTCGGGGCACTCGGGCTGTGCTTGGCCTGGGCTGTCCTGGGACCCCTGCACTGGGTCCCAATCCAGGCTGGTGCCGGTGCTGTCTGGCAGGCTCAGGTCAGCAGCTTCCGGAGGGATGGGATGAACAAGGGCTTGTACAAGTATGACATTCTTCTCTACATTGATGCTGCCATAAGGAAGGCTATCGATTGAAATGCAGCATCCTGTGCTTCCTAGCAGCTCTGCGTTGATGGAAGCACAGGATGCGCTGTCGTCCCATGATCTGCGTCTTCGGGGCACACATGGGCTCGGGTCACCTAGGAAGGAGGAGATGCACAGCGGTTAGTGTCAAACGTTCACAAGATGAATCATGCTTTAAAGAGGTCCTTGGCATTTGGCTATGTAGTGGTGGTGGGCAGAAGCAAATAGGCTTCTAGCAACAGTGTCACTGTCTTGACAGTGATCCTCGTGGAGGTGCACCTCTTGTGTTGACAAGAGACACATTTGGGAAAGACAGGGGTGAACCAAAGATGTCAGGCACGGGCTCGAACGCCAGAAGGAGGTACAAGCCCACTGAAAGCATGAAACCTACCTGTGCTGCTGACAAGCAGTGTTTTGAAAGCTGCATTTGCACCCTTACCTGCCAGGACCAACACTTCTACTTCTGAGGGATCGCTGGCACTGCTCTGCAGTTGGCGTTCGGCTGCAGGGGATGGTTTGCCCAGGCAGAAGCAGGAACGCCAACTGCCAGCTGGTGACTGCTTCCTCTTGCTGGGCACGCTTGGTCTGGAGAGAGAAAACAGAGCATGCTGCCAGTCGTGGTGCAGGGTGAGGGAAGAGCTGCTCCGAGCCCTTGACGACAGTTGCAGAGGACGCTTCCTTTCCTACAGCTCAGCCCTCAAGTCCTGCTGGCTACATTCCTCTCAACCATGGAGAGCAAGATGCGCAGCATGGGAGCAAAGGCTCCACAGCCGGACAGGACAGGAGCTGGCAGGCTCATATATATAAAATGGACAAAAAATGAACCAATAAAACCCACCCGACCAATGATGATAGGAGCTGGAAAGGGAAGTCCTCTTTACCTTTCAGATGGAAAATCAAGGACTGTGTGGAAGTTCCTCAGATCAGCTGTGGGGCCTTCCTCCACCTTGACATCGCTGCTCTGTGTTGCAGCAGGAGAGCTGCTCTGGCCTCTCCTCTCTGCCAGAGCCTCCTGCACGGTGAGCAGCTTTGTGGATGGAGGAGACTCCCACACAGACTTGGGCCCAGCAAGAGAACTGTGCCCTGCAAGGGAAAACCACAGGTAAGAGGGAGGATCAGAAAGCAGCAGCACAGCCATCCCAGTTCTGCATTTCTCTCAGACTTGCTTATCAGAGCCACTGCAAGAAGAGGAGCTCAAAGTAACCGTGTGCTCAGAGGTATGCTCGTGGCAAAGGACACAGCCACAATTAAGAGCAGCTCACTGTATCAAAACAGGCAAACAAAAACCCTAGAAAAACTAGGGGCAGGAACCTCAGAAAGCTTTGCTGCCACACTTCAATCAAGCTTCACCTGCTTGCAAAACATCTTAACAGCTGTGACGGTTTTCTCCACGTAAGTTATGGGTTTGGACACTCTCAGGATCCAGGAACGGGGCACCATATTCTAATCTAAACCCAGAAGCCTGCTGTCCCCTCGACAGTAAGAGCATTTTCAAAGGTCTTGGAGAAGGCCTGGATTGGATCAAGGTGTCAGATCAACATCAAGCTAATGGAGAAAGACGCTCACCTGCTCCCTCTCCCACGGCTGGTGTGGATGTGGAGGGGAAGAGGACGTCTGTGTGGCTGATGAGGAACTCCACCACAGCCGACTGCATCTGCAGCTCCTTGCAGGCAGCTTCTCCATAGGCGCAGGCAGACTGGCTCTGCTGGGATCTGAAGGAAAGGCAGATCTTACAAGTCATTTCCCCAAGATCGTTTCCCCAAGTCTGAAATTTGCAGCAAAAACTGACAAGTTGGGCTCAGGAGACTTCCACAGTGGGCAATCAGCGATGCCACTGACAAAATTCTCCTGGATGATCAGGGACACAGCAGTCCCAGCTAAACAAGTGACTAGAAACTGTCATCTGGAAATTGTGCCCCTGGAGACTGGGAGAGAGCAGAAGTAAGCATCGTGTTGAAACAGAAAAAGAAGTTTACCTTAAGAGGTTTGGAGCCCACACTATGGCCAAGTTCTGAGCGTGCATGTTGGTGACGGAGCAGTTCCCGGCCAGAGACGCCAAGTGTCTCATTAAGTACTGCAGAGTCCTGGAAAACAAGAGGGGCAGATGTTCAGCACCAAAAAGCAAGCCGTGCTGCAGTGCACAAAACAAACCTCACTTCATGCTGGTTGTTGTCATTGCTACTGTCCCCGAATAGGAAGTAGGTAAAACTTAACTAAGTGCCACCACGCTGCAGCACCAAGCCCCAGCACAGCATAGCCGCAGCCATCGGCTGCACCAACCGTGCCCCCGTGCCAAGGAACCGACCCAGTCAACCGACCCGACGCAGCCTTCAGCCGCTTCAGCGTGCACAGGCATGATGCTGCCAGCGTGAGGCAACACCTGGAATCGCATCATGGCCCTCTGAAAGGCAGCAGGGCTGAGCTCAGCAGACCGAGTGCAGCACTGACCTGTAGTGAGGAGCGGGCAGCTGCTGGATGGTGTCCTGCATTCTGAGCAGCCGCTCCTCCTCTGTGGCAGCACAAACAGCGTCCTGGAAAAAGGCAGGAAGGGATTCAGACACCAGGCGGGAATAGCAAAGGGAAGGGAATTCTCGCAAGCGCTGTGAATGGCACCACCAGAAGTGGCATCAGCCAGAGGCAGGAGGTGGCAAAGACATGCCTCATGGGGCTAACAGAAAGAAGACCTCGGAGCTGGGGCACTGCTGCAACCATCAGCCAGGACGCCCAGGAAAGAGGTACGTGTCATTTCCAAGACATTGCCCTGAGCTTACCGAGAACTTGCCATACAGCTGCTCGGTCAGCAGAGGGTTTGGGAGCTCCCTGAAGTACATCTTGCACAGGGAGCTCACGCTGTGAATGTCTCGGACGCTCAGCTCGGGAACCTGCTCCGACTCGAATTCATGGCTGCAGAGAAGGACACAGGATTGGGCAGAGGGCTTTGAGAAAGAGGAAAGCAAGTCCAAAGCCACAACAAATACAGTCAAGAAAAGGAAGGGGTTCCTCTGAACGCCCGCAGCATGGCACGTGCCCCTGCTGACAGCTGTGTCAGTCGCAGCACTCTTACCGTAGTTGCTGGATCTTGGACGTAACGCCGGACAGGCGGTAGATCCCCTGCACCACGCCATGCTGCTCGATGAACTCGGCGCAGCTCTGCAGGACCTGGGGGACTACAGAACAAGAGCCAGCGGTTAGCTCAGCTTCTTACTCAAGTCCTGCTTCAGGCCGTGCTCTTCTCACATCCCACCCAGTAAGCCCAGCCGGGCCACCGCTTGCTTCCTCCTTAAAGGAGAAAGCTGGCAGAGACAGCTGTGAGGAAACTGCACAGAGACGTGTTCTTGGCTTTCCAGAAATGCCACCACCTAGCAACAGCCTGGAGAAAGTAATTCTGGCAAAGCCACACACACTGCAAGTCCCATCACAGCTCCCTCGGGAATGGAGGAATCCAATCTCAAGTCCAGAAGAGCTAGGAAAAGGCTGCAGGATGCTCTCTTTGGCCAGAAGGCTTCCTGCGTTTTCAGGCTTACGCAATTGCTGGGTATGATCTCCCTTTCATCTTTAGATGCCCAGCGGAGGAAGATCTCAGCAATGGGCTGTTCCTTACCATCACGGCCAGAGCGGAGAAGGTGCTCCCCCAGGTCACACCCAAACACCCCTTCCTTCGCCGGCTCCAGCTGCTCCGATCTCCTGGGGCGAGCCTTCACCACCGAACGAAGGAAGGTGCTGAGCTTGCCCCGTTTCCTCGGCACTGCAAAGAAACAAAACAAAGAAACCAGTTCATTTCAGGCTTGGCTCGGTTGGACGAGGCCGAGCGTAACGCCTTCGACCGAGCACGGAACAACGGGAAGAACGTTCCCAACAAGGACACGCAAGAACCAATTTTCCCCGTCCCTGCAAGTCCCCAAGGCCAGGTCGGAAGGGGCCCCGGACAGCCTGCTCTCGACTCCTGCTAAATGCGCAGGCTGGGCACCCAGACTGAGGCAGGGGCCTTGGAGCCTGAGGATGATCCTTTAGGCCCCTTCCAATCCCAAGCCATTCCAGGAGGATTCTGTGACTTCCTCAAGCACAACAATAAACACAGTGGGATTGGGCCAGATCTCTGCGTGTTCCCATGGACCTTAATGCAGTCCTCTTGCTAAGCTTGCTCAACTCGGGCATTAACGAACCCCCTAAAAGCCACGCTCTGACCCCATATTACTAACCCGCATTGTCAAATGTAACATGTGTACCTGGCTTTGGCAATAAATCCACGACGGACTCGGGAACTTTTCCGCTGATGAGTTCCACGCTCTCACCAGGGAAAAACCCAACCTGTAACAAGAACAAAAAGACAGCTGGGCATTAGCCCGAGTCCACAGCCAAAGGGAAAGTCCTCTGTCACCGACACAGGGCAACCGTTTGCGTCCGGAAGCCATCCTGTGCAGGCAGAGCAGCTCCAAGCTGAGATTCCTGACTCTACTGAAGTTGGGCTCTCTAGTCGGAAGCGTGTGCCTACCTGAAAGCCACGCTTGCCTCTCCACCAGGGGCTCAGCTCCTTTGGTGGCATAGCAATAATGCTCACCAAGTCTCCTACCTGCAAGAGATTGAAACGTCAATTCCTGTGGCAGGAAAGCACAGCTCAAACGACTGCCTGCTTCTGCGCCGCAGAATAGCCTCAAGCTTGACAGCCATTGCACCAATGCAGCCCCCAAGGCAAGGAACGTCTGGAACTGCTTACCTCCAGGGAGAGCTCATCCGGTCCCTGGGCGACGTAGCGCTTGATAACATGGGCTGCCGCAATCGCTGGAACGTTAAGAGATGACTCCGCACGCACCAGCTGCGGCTTCCACATGTCATCAGCCTGCAAAACAGAGCACAGGCCGTGGTCAGGAGCTGAGGACAAACTCTTTCCTGCAGGAGAGCACATCTGCGGCTCCCTCTGCTGGCTCAACACAGGGAACAAAGACAAGCCAGAGCTTCACACTGTACCTCCGTGCCCACCACCTCAGGCCCACTGCTGATCTTGCTGCACTCAAGGCCCATCACACCAGGTGTGACAAGCTGGAACAGAGCAGAAACACACTTCTGTTGTCTCTATTTACACAGCACAGTATGGAGAGACTCCTTCAGAACTACCCTTGCATACCCTGCGGCATAGGCAAGTGTTCGAGAAACTACCCCTTGCTGCAGTCTGTTCCAATGTGACAGCCTATAAGGCAGCATTGTACCAAGTTGCTATCCCTCTGCCAGCAGATGGGGACTCTGGCACAGAGCAGCAGATGCATTCGCCCAGAGCGCTCTGACAGTGCGACAGAAGGGCATTAGACAGCACCCTTCTGAGGGCTGAGCTGGAGAGCAGTGAAGAAACCCACAGAATGCAAAACAATGTGGTAGGACAAACATGGCACATACCTGGCAACAAGATCACCTCAGGCTACCTGCAGCAGTTCCTGGTCACTCTGCTCAGATCTTATGAGAGCAAAAGCTGCACCAAGGCAGTGGGCGGAGGGTGGGCAGAGGAGAGAGAAAGAGCAGGTCAGTGAGCAGGGCTAAGACAGCCATGGCATAACGCACACAGCACAACCGTCCCATCCACTTGCTGCAAGACATGCTGAGTCTCAGGCTACGGGATGCCTGTCCGCCCAGCAACTTGACGATGCTTCCACAATTGAGCACAGAAGATGATGGAAGAAGCATGGGACGGGTGTCACCTTTACGGACACCCCCTTTGGAACATGTCTACCGGGGGAAAATGACGTCTGATGCTCAAGAGTAAGCAATACGGTGCTGGGAGCTCCGACAGCCTGCACTTCTCAACACCTCACTGCCCACCCATCCATCCCACGCTGGCTCAGCTTACCTACAGGATGCTGCGCACGATGGTACTCAAACAAAGGCACTAAACGCACAAGAACAACAAGAAAACCAACCACTCCGAACTCCTACTCGCCCACAAAGGAACACAGAACGCACCGCTCCTCCCCTCATTCCAGCCGCTTATGACATCACCAACAGCCACCAGCCTGCTCCACCATGACCCCCCACAAGGGGGGGCGGCAAGACCACGGGGTCACATCTGATTCCAACACGGCACCACAACATTCCAGAACTCAGGGTGGGGTTGGAATTACGTCCTGGTGTGGCAGCGCAATGGGAGGTGTTTGGGCACAGCTGAAGAGCTGGCAGACACCTGACGTTTCCAAAGGAGGGTGCCAGATTCACTCTCAGCATTCTTTTGCAAAGCTCTTTGGGATGCTTCAAACCCATTTCACTGACTAGGTCACTTCTAGAATGTCCAGCTGACAATTGCTCGCTTTGTCTGGGTAACGCCTCTATGCATCATGAATGAAAAATAAAATTAAATGGGCACGCCACCCTGTGAAACTTACCTCTCTGCTCTTGTTGTCAGCCAGACAACTAAGATGAGCACTACGTGTCCCTGCTCCTGAATGGAGATGCACCCAAGTCTGTATTCCACTCTGCTCCACATCAGGGTCTAAAAGAAACACAGACAGAGGTGATTAGAAGATCCTTTGTGCAAACGAAAGTGCAGGCTGCACGCCTATTCTCTTTAGCAAGAAGTACTACTTGAGAATCCACAGACAGTTTTATGAGAGGTAGTATGAAAGATGAGCAGAAAGGAAAGAGATTCATTAAAATAACCGAGTTAATCCTCTCCCCGTCAAAAAGGAAGCCTTCTGGGCACTGTTAGCAGCACCTCCTACAACACCTTGCACCACAAATTGTGGCACATGCATTTTTTTCCCACAGGCCCCTCGCTTCTGTCGTTAGTGTCAGATCCACTCAGGTTCAAATACGTGGATCAGAACAGCCATTCAGTTCTGCTGAGGCAGGATCCCACCGCTGGGATGTCCCCCAGTCCCATTCCCTGCTTCTCCTGGCACGGGTGGGGAAAGGAACAGCAAGTGATATCACCTACCCAGACTTCTGCTGGGCCTTCCATTTGGTCGCCCATCCCAGGAAGAAGCAGGGGAGCTCCCGTGGCACAAAGCTCACAGCTGGAGAAATCAAGGCTGCCTCTAAGATGGTGCTTTCAAACAGCACGAGTAACTGCATGTAGCACTTGAAACACAAGGGTATCATGAAAAAGCCACCAGTCCCCACGGATGGGGCTGTTCGCAGAGACAACAGCTGCATGCTTTCCAGCAGTGTGATGCTCACCCAACAAAGCGCTCAGCCAGCAGATGCCTCCAGCGTCTGAGCACCCATTTGGAGATGGTTTTCTTAACATCCAGGCTGAATCTCCCCTCATACAACCTGAGGTTGTTCCTTCCACTCCTGTCACTAGTTACATGGGAGAAGAGCAGGACAGCCCCCACCCCCACATAACCTCTCTTCAGGTCATCGTACAGAATGAGAAGGTCCTCCCTGAGCCTCCTCTCTTCCAGACTAAGTAATCCCAGTTCCATAAGAAGCTCCCCATAAGATTGTGCTCTAGACACCTCACAGCTTCAATGGTCTCCTCTGGACACATCTCAGCATTTCATTGCAGTGAGGGGCCCAGAACAGAACACAGAACTCAAGGTGAGGACTCACCAGTGCCGACTACAGGGGGATGATGGATTCCCTGCTCCTGTTGGCTCCAGCCTTCTGCATTCCAATTCCAATCTCAACCATTCCTGCTGTGGTAGGACTTGAATCCTCATTTGGGGCTGGAGCTCAACAGGTCAGCACATCAGAAATAACACAACGTGCCACTGGAAGACGTGTCTCAAAGCCCAGAAAATCCAACTCTCTGACCTCGGCACAACTCACCAACCAAGAGCCAGGCCTTGACAACTTGGCTGATCTGAGCACGCGGGAGGGGGCCAGACAGTGGACCACAAGTGTCCATTTCCACTGCAGCTCCCTGTAGAGAACAGCACCAATCAGCAGGCGTGAATGAATTCATTGACAAGCTGCACAATGAGTCTGTTCTTTATACAAAAAAAAACCCGCATCAATTCCAATTCAAAAAAGGGAGGAGTTAATATGGACCAAGATAGTTCCGGTTCTAATGCCTCATTCTCTCACCCCAACTTTTCTTGCCTCATCCCCAACTCCTGGATGATGTCCACAAGCTTAATGGCAGGTCTCAATCCCATAGGATTCCTTTCACAATACTCCATCAGAAAGGATGTTACACTTGTTCTATACACTCAAGCGAACTGAGCATTGGTTTCTCAGTCACTTAAAACACACAGAAGCATCCAAACCCAGAGCACACACATCCCTTCTTGTGGTACTGGAGCCCACAGCTCACCTTCACACCTCTGTCGATTCCTGGTGTTTTACACCCATGCAGCCTCGCTACGGTTCCATGGGTGTCACCCAAGACCTGCAGGACCTCTTTCTCCGCAAACCCCACCTTCAGGCACTGGCTCATGAGGTTCACCACCTGCCCTCCTGCGCAAGAACAAGCACTAAGAACGAGAGCAAAGTGCATCGGATTCAACCTGGCCTGCTCCGACCCTCAGTCCCGCCAGGGATGCAGACTCATCCTCAGAGCCAGGCTGGACATCAACACATGCATCATTCTTCAAACACCCCATCCCAGCAGCAAGGGATCAAAGCGCTGGGACAGCCAAAACAGAAATGCTGTGACAGTTTCCTGTTGGCACTGACCATGAACAAATCTACTGCTGAGCAACAGGATATGAGACAAACAGCAGAAAACAACCAACCTGCAGAACTAACTCGTTTGGGGTTGGTCCAGATGTTTGCATGCTCCCTTTCCACGGCCCAGGCCAAGCTTGATGAGCTGCTCCTCATTTGCACAGGGGGAGAACGCTGCAGATGGGATGTGGTGGCTATGCACACCATGCCTTTCTCCTGCTTTTCCTCTCTCCATCTTCCATTAGCAAACAGCATCTCCAAGCCTTCCTTCCTGAAAAAATCACTGGTAAAAAAAGAACTGGCAAGCTTGCTTTTAAAACTTCCTTGTTTATACAGCTTGATGCTTTAAAGCAGAAGCTCACCTAGCAATGACCTATGTCAGACAAGCTCAACCTGCAGGGAAAAGTTATTTCTCTCTGTCGGCAGGCTTTGCACACATTCACAGGTGCAACAGTCTGCCCAGATCTCAGCACAACTTCACTAATGGCTGAAATCCAGTTTATGCCCGCCACGTTTTTCTCTCTTCTGAAACACTGTACTGCTGCAAGACGCAATGATGCAAGTACAGAATCACAGAATTGGAGCTGGAAGGGACCGCTAGAGATCATTCCCCTGCTGGCCACGCTCCTTTAAATGCACCCCAGGATCCCACTGGCCTTCTTGGAAAATATTTCCACATTAGGCATACATTTCAAGGAGGCTCCAGACAAGTGGAGACAGGGGAAAGCACTGGCAAGCCAAAGCAGGGCAAATTTTCCCACACTGCGTTAGCTACAGGGACAATAAATCATGCCCCCAAACTGCTTGCACTAGAACATCCAGCCTGAGATCATAGAAGCTGCCGAGATACGAGTTTATCACAACCCAGAAGTCCTTTAGATCGTGCACTCCCTGGTGCAGTGACACTGGAGGATCAGAATCCTTGGAGAAAAGAACCGGGCCTGCTCAGCTCCTTCCCACCCTCCCAAGGAAAAGCAAACCAACCGCACCGCTGCCAGCACAACCCCGCAGCACACAGCAGGGAACACAAACAGCTACCCAGTGCTCCCCTTCACTCCCAGCCTAACTACGAGTCCACCGGAGGATTCAGCGGGAAATCAATATAGAACACATGAGTGCACACAGGATTGCATAAAGCCAGGATGGAATTGCACACGTGTGTGTGTTTCACAGGGCTGCACAGAGCACATCTCCCTATTGTCCACCCTATAGACATATCCCCCCGTATCAGAGAATCATAGAATGGCCTGGGTTGCAAAGGACCGCAGCAATCATCTAGTTTCAACACCCCTGCTGGGTGCTGGGATGCCAACCACCATACCGGGCTGCCCAGAGCCACATCCAGCCTGGCCTTGAATGCCTCCAGTGATGGGGCATCCACAGCCTCCTTGGGCAACCTGTTCCAGTGCGTCACCACCCTCTGAGCGAAAAACATCTTCCTAAGATCCAACCTAAACCTCCCTGTCTCAGTTTAAAACCATTCCCCCTTGTCCTATCACTATCCACCCTCATAAACAGCCCTTCTCCCTCCTGTTTGTGCGCTCCCTTCAAGTACTGAAAGGCCACAATGAGGTCTCCCCGCAGCCTTCTCTTCTCTAGGCTAAACAAGCCCAGATCCCTCAGCCTTTCCTCATAGGAGAGCTGCTCCAGCCCTCTGATCAGCACAGTGGCTCTCCTCTGGACCAACCCCAACAGCTCCACATCCTTCCCAGGCCTGGACACAGTACTGCAAACAGGACCTCACAAGAGCTGAGTAGGAGGGGACAATCACCTCCCTCTCCCTGCTGGCCACCCCTTTTTCAGTGCAGCCCAGAACACACGTGGATGTATCTTTTTTTCATACTTAGATTCCCATCTATGTACATATATAGACCACACCTACACCCCCACCATCTGCTAGAACTCCATATTCCTCCCCATAGCACCCAACAGCCCCCAGGAGCCCCATATCACCCTAAGGCCCCCACAACCCTCTCTCTCTCTAGACACCACCCCTTCAAGCCCCATACCTGCCCATATCCTCCAATAGCTCCCCACAACCCCTACACACCCTCATAGCCCCCTAGAGCCCCTAGTCCTCCTATGGCCCACCACAGCCCCATATTCCCCCTAGAGTCCCCCTCAACTCCCTGTAGGCCTTTACAGCCCCTGCACAGCTCCCTACAGTCTTATATGACTACCTAGAGTCCCCCCACAGCCCCCTACTTTCCTATATCCCCCAGTGGCCCCCCCACATCCCTCTACGGTCCCTGAAGAAAAAACAAAACTAGAGCGGTGCACTTAGAAAGAGACCATTGAAAACAAATGCAAAATGCACACCTGCACAGGCTCACAGGGAAAACTCCAAGAGAAGCAATCTACACAGAGAGATCCTTCCCCATATCCCCCTCTGGCCCCTCCACAGCCCTATGTCCCCCTCTGCCCCCCTCCCCGCCAATCCATATCCCCCTCTACCCCCCCACAGTCCCATATCCTTTTCTGGCACATCCACATCCCCATGTTCCCCTATGGCCCTTCCACAGCCCCATACCCCTTATGGCACCCCCACAGCCCCATATCCCCATCTGGCTCCTCCACAGCCCCATTTCCACTCTCCCCTGAGTCCCATATCTCCCTCTGCCCCCCTCCCAGCCCCTTAATCCCCTCTGCCCCCCCCTTCCCCTAACAGTCCCATATTTCCCTCTGGCCCTCCCCACACATCCCCATATCCCCCTCTGCCCATCCCCCCCAGTCCCATACCGCGTTCTCCCCCCCCCAGCCCTCTCCCCGCACCAGTGCCGTTCTCCCCGCACTCCGGCGGAGCTGTCCTCAGCACTCGCTGCCGTGGTGCCGGTTTCCGTCCCGGTGCAGCTCGCACAGCCCCGGCTGCCGCGCCGGTCCCGTTCGGCCTCGGACCGGGCTGCGGGAGCCGCGCTCTGTGTGGAGCCGCCCCTCCAACGGCCGGGACGCAACGCTGGTTCCCGCGCACTGAGGCTCAGCCAATCGGAGCCGGCGGAGCTGCCGCTGCCCAATGGGAGGCCGGGGGAGGGGCGGACACCGGTCAGGGGCTGGGAGCCAGGAATGGCCGCGGGGGGGGACAGAGGTGTAAGGGAGCAACATCCAAACAGCAGGAAAAACAGCACTGAACAGCAGCACAAACCACAGACAGGAAGCTCGGGCTGATCGAGAGCAGCACCGGGATGCGAGAGATCGTTTGCTCCCATCCACAATGGCAGCACAGCTCCTGCTGCAGGAGTGCCTTAGGAATCCAACTCCATCCCCACAGAGCAGAGATCAAGCAGGTATGATCGTGGCGTTCCTGAGACCCCATGAGCATCAGCCCCTCCCCCGTGCGTAGTGAGTGGTGGGCGTGGGGGTGGGATGAAGGCTCATCGTCTTCCTCGCCTTCAACTTTCCACCCTGCGGGAGGGGCACCCCCCAACCTGCTTCCAGCTTGCCCTGCGGACATCTAATCACCACGCTGCTCTGGGGCTGTTCCACCCTGATCTTCATGGCCTTCATCCCCTTCTTTCCTCAGACTTAGTGTCTGCAGCTCCCCCTCTCTCTGCCCCCCCCTTGCAGCAAGCACAACATTGGTTTTTTGAACTAGGCTTTACAGCACTTTTCTGGGCATGTGATACTTACTGCATAAGTGATTGCATCTGTCATGAGCAGCCTGTTTTCTATCTTGTCATGGATAGTTACCTGGTCTATTAGGCAATGATGCACTTGATAAGTACAAAGGTGTTAATGTCTTAATATTCTATTTCTACTCAGAATACTGACCAAAGGAATAAGTTTGATGTCAGCAGTGGAGAAGCTGTGGAAAAAGATGGCAAAGTCTTGGAGATGGTGTCTCAGTAAGTATGCTGGAAGGGGGGGGGGGAATAAAGGATGCTTCTTTCTTGCAATTTGCCACCCTCACATCTGGTCATGTTACATAGGATGTTAGTTACACAGGATCACGAAGCACCAGCATCTTCACCATCTTGCAGTTCTTAAAACAGAAGTTTCTTAGGCACTTTTTGCTCGGAGATAGAAATTCAGAGAAGAGTAACATTTATTTATTTGTTTGTTTGTGTGCTTACTTATTAAATGCATGAAATAAATTAGTTGTTTTTAGATTCAAAGTGGTGTTTTTAAATGCATCAGTCCCCATGATGAATGCAAAGAATTAGCTAGTCCCTTGCAAACTAAAGCAAGCTTTCTCCAATAGTTTGAATACTGATGTATCATCCTTTCCGTGACTGAAAAGTATTGAGTGTTTATGCAACAGGAATAAGTGTTTGTTCTTAAAGCATAGTTAAGCATTTGAGTGTGGGGAGAAAAAAAACCCACCATTCCAGTGTGGGTGGTTTAATGTATATTTTAATTAATACGTGTTTCCTGTATTCAGTGGAGAAATGGCAGATGTGGTGTGACAGGAGAAATGTCCTTTGCAGGGGAGTTAATAACAAAAACACCTTGTCTTTTTACTTAGTCCTTTTAAAGAAGGTGAAGGATGACTATACAAGGTTTGATCAGACATAAAAACACTTCAGCATTTAGTTCTGTTATTATCTTCCTTGCTGTATAACGTGGCTCTCGGTGTAAAGGCATAGAAGAAGGTGGTAGTTGTAGATACATCTTGTATTTGTACGCCAGTAAGATTAGTAAGTTATTGTTATATTCTTATAAAGTTCCTGATACCTTTCATAGCCTTTGTTAAATTAGGTTGTTCTGCCTCTAGAGCAGCTACGAATTTGAGAAGTGCCTTTGTGAGTCAGAAGAAGATCTGTAGCGTAGTATCCCATTTCCAGTGGGGAAAGAAAAGAACGGTGCAAGCATACATTTTTACTTCTCAAGCACTTCTACTGTCTCCATGGACTTAGCAGTGCATAGCACTGCTTTATGGAAATGTATGTGATTTAGTGCTTAAAAAGGAATACATATTTGCCTTAAGAGCCTTCCAATTTAAGATCCATAAGTACACAAGATGTATTATGTATTTTTCCAGGTCTAATGACATGGCTGGTTCACAAGAAGGCAGCAAAGAGAGTGTGCTGAAACCAGCACCTTTCAACAGAGGCCGAGTGCAGAAACCCAAACCAACCTAGAAAGAACTGTTGCATGGAGAAAAGACCATGGACATGAAAAAGATCCTGAAGAGGAGGAAGCTGAAGGTGGAGAAGCAGAAGGATGTGCGTTACACCATGTGAATGAAAGCAGTGATTCGTGCCACAAAGATGTAAGCTTCTCAAGCAGCTGCATAGATGTATTCTTGCTGGGCAGCAGTAAGAAAGATTTACCACTTAATCTGTAAGCATAGTGTTTGTGTGTCTTATTCTTTCCAGTTAAACTGAACTGTCATAGAGTTTTCTGGTGCTTGTAATTAGATTCTGCTTTCTGTGCAGACAGAGATTATATATCACTGATGTTTTTGTTGGTGGTGGTGATACCAGATTTGAAAAGTGCTGAACAGAAACGATAATGTTGAAAAAAAAACCATTTCAGATGGAATGTATGCAGAAAAATAACAAATTTTTATCTTTAAAGTATTCGGGGATTTTAGCTGATGAACAAAAAAAAGAGCTTAATTTTTGAGGTGTTTTAATACGAGAATGATTAAAGTAAATATTTTTTCTTCCTTTCATTCCAAAAAAGAGATTGGCCAAAAATGTTTTTCTTACTAGAGTGGAACTTGCCTTCATTTTAGGGAATGGCTGATGCTCCCAAGAAAAGCCCACAGAAGCTAAAAGCTGTTGAAGATGAGAAAGGACCTTCAGATGTCTTGAAAGACATAAAATAAATAAAACACCATTGCTAATAACTAAGACTCCATTGCCAATAAATAAGATTCTATTGCCAATAAATAAGACTCAATTGCTAATAAATAAGACTCCATTGTTAAGAAATAAGACTCCACTGCCAATAAATAGGACACCATTGCCTGTAAATGAGACTCCATAGCCAATATCTAAGACTCCATTGCCAATAAATTAGACTCCATTGCCAATAAATTAGACTCCATTGCCAATAAATTAGACTCCATTGCCAATAAAATAGACTCCATTGCCAATAAAATAGACTCCACTGCTAATAAATAAGACTACACTGGTAATTATTAAGTCTATATTGATAATATTTGAGACTTGATTGCTAATGAAAAAGACTCCATTGCCTTTAAGTCTCCATTGCCATTAAGTAAGACTCCATTGCCAATAAATCAGACTCCATTAATAATTAAGACTCAATTGCTAATAAAAAAGACTCCATTGCTAATACATAAAATTCCATTGCCAATAAATAAGACTCCATTGCTAATAAATAAGATTCCACTGTTAATAAATAAGACTCCTTTTCCAATAAATAGGACCCCATTGACAATACATAAGACTCCATTTCTAATGAATAAGACTCCATTGCCATTAATTAAGACTCCATTGCCAATAAATAGAACTCCATGGCCAATAAATAAGAATCCATTGCTGATAAGACACCACTGCCAATAAACAAGACTCAATTCCTAATTTATAAGACTCCAGTGACAGGAAATAAGACTCCATTGCTAATAACTAAGACTCCACTGCCAATATGAAAGACTCCATTGCCAATAATAAGTAAGACTTCATTGACAATAAGTAAGACTCCATTGCTATAAAATGAAACACCATTGCTAATAACTAAGACTCCACTGCCAATAATAAGTAAGACTCCGCTGACAATAATAAGTAAGACTCCATTGACCATAAATGGAACTCCATTGACAATAACATGCCATTGCCAATAACTAAGACTCCAATCTTAATTAATAAGACTCCATTGCCAATGAATAGGACTCCTTTTCCAATAAATAGCTCTCCTTTGCCAATTAATAGGACCCCACTGATAATACATACAAATCCATTTCTAATAAATGAGACTCCATTACCAATAAATAAGACTCCATTGATAATTAGACTTAATTGCTAATAAATAAGATCCCACTACTCATTAGACTCCATTGCCTATAAAATAAAGTTCCATTGCTAATAAATAAGACTCCATTGCCAATAAATAGTACTCCATAGCCAATAATATGTAAGACTCCATTGACAATAAATGGAACTCCATTACCAATAATATGCCATTGCCAATAAATAAGACTCCACTGCCATTAAATAAGACTCCACTGACAAAAAGTAAGACTCCATTGCCAAAATATAAGACTCCATTGCCAATATATAAGATTTTATTGCCAATAATTAAGACTCAATTGCTAATAAATAAGACTGCTTTACTAATAAGTAAAACTACATTGTTAAGAAATAAGACTCCACTGCCAACAAATAAGACACCACTGCTAATACATAAGACTCCATTGCTGATAAATGAGACTCCATTGCCGACAAATGAGACTCCATTGCCAATAAATATTAGTACATTGTCAATAAATAAAACTCCATTGCAAATAAGCCTCCATTGCCAATAAATTAGTCTCCATGGCTAATAAATAAGAATCCATGCCTAATAAATTTGACTCCATTGCTAATAAATAAGACTCCATTGCTAATTAGACTCCAATACCTACAATTAAGAATCTATTGGTAATAACTAAGACTCCATTGCAAATAAATAAGACTCCATTGCAAATAAATAAGACTGCATTGCAAATAAATAAGACTGCATTGCAAATAAATAAGAATTCATTGCAAATAAATAAGACTCCATTGCCACTAAATAAGACGCCATTGCTATTAAGACTCCATTGCCAATATGAAAGACTCCATTGCCAATATGAAAGACTCCATTGCCAATATGAAAGACTCCATTGCCAATATGAAAGACTCCATTGCCAATATGAAAGACTCCATTGCCAATATGAAAGACTCCATTGCCAATATGAAAGACTCCATTGCCAATATGAAAGACTCCATTGCCAATATGAAAGACTCCATTGCCAATATGAAAGACTCCATTGCCAATATGAAAGACTCCATTGCCAATATGAAAGACTCCATTGCTAATAACTAAGACTCCACTGCCAATAAATAGACTAAATTGCCAACAAGCAAGAGTCCATTGCCAACAATAATAATATATTGCCATTATATTAGACTCCATTTCTAATAAGACTCCATTGACAAAAAGTAAGACTCCATTCCTAATTAGACTCTATTACCAATAAATATGATAACATTACTAATAAATCAGACTCCATTGCTATTAAATAAGACTCAATTGCCTATAAATAAGATTCCATTGCTAATAAATAAGACTCCATTGACAATATATAAGACTCCATTGACAATATATAAGACTCCATTGACAATATATAAGACTCCATTGACAATATATAAGACTCCATTGCTATTAAAAATGACTCCATTGCCAATATATAAGACTCCATTGCTATTAAAAATGACTCCATTGCTAATGAAAATATCTCCTCTGCCAATAATTAAGACTCCATTGCCAATAATTAAAACTGTGTTGCTAATAAGCAATACTCCATTGCCAATAAATAAGACTCCATTTCTAATTTTTAAGACTCCATTGCTAATGAATAACAGTCCATTGCTAATTAGAATCTATTACCAATAAATAGACTCCATTGCACATAATTAAGACTCCACTGCCAATAAATATGACTCCATTGCTAATTAGACGGCATTGCCAGTAAATAAGACTCCATTCCTAATAAATAAAACTCAATTGCTAATTAGCAAGACTTCATTGCTAATAAATCAGACTTCATTGTCAATATGTAAATAAAGGAGACTACATTTCTAATAAATAAGACTCCATTGCCAATAAGTAAGAGAATATCACTAATAATTAAGACTCATCTGGCAATTAGACTCTATTGCTAATAAAGATGACTGCATTTACAATAAATAGGATTAAATTGCTAATATATAAAACTCCATTGCTAAAAGTGAGATTCCACTGACAATAAATAAGATTCCATTGCCAATAAAATAAGAAACAATTCCCAATAAATAAAACTCCATTGCTAATATATAATAGTCCATTGTCAATAAACAAGAGTTCATAGCCAATAAATAAAACTTCACTGCTAATTAGTAAGTCTCCATTGCTAATAAATAAGACTCAATTTTTAATAAATTAAATTCAATTGCCAATAAAAAAAACTCCATTGGTTACAAATAAGACTCCATTGCTAATTAGACTCCATTGGTAATAAACAAGACTGCATTGCCAATATTTAAAACTGCATTGCCAATATTTAAGACTGCAAGGCAATATTTAAGACTGCATTGCCAATATTTAAGACTGCATTGCCAATATTTAAGACTGCATTGCCAATATTTAAGACTCCATTGCCAATATTTAAGACTCCATTGCCAATATTTAAGACTCCATTGCCAATATTTAAGACTCCATTGCCAATATTTAAGACTCCATTGCCAATATTTAAGACTCCAATTGCCGATAAGACACCACTGCCAATAAATAAGACTCAATTCCTAATTAATAAGACTCCACTGACAAGAAATAAGACTCCATTGCTTATTAGACTCAATTGTCTATATATAAGACTCCATTGCTATTAAAAAAGACTCCATTGCTAATAAATAAGACTCCATTGCTATAAAATGAAACACCATTACTAATAACTAAGACTCCATGGCCAACAAATAAGACTCCATTGCCATTAAATAGGACTCCATTGAGAAAAAGTAAGACGCCACTGAGAAAAAGTAAGACGCCATTGCCACTAAATAAGACTCCATTGCTAATTAGTAATACTGCATTGCTAATAAATAATATTCCATTGCTAATAAAAAAGACTCCATTGCCAATTAATAAAACTCCATTGCTAATATTTAAGAATATATTGCCAATAATTAAGACTACATTGTTAATAAATATGTCTCCTCTGCTAATAAATAAGTGTGCCCCGGTGGCGCAGCGGTAGAATTCCCGTTTGCAACACCAGGGGGCCCGGGTTCGAATCCCCCCTGTGGAGCAGGGGGTAGAAGTGCCGCTCTGCTACACAGAGGGCTCGAATCCCGGGAGTTGGACTCGATGATCTCTAAGGTCCCTTCCAACTCGCACAATACTATGATACTATGATACTCCCTTGCCACTAAGTAAGACTCCCTTGCCACTAAGACTCCCTTGCCACTAAGTAAGACTCCCTTGCCACTAAGTAAGACTCCCTTGCTAATTAAACAACATTCCTAATAAATAAGACTCCACTGCCAATAAATAAGATTCCACTGGCAATTAGTAAGACTATATTGATAGTATTTGAGTCTTGATTGCTAATAAATAAAACTCCATTAATAATTAAGACTCCATTGCCAACAAATAAGACTCCATTGCAAGAAATAAGACTCCATTGCCAACAAATAAGACTCAATTGCTAATAAATAAGACTCCATTGGCAATAAAATAAACTCCATTGCCAATAAATAAGACTATATTGCTAAAAAATAAGACTCCATTGCCTATAAATACGACTTCATTGCCAATAAATACGACTCCATTGCCCGTAAGACTCCATTGCTATTTAGACTCCATTCCTAATAAGTAATACTATATTGCTAATAAATAAGACTAATTTACTAATAAATAAGACTCCATTGCCACTAACAAAGACTCCATTGCCACTAACAAAGACTCCATTGCCACTAACAAAGACTCCATTGCCACTAACAAAGACTCCATTGCCACTAACAAAGACTCCATTGCCACTAACAAAGACTCCATTGCCACTAACAAAGACTCCATTGCCAATAATATGCCATTGCCAATAAATAAGAATCCATTCCTAATTAGTAAGACTCCATTGCCAATTAATAGGAGCCCATTGATAATGCATATGAATTCATTTATAATGTCTTCATTGCCAATAAATAAGACACCAGTGCCAATAAATAAAACTCAATTGCCAATAAATAAGAGTCTATATCCAGTAAATAAGAGTAAATTGCTAATAAATAAGACACCATATGTAGTAAATAAGACTCCATAGCAAATACATAAGACTCCATAGCAAATACATAAGACTCCATAGCAAATACATAAGACTCCATAGCAAATACATAAGACTCCATAGCAAATACATAAGACTCCATAGCAAATACATAAGACTCCATAGCAAATACATAAGACTCCATAGCAAATACATAAGACTCCATAGCAAATACATAAGACTCCATAGCAAATACATAAGACTCCATAGCAAATACATAAGACTCCATAGCAAATACATAAGACTCCATAGCAAATACATAAGACTCCATAGCAAATACATAAGACTCCATAGCAAATACATAAGACCCCATAGCAAATACATAAGACCCCATAGCAAATACATAAGACTCCATAGCAAATACATAAGACCCCATAGCAAATACATAAGACTCCATAGCAAATACATAAGACTCCATAGCAAATACATAAGACTCCATAGCAAATACATAAGACTCCATTGCTAATTAGTATCCATTGCGCATAAACTCCATTGCTATTAACTAAGAGTCCATTTCCAATAACTAAGATTCCACTGCCAATAATTAAGAGTCCATTGCCAATAAATATAATTACATTAGTAATTAAAACTCTGTTGCTAATAAATAAGACTCCATTGCTAGTACATAGGAATCCAATGCTAATTAGTAAGAATCCTTTGCCAATAAATAAGACTCCATTGCAAATAAATAAATATGACTCCACTGACAATAAATAAGACTCCATTGCCAATAAATAAATAAGACTCCACTGCCAATAAATAAATAAGATCCCACTGCCAATAAATAAGACTCCATTGACATTAAATAAGACTCCATTGCCAATAAATAAGACTCCATTGCCAATAAATAAGTAAGACTCCATTGCCAATAAATAAGTAAGACTCCTTGGCCAATTAATAGGACCTCATTGATAATACATAATACAAGAATCCATTTCTAATAAATAAGACTCCATTGCCAATAATAAGTAAGACTTCATTGACAATTAGTAAGACTCCATTGACAATAAATGGAACTCCATTGCCAATAATATGCCATTGCCAATAAATAAGACTCCATTCTTAATTAATAAGACTCCATTGCTAATTAGACTACATTGCCAATATTTAAGACTCCATTACCAATATTTAGGACTCCATTGCCAGTATTTAAGACTCTGTTGCTGATAAGACGCCACTGCCAATAAATAAGACTCAATTCCTAATAAGTAAGACTCCATTGCTAATTAGTAATACTGCATTGCTAATAAATAAGATTCCATTGCTAATAAAAAAGACTCCATTGCCAATTAATAAAACTCCATTGCTAATACTTAAGAATATATTGCCATTAATTAAGACTACATTGTTAATAAATATGTCTCCTTTGCTAATATATAAGACTCCACTGCCACTAATTAAGACTATATTGATAATATTTGAGACTCCATTGCTAATAAATAAGACTCCATTAATAAATAAGACTCCATTAATAAATAAGACTCCATTAATAAATAAGACTCCATTAATAAATAAGTAAGATGCCATTGCCAATAAATAAGACTCCATTGCCAGTAGATAAGACTCCATTGCCAGTAGATAAGACTCCATTGCCAGTAGATATAGAACTACAATAATAATTAATACTCCGTTGCTAATAATTAAGACTCCAATGCCAATAAATGAGCCTCCTTTGCCAATAAAAAAGACTAAATTGCCAATAAATAAGACTCCATCTCTAATTCGAGTCCATTGCTAAAAAATATGACTCCATTGCTAATTAGAATCCACTGCTAATAAGTAAGACTCCACTGCCAATAAGTAAGACTCCATTGCTAATTAAACAACTTTTCTAATAAATATGACACCATTGCCAATAAAAGAGAATCCATTGCCAATAAATAAGAAACCACTGATAATTAATAAAACTATATTGCTTATCAATAGGATTCATTGATAATAAATAAGGCTCCATTGCCAATATATGAATGCACTGCCAATAATTAAGACTCCATTGCCAATAATTAAGACTCCATTGCAAAAGAAGAAAACTTACTTATTGCTAATAAGTAAGACTCAAATGCTAATAAATAAGACTGCATTGGCAATAAATAAGATTCAATTGCTAATAAATAAATCTCAATTGCTAATAATGAGATTCCATTGCTAATATATAAGACTCCATTGTCAATAAATAAGACTTCAAAGCTAACAATAAGAGTTCATTGCTAATTAGTAAGACTCAGTTGCTAATAAATAAGACTCCATTGCCAATAAATAAGACTCCATTGCCAATAAATAAGACTCCATTGCTAAAAAGACTCTATTGCCAATAAATAGGACTCCATTGCTAATAATTAAGACTCTGTAGCTGATAAATAAGAATCCATTACTAATAAGTATGACTGCATTGCAAATAAATAAGACTCCATTGCTAATTAGACCTTACTGGCATTAATTAATAATCCATTTCTAATTAATAAGACCACATTGCCAATAAATAAGACTTTAATGTTAACAAATAAGACTCCATTGCCAATAAATAAGACTCCATTGCCAATAAACAATAGTCCATAGCCAATAACTAAGACTCCACTGCTAATTAGTAATACTACAATGCTAATAAATAAGACTCAATTGTTAATTAATAAGACTCCATTGCAAATAACATTCCACTGCTAAATAGTAAGACTCCACTGCCACTAATTAAGACTCCACTGCCACTAATTAAGACTCCATTTCTAATTTTTAAGACTCCATTGCTAATGAATAACAGTCCATTGCTAATTAGAATCCATTACCAATAAATAGACTCCATTGCACATATCTAAGACTCCACTGCCAATAATTAAGACTCCACTGCTAATTAAACAACTTTTCTAATAAATATGACACCATTGCCAATAAATAAGAATCCATTGCCAATAAATAAGAATCCACTGATAATGAGTAAAACTATATTGCTTATAAATAGGATTAATTGATAATAAATAAGGCTCCATTGCCAATATATGAATCCACTGCCAATAATTAAGACTCCATTCCAATAATTAGGACTCCATTGCCAATACATAAGACTCCATTGCTAATAAATAAGTCTCCACTTCTAATTAGTAAGACCCCTTTGCTAGTTAGTAAATCCCGCTGCCACTAATTAAGACCCCATTGCCACTAATTAAGACCCCATTGCCACTAATTAAGACCCCATTGCTTATAAATAAGACTCCATAGGAACCAAATAAGACTCCATTGCCAATCAGTAAGAATTCATTGCTAATAGAACTCCATTGCCTCCATTCCAAATTAATATGACTCCTTTGCCAATAAATTAGATTCCATTCCTAATAAATAAGACTCCAGTAATAATAAATAAGAGTCCATTGCTAATTAGAATCCAATACCAATAAATAAGACACCATTGCCAATAAATAAGACTACACTGCTAATTAATAAGGCAATATTGCTAATAAATGAGGCTCCATTGCTAATAAATAGAACTCCAGTAATACTTAAGACTCCATGGCATTAAATAAGACTCCATGGCATTAAATAAGACTCCATGGCATTAAATAAGACTCCATGGCATTAAATAAGACTCCATGGCCAATAAATAAGACTCCATGGCCAATAAATAAGACTCCATGGCCAATAAATAAGACTCCATGGCCAATAAATAAGACTCCATGGCCAATAAATAAGACTCCATGGCCAATAAATAAGACTCCATGGCCAATAAATAAGACTCCATGGCCAATAAATAGAATTAAATTAATAATTAATACTGTGTTGCTAATAAATACAACTCCATTGCTAGTAAATAAGAATCCAATGCTAATTAGTAAGACTCCATTGCCAATAAATAATAATCCATTGCCAGTAAATAAGAATCCATATCCAATAAATAAAACTCCATATTCAGTAAATAAGAATATATTCCTAATAAATAAGACTCCATAGCCAATAATAAATAAGACTCCAATGTCAATAAGAAAGACTCCAATGCTACTTAGACTCCCATGCAAAAAAATAAGACTCTGTTGCCAATAAATAAGACTCCGTTGCCATTAAATAAGAGTCCATTGCCAATAAATAAGACTCCAGTGCCAATAAATAATATCACAGAATCACAGAATGACCCGGGTTGGAAGGGACCTCAAGGATCATGTAGTTCCAACCCCCCTGCCTAGCAGGGCCACCAAACATACGTCTTTACTAGATCAGGTTGCCCAGAGCCCCGTCCAACCTGGTCTTGAACACCTCCAAGGACGGGGCATCCACAACCTCCCTGGGCAGCCTGTTCCAGGACCTAACCACTCTCCTAGTAAAGAACTTCCCCCTAACATCCAACCTAAATCTTCCCTCTTTTAACTTAAAACCATTTCCCCTAGTCCTGCTATTATCAGCCCTTTCGAAGAGTTTGCTCCCCTCCTGGGAGTAAGTTCCCTTAATACGCCACTGCTAATGAGTAAGACTACACTGGTAATAAATCAGACTCCATTGCCAATAAAAAAGATTAAATTGCCAATAAATCTATATATATAGCTAATAAATAAGACTCCATGGATAATAAATAAGACTCCATTGCCAATAAATAAGACTCCATTGCCAATAAATAAGACTCCATTGCCAATAAATAAGACTAATTTGCCAATAATTAACAATCCATTGCTAATATTATGCCATTGCCAATAAATGAGAATCCATTCCTAATTAGTAAGACTCCATTGATAATTAATAAGACTCCATTGCTAATAAATAAGTCTCTATTGCTAATAAATAAGACTCCACAGCATATTAAACACCATTGTTAATAAATAAGACTCCATTGCCTATAAATAGGACTCCTTTTCCAATAAATAAGACTCCTTGGCCAATTAATAGGACCCCATTAATAATACATAATACAAGACTCCATGGCCAACAAATAAATAAGACTCCATGGCCAACAAATAAATAAGACTCCATGGTCAACAAATAAATAAGACTCCATTGCCAATAATATGCCATTGCTAATTAGACTCCATTGCCAACAATTAAGACTCCATTGCCAACAATTAAGACTCCATTGCCAACAATTAAGACTCCATTGCCAACAATTAAGACTCCATTGCCAATAAGACACCACTGCCAATAAATAAGACTCAATTCCTAATTAATAAGACTCCACTGACAATAAATAAGACTCCATTGCTTATTAGACTTAATTGTCTATATATAAGACTCCATTGCTATTAAAAAAGACTCCATTGCCAAGAAATAAGACTCCATTGCCAAGAAATAAGACTCCATTGCCAAGAAATAAGACTCCATTGCCAAGAAATAAGACTCCATTGCCAAGAAATAAGACTCCATTGCCAAGAAATAAGACTCCATTGCCAAGAAATAAGACTCCATTGCCAAGAAATAAGACTCCATTGCCAAGAAATAAGACTCCATTGCTAATAATATACCACTGCCAATAAATAAGAATCCATTCCTAATTACTAAGACTCCATTGCTAATAAATAAGGCTCCATTACCTATAAATAAGACTCCTTTGCCAATTAATAGGAGCCCATTGATAATACATCAGAATCCATTTCTAATAAATAAGACTCCATTGCCAATAAATAAGACAGCAGTGCCAATAAATAAAACTCAATTGCCAATAAATAAGACTCCATATCCAGTAAGTAAGGCTAAATTGCTAATAAATAAGACTCCATAGGTAGTAAAGAAGACTCCATAGCAAATACATAAGTGTCCATAGCAAATAAATAAGACTCCATAGCAAATAAATAAGACTCCATAGCAAATAAATAAGACTCCATAGCAAATAAATAAGACTCCATAGCAAATAAATAAGACTCCATAGCAAATAAATAAGACTCCATTGCTAATTAGTATCCATTCCCCATAAATTAAACTCCATTGCTAATAACTAAGAGTCCATTTCCAATAAATAAGCCTCCACTGCCAATAAATAAGCCTCCACTGCCAATAAATAAGACTCCATTGCCAATAAATAAGACTCCATTGCCAATAAATAAGACTCCATTGCCAATAAATAAGACTCCATTGCCAATAAATAAGACTCCATTGGTAATAAATAAGACTCCATTGGTAATAAATAAGACTCCATTGGTAATAAACAAGATTCCAGTGACAATAACTAAGATTCCATTGCTAATGATACTTCGTAGCTAATTACTAAGACTCCTTTGGCCATAAATAAGACTCCATTGCCAATAAATAAGACTCCATCGATTTAAATAAATAAGTGAATGCTTGTGTTAGCCTTCACTGCTAATCATTGTTCAATCATGGTGTTTTTCTCATTCTTTAACCCTTCGTTTCCAATTAGTGTCCAGTCATTGTCTGTGTTTCCTGGTCTACCCATTCAGTGCCACTCACTGTCCAGTCTTTCTCTGTATCTCATACTCAATGTCCAATTGTTGTCTGTGTCTCAGTCTGTCATGTTTCACTGCCACTCATTATGCAATCTATCTCTGTCTCTCATTCTCTACCCATTAACTGCCATTCACTGTCCAATCATTCACCATGTCTCATTCTGTAACCCTTCCCTGCCACTTCTTGTGCAATCATTCTCTCATTCTGACACCATTCACTGCCACTTACTGTCCAAATGTTTCCTGTCTCTCATTCTTTCACCATTCCCTGTCATTCAATGTCCAGTCATTCTCTGTGTCTCATTCTGTACTGATAGGGAACATGGTAAAGTTGGATGTCATTCACTAGGGGTGACCCAAGCTCTGTATGTCTGCTGTACTGAGCTTGTCAATAAAATCAACACTAGAGTACCCACGAGTTTGAGTCTCACCTGGTTCCTTTCTGCAACAGTACCCATTCATTGCCACTCACTTTCCAGTCATTCTCTATGTGCCATTCTCACACCATTCATTGCTGCTCACTATCCAATCGTTGTATGTTCCTCATTCTCTAATGCTTCTTTTCCACTTATTGTCCAATCATTGTTTGTGTCTCATTCTTTACCCAGTAACTGCTACTCACTACCCAATCATTTTCTGTCTCTCATTCTCTTACTGTTCACCGTCACTTCTTGTGCAATCATTTTCTGTGTCTCCTTGTCTAAGCATTCGCTGCCAATCATTGTCCAATCATGGTGCGTTTCTCATTCTTTAGCTCTTCATTGCCAATTAGTGTCCAGTCATTGTCTGTGTCTCATCCCCTCCCCATTCATTTCCACTTGTTATCCAGTCACTCTCTGCGTCTCAGTTAGTACACATTCCCTTCCACTCACTGTCCAGTCATTCTCTGTCTCTCATTCTTTACGCATTCATTGCCATTCACTGTCCAGTCATTTTCTGCGTCTCATTCTGTAACGCTTCCCTGCTGCTCCTTGTCCAATCGTTCTTTGTGTCTCAGTCTGTACCCATTCCCTGCCCCTCACTGTCCAACCATTTTCCGTGTCTCATTCTCTCCCCATTCAGTGCCACTCATTGTCCAGTCATTCTGTCTCATTCTCTCCCCGTTCATTCCACTCAGTGTCCAACCATTCTGTCTGTCCATCCCTGGGCACCCCTCACTGCCCAGCATTTTCTATCAGCGCTCTGCCCACAAATGTCGTAGTTCTCTGCCTCTCATTGTGTACTAATTAGCTGCCTCTTGTTGTAATGACTGTCTGCCTCTTATTCTGGCATCCCTGGTTGCTTCTCGTTGTGTTACCATTCTTTTTTCTCCTTGTCCAACCATTCCTTGCCACCAGGTGCAGTTCTCCCTCACTCATTCTAGCAATTCTCTGCCTCGTTTCTCTTCTATTTCGCTGTCTCTCATTGTCATCATTCTCTGTCTCTGACCGTAATCATTCCCTTGTTCTAATTCTCTACTAACTCTGTACCCAATTCCCCCTCCATGATCTCTCAGCATTGCCACACAGCGTCCCCTACAGCGTCAATCCAGCACGGCTCCTTGCTGTGTAACACCAACGATGCCTCCAGATCTACACACAACTTCAAAGCCAAACATGAGCTCAGTGTCACATCCCAGTGACAGCTCCAACTTCCCATGCCTGCTATTTATCTACAGCATCAGCACAGCATTACGGCCCTATGGCGGCCCTATCAGCCTTATGGGTCACTTCAGGAACATCAGCCCTCTGGGTCAGTGCAGCAAAGTCCCCCCCTCTGGGTTACTCCTTGCTGGCCTTCCAACACTAAGTAAACATCACTCCACCATCTCATTCTCCCTCATTGCCCCACAGCATCACTCACATCACCCCCCACATTGTCTCTGCCCTACATTCTCACCCCACACCATCAGTGCAGTCTCAGAGCAAGGCCTTACCTGCTGTAGTGCAGTAATAGAACAGGCAATGCAGCAGCGCTGGCGGAGAAGCGTAGTCCTGGAGCACAGCACGGCAGGTAACGGTCACACACAGCAGCTACGAAGGCAGAACAGAGAAGAGGAGCTCCTCAATGTGGGCAGAGCTTCCGGCAGAAGGAGCTGCAGCAAAAACATTCTCCCTTCCACTGGCAGCCCTTATATGAGGATTGGGAAGGGGCGGAGCCAGGGTCCGCCCTGCAGCCAATTAGGTGCATTGCCTGCAGCTGTGCTCTGCTGCCGTGTCTGCCCCCAATCATGGCTTCCTGCATGACTCAGCATTTCTATTGCAGCACCCCAACGTCCCCCCTGGCATCGCCCCCCGCATCACCACCTGCACCACCCGCATGTCACCCCCCTGACGGAATCCACGTGCCGTCATTTCTCATCTACTGATGCACCCCCCTTTCTTTACAGGTAGATGTGATTGTTGGCTGGTTATGACTTTGTTTTTGTCTTTAGTATTGATTGCAGCTGTTACGTAACAGCCTGATTGTTTACCTGCTGGGGGGCGTGGGCAGCCAGTGAGCACAGGTGGGAGCAGTTCAGGGCTGGAAGCTGATTGGGTCCAGCCTGGCTCCACCCCCCTCCTTGAGCCACATTTAAGGGCTGTGCAGGGCAGGGGGCAGCATCAGCTCCTTGCAGTGCCTCCATGAGAGCATTCCAATGAGTGGTTGCTCTTTCTTGCTGGATACCGTATGGGCCTTGTCTCTGCTTGGAGATACTTTCCTTTGGGCTGCACAGTGAGTGTTGGGCTTTGCAGTGCGGTAAGAAATTCCTTCTTTATTACTGGGTTTTAGATTTTCACTTTTTGGGGCTCTTGGCTGCGTTTAAGGATGGGTAGAAGGAGCAGCATTTGTGTCTGGAATCTGCTTCCTTTGGAGAGCTGGGTGAGCCATTTTCCCTCCTTTCTTTATTTCAGGGCTTTGGGGGTGAAGGAAGCGGGGTGGAACAGGGGGCACAAGTTGGTCTGTCCCATCCCTGGAGCCGTTTGAGGCTGCGTGTAGCCTGCTGTGGTGGTTGGTTATTTTAGCCATAGCAGAGGGGTTGGAAGGCGATGATAGTTAATGATCCTTCTCAGCGCAGGCCATCATATGATTCTATGATCATGTATTGCAGAGTATCTCCTACAGCTGTGATTGCTGTGGCACACCGCTTGTCGCTGCCGTTGTCATCATCGTCATCATCTCCATCATCACCATGTTCATCATCTCCATCTGGATGTGGAGCCTTTGGCCGCCGTTGTCTGGACTTGGTTATACAGCGAGTTGGTCATGCATCCAAAGTCCACCCATCCAGTTGGTGTCTTCCTCATTTGGAGCCGAGGATGCTGTGGGCTCCCACGTCAGAGTCCTTGCTGAGTTCCAGCTGGATGATATCAGCAGCTCTCTCAGGCCACCAGGTCGGTCAAGCAGGATTTGCCCTCGGTGAAGCCACGCCGGTTCTCCCACATCACATCCAGCTTCCACGTGCCCTGGCTCTCTTCTAGGAGGATCTGCTCGGTGGTCGTTCCCAGCACAGCAGCGAGACTGGTGGGTCAGCAGTTCCCATCATCATCCCTTCTACGCTTCCTAAACAGGAGTACGATGTTGGCCGTGTTTCTGCTCACCAGGACCGCACCTGACTGCCACCACTTCTCACACAGCACTGAGAGCAGCTCGGTGACTGCAGCACTGAATTACCTCGTCACTCTGTGATGCGTCTCATCGGGATCCACAGAGTCCTGGTTTTCAGGTCCTTAGGACATCTAAAGGTGGATGTCACTCACAGCGCGGGACAAGGAGGGAACCAGCAGGGCTGGCGTCGCTTCCTCCATCCCTCCCTCCCAAAGCAAAGGCGAGGGCTGTGTATAATGAGCAGCGATCAGAGAACACAGAGGTAAAAATGTGGTTGAGTACCTAAGCCTTCTACTTGTGTGTTCCCAGCCCTATTGCTGCAGGTAAGAAGCATTATGAACAAGTGTGGTACCTGCAGATGTGGGCAGTGCCTTCATTGCAGTATTGTGTCCAACAGGTGCCAGCAGAGCCCCGAGAGATGCGTGGCTCCCGATGAGAACATCGAGGAACAGAAACCTGCATTGCCTGGAACCCCGCAGAACCAGCTTTGCTGAGGGGTAACTCTCAGTCCAGCAGGTAAGAGCAGCACACACTGACTGTGTTTTATCTGTTCTATATTGTGACTTAAGGTAGAGTTCCAGAGCTCCTTTCTGCACTTTTGGGGTGCCCTACGGGCTGTCTGCTCTCGTCCTTCTGCATTCTGTTTGCCTTTGCACTCTGTCACTGCTCATGTATTTCCTGCAGTGTTCTCTTTGTTTTCAGTTTTGCTGTTCTGTTCAGCATTCTGTTGGGTTTGTTTTCTGTTTTGGTGTTCTCTCCTGTATTCTCTTGGGTCTTCCCTCCCATATCAGAGTCCCTTGCAGCTTTCTTTAGTGCCTTATATCCTATTCTTTTGTTCACTGCAGCCTTGGAGGCCATGCTCTCCATCTCAGTGGTTCTTGCAGTGCCCTTTTGGGCCTTGTCCCCACGTTTATGGTTCTTGCAGTGCCCTTTTGGGCCTTGTCCCCACGTTTATGGTTCTTGCAGTGCCCTTTTGGGCCTTGTCCCCACGTTTATGGTTCTTGCAGTGCCCTTTTGGGCCTTGTCCCCACGTTTATGCTTCTTGCAGTGCCCTTTTGGGCCTTGTCCCCACATTTATGCTTCATGCAGTGCCCTTTTGGGTCTTGACCTGTTTTACTGTTCCCTGCTGTGCCCTTTTGGGCTTTGCCTCCTATCTTGATGTTCCCTGCTGTGCCCTTTTGGGCCTTGCATTCCATCTTGATGTTCCCTGCAATGTTCTCTTGCGCTGTGCCCCCCTGTTTAGTGTTCCTGCAGTGTTCTTTTGGTGTTTCCATTTGCAAGTATGCGGTTTGGATTATAATTGTGCACGGCAACACCATTTGGCCTCCTGCGCTGCCTTCCCTTTGGCCTCTGTTCTTAGTGTTTCATACCACGCTCTCTTTGCCCTGACTTTCCCTTTGCTTTTCTCTTGTTTTTGCCCTTGTGTTACTGTTGGCTGCTTGCTTTGCTTTTCTTTTTTGGGGGCTTTCTGTGGGCGTTCTGCTTCCATTTGCCTTTGGCTCTCTGGGATTTGTTGGGAGGCGGCGTTCATGTTAATGTTGACCTGAAGCTGCACCTTAATGGGAGCTCTAGTGATAATTGCATTTGTCTGCAGAGTATCTGTAAGTAGAACCCTTTGTTTTTGTTTAAGTAACCTTAATTCTAATCCTAGTGCAAAATACCACTTGTAAAGTAACTGCACTTTTAACCTTAGAAATAATAGCATTACTTCTATCCCTAATAGCATCAATTCTACTGCTCCCTTCCATCACAGTTAGTGTAATGTTCACAGTGTGGTACCTGCAGATGTGGGCAGTGCCTTCATTGCCGTGTCGTGTCCTACAGGTGCCAGCAGAGCCCCGAGAGATGCGCGGCTCCCGATGAGAACAGCGAGGAACAGAAACCTGCATTGCCTGGAACCCCGCAGAACCAGCTTTGCTGAGTGGTAACTCTCAGCCCAGCAGGTAAGAGCAGCACACACTGACTGTGTTTTATCTGTTCCATTTTGTGACTTAAGGTAGAGTTCCAGAGCTTATTTTTGCACTTTTGGGTGTCTTATGGGCTGCGTGCTTTTCTCCTTTTGCCTTTTTTCTTGCCTTTGCTCTTTGCTGTTGTTTTGGGTTTTGATGTCGTGCTTTCTTTGCTCTCACTTTTGCTGTTCTGTTCAGCACTCTATGGGCTTTGGTGTTCATTTTGGTGCTCACCGCAGCATTCCCTCCAGCCTTTCATTCCATATTGGAGTTCCAAGTAATTTCCTCTGCTGCCTTGCCCTCCATCTTGATGATCTTTGCAATGTTCTCTCGGGCCATGCCTTGCATTTCAATGTTCCCTTCAGTGCCCTTTTGGGCCTTGCCCCCCACGTTAATGTTCCTTGCAGCGCCCTTTTGGGCCTTACCATCCATCTTGATGTTCCCTGCGCTGTTCTCTTGGACCTCGCCTTCCATGTCAGCGTTCATTGCAGCATTGTCTTGGGCCTTGCCCTCCATCTTGATGTTCCCTGCAGCGTTCTTTTGGACTTTGCCATCCATCTTGATGTTCCTTGCAGCATTTTCTTGGGCGTTGCCATGTATCTTGATGTTCCCTGCAGCGTTCTTTTGGACTTAGCCATCCATCTCGATGTTCCCTGCAGCGCCCTTTTGGGCCTCGCCCTTTGTTTTGCAGTTTTCTGCAGCGTTCATTAGGGCTTTGCCCTCTGTTTTAGCGTTCCCTTTGTTCTTGTGTTGGCCTCCTATGCTGCCTTTCCTTTGGACTTTGTTTTTTCTATGACCTACCACAGTCTCTTTGCCCTTGCTTTTGCTTTGGCTTTCCCTTGCCTTTTCTCTTGTTTTTGCCTTACTGTTGGCAGCTTGCTCTGTTTTGCTTTTTTGGGGTTTTTTTTGTCTGCTTTCTGCTTGAATTTGCCTTTGTCTCTCTGGGATTTCCTGGCTTACGGCATTCAAGTTAATTTTTATCCGTTTCCCTATTTTAATGGGGGCTCTAGTGGTAATTATAGTAACCTGTAGCATTTCTGTAAATATAATTGTTAACACAATATTAAAGATGTCTGTTAAGCTAAATGTAGCCATAAAAATTGATGCCTTGTGTTGTATGTGAATGTTACTTTCATTGTAATCATAGCGTGGAATGAAATTGTTAAACTTAGTGCAAATTTAAACATATAAATAGCATTAATTGTTTCCCTAATGGCGTTCATTGTTTCCCTAATTAGAGCCCCGAGAGATGCGCGGCTCCCAATGAGAACAGCGAGGAACAGAAACCCGCATCGTCCGGAACACCGCAGAACCAGCTTTGCAGACCGGTAACTATCAGCGCAGCAGGTAAGGGCAGCAAACACTGCCTGTTTTTTATCTGTTCCATATTGCGACTTAAGGTAGAGTTTCAGAGCTTATTTCTGCACTTCGGGGTGTTTTACGGTCTGTCTGTTTTTGTTGTGCTGTGTTGTCTTTGTGTTTGATCTGTGCTGTTTCCCAGCTGTTTCTTGCAGTGTTGTCCTTGCTCTCCATTTTGCCATTGCCCACATCATTCTCTTGTGCCTTGCCTTCCATTTTGGCATCATTTGCATCGTTTTCTCGCGTTCTATTTTGGCGTTCGCGGCATCATTCTCTCGGGCTGTGCCCTGCATTTTGGCGTTTCCGCGTCGTGCTCTTTGCCTCGCCCTCCATTTTAGCGTTCTCTTCATCATTCTTTTGGGCCTCGCCCTCCATTATGGCGTTCCTTGCATCATTCTGTAGGGCCTTGCCATGCCTTTTGGCATTCATTAAGTCGTCCTCTTGGGCTTCGCCCTCCTTTTCAGCGTTCACCGCATCATTTTGTAGGGCCTTGTTCTGCATTTTGGAGTTTTTTGCATCGTTCTCTTTGGTGCAGGCCTCCATTTTGGAGTTGCCTGCATCATTTTGTAGGGTCTTGTCCTTCATTTTGGCATTTGCTGCCTAGTTCTCTCATCCTTTTAGCTCCTTTTTGGAGTTTCATGCAGCCTTTTTTGGGCTTTGCCCCCTACGTTACCCTTCCTTGCTTTGTTCTGTTTGGTCTCTGTTTCTGTGTTGCCTGCAGCCTTGTCTCAGGTCTGATCTGTGCGTCAGCTTCCCCTTGGGTTTTGTGCACGCCTTTGTCTCATGTTTGCATTTGATGTTTTCTTCTCTCGGGCTATTGTTGGGGTAATAAACGTGACCTTTATACATTCACCCCAACCCTAATTTGTTAGCCTGATACGTGGTGTTAATTGCTATTGTCACTGTACAGATATTTGTTTTAAATATAGAGATTAACTCTGAATCTACTTTGCAATGTGGCTCTAAGGTTACATCTTAATGTTTTGCTAATAGTTTGTTCCATTGGCTTCAGCCCGTGATCTAACTTTGCCATTTTCTTCCTTAGGGCCCTTCTGTTCCCCGGCTGTTGGATGCTTCCTCGTGACGCAGCACTCCATTGCTGCTATGTTGGCGTTTAATAAAGTTTTTGGAGGCCCGATGAGCCATTACGATACTACATCAGCTGCACACAGTAGGATTTACAGTCCTATTTTAGCTTTACACTGACTTAACCTAATTAGTATTAGCTTAGGAATCAATTCACTTCACCCATATTGGCTTTAGCTTTGCATTCCATTCAGTTCACCCACATTGGCTTTAGCTTTGCATTCCATCACTTTAATTTAATTTAATTAGGTTTACGTTAGGAATCAATTCACTTTACCCACATTAGGTTTTGCTTAGTAGTCACGTAACCACAAGTAAATTGGTTTTTTGCTTTGCAATTTGTTAACCTTATAGTAATTGCTTGTAGTTTTACATTTATTTAACTTTAACCAAATTGGCTTTAGCTTTGCAATCATTTAATCTAAAACTAATTGGTTTTAGCTTTGCAATTATTTAACCTTAATCAAGTTGGCTTTAGCTTTGCTATCATTTTATCTTAAACTAACTGGCTTTAAATGACTCCAAAGCTAATCTTAAACTAATTGGCTTTAGCTTTGCTGTCATTTAATCTTAAAGTAATTGGCTTTAGCTTTACAGTTATTTAACTTTAACTAAATTGGCTTTAGCTTTGCTGTCATTTAATCTTAAACTAATTGGCTTTAGCTTTACAGTTATTTAACTTTAACCAAATTGGCTTTAGCTTTGCTATCATTTAATCTTAAAGTAATTGGCTTTAGCTTTACAGTTATTTAACTTTAACCAAATTGGCTTTAGTTTTGCAATCATTTAATCTAAAACTAATTGGCTTTTAATGACTCCAAAGCTAATCTTAAACTAATTGGCTTTAGCTTTGCTGTCATTCAATCTTAAACTAATTGGCTTTAGCTTTGCTATCATTTAACCTTAACCAAATTGGATTAAGGTTTGCTTTTCAATTAATATCAGCCAAATTGGCTTTAAATTGGTCTTGCTTCCGGGGCTGGGCGAGCCCATTTGTTTTTATGTTAGGGCGGACCCAGCCCCGGAACCAACGCCCACGGCCTGGAGAAGCCCAGTTGCTTCCCGGCCACTTTGAGACTCGTGCCCATTTGCGGCCACTCTGAGACTTGCGCTGGTTTTAGCGCCGTGCAGCGATTTTGACTCAGCCACATTGGCTTTAGCTTTGCAATCAATTTAATTCAACCAAATTGGCTTTAGCTTTGCAATCAATTTAATTCAACCAAATTGGCTTTAGCTTTGCAATCAATTTAATTCAATCTAATTGGCTTTAATTTTGATATCAAATTAATTCAACCAAATTGGCTTTAGCTTTCCAAATTATATTAGCCAAATTGGCTTTAAATTGGTCTTGCTTCCGGGGCTGGGCGAGCCCATTTGTTTGTACGTTAGGGCGGACCCAGCCCCGGAACCAACGCCCACGGCCTGGAGAAGCCCAGTTGCTTCCCGGCCACTTTGAGACTTGTGCCCATTTGCGGCCACTCTGAGACTTGCGCTGGTTTTAGCGCCGTGCAGTGATTTTGACTGAGCCACATTGGCTTTAGTTTTGCAATCAAATAACTTCAATCAAATTGGCTTTAGCTTTGCAATCAATTTAATTCAACCAAATTGGCTTTAGCTTTGCAATCAATTTAATTCAACCTAATTGGCTTTAATTTTGATATCAAATTAATTCAACTAAATTGGCTTTAGCTTTCCAAATTATATTAGCCAAATTGGCTTTAAATTGGTCTTGCTTCCGGGGCTGGGCGAGCCCATTTGTTTGTACGTTAGGGCGGACCCAGCCCCGGAACCAACGCCCACGGCCTGGAGAAGCCCAGTTGCTTCCCGGCCACTTTGAGACTTGTGCCCATTTGCGGCCACTCTGAGACTTGCGCTGGTTTTAGCGCCGTGCAGTGATTTTGACTGAGCCACATTGGCTTTAGTTTTGCAATCAAATAACTTCAATCAAATTGGCTTTAGCTTTGCAATCAATTTAATTCAACCAAATTGGCTTTAGCTTTGCAATCAATTTAATTCAACCTAATTGGCTTTAATTTTGATATCAAATTAATTCAACTAAATTGGCTTTAGCTTTCCAAATTATATCAGCCAAATTGGCTTTAAATTGGTCTTGCTTCCGGGGCTGGGCGAGCCCATTTGTTTTTATGTTAGGGCGGACCCGGCCCCGGAACCAACGCCCACGGCCTGGAGAAGCCCAGTTGCTTCCCGGCCACTTTGAGACTCGTGCCCATTTGCGGCCACTCTGAGACTTGCGCTGGTTTTAGCGCTGTGCAGCGATTTTGACTGAGCCACATTGGTTTCAGCTTTGTTGTCCATTCATCTCAAACCAATTGGCTTTAGCTTTGCAATCAATTTAATTCAACCAAATTGGCTTTAGCTTTGCAATCAATTGAATTCAACCAAATTGGCTTTAACTTTGATATCAAATTAATTCAACCAAATTGGCTTTAGCTTTCCAAATTATATTAGCCAAATTGGCTTTAAATTGGTCTTGCTTCCGGGGCTGGGCGAGCCCATTTGTTTGTACGTTAGGGCGGACCCAGCCCCGGAACCAACGCCCACAGCCTGGAGAAGCCCAGTTGCTTCCCGGCCACTTTGAGACTCGTGTCCATTTGCGGCTACTCTGAGACTTGCGGCCATTATGAGAGTTGCGCTGGTTTTAGCGTTGTGCAGTGATTTTGACTCAGCCACATTGGCTTTAGTTTTGCAATCAATTAACTTCAATCAAATTGGCTTTAGCTTTGCAATCAATTTAATTCAACCAAATTGACTTTAGCTTTGCAATCAATTTAATTCAACCTAATTGGCTTTAGCTTTCCAAATTATATTAGCCAAATTGGCTTTAAATTGGTCTTGCTTCCGGGGCTGGGCGAGCCCATTTGTTTTTATGTTAGGGCGGACCCAGCCCCGGAACCAACGCCCACGGCCTGGAGAAGCCCAGTTGCTTCCCGGCCACTTTGAGACTCGTGTCCATTTGCGGCCACTCTGAGACTTGCGCCCCCTTGCGGCCATTATGAGAGTTACGCTGGTTTCAGCGTTGTTATTTTGTATCAACCAAATTGTGTGTAGCTTTGCTTTGCTTACAGCTGTACTTGACACAGTATATGGAATATGTGGATGCCACACGTGTAAACTGCGCCGTGCAACGTACCAACATTAGGATGCTGCGCCTGTGAACCGGGTCGGTCACTGTACTGTATATATGGATGTTGTGATTGTGAATTCCATTGTGCCGTGTACTGAATATGTAGATGCTGCGTCTGAGCTGTGTCGGTCACTGTACTGTATATATTGATGTTGTGTTTGTAAAATGCATTGTGCCATGTACTGAATATGCAGGTGTTGTGTCTGTAAACTGAGTTGTGTATTGTACCAA